>NC_143190.1:60067870-60374629 GCF_051530095.1 Phoenix dactylifera | reverse complement strand
CTTCTTCTTCCTGCGTCTCTATAACCTCTTCTTTCTGCATCCCTATAACCTCTTCTTCCTTCTTCCTCCCTTGTTCTTCCTTCTTCTCCTCTTTTCTTGCAGTTGTGCTACATCAGTATGGCTCAGAGTCTTAGCAAAATCAAACCAGAAATTAGGTAGTTTATCTATCAGACAGGCTACTTGAAATGATTCATCCAAATTGGTCCTATTAGCCCTAAGCTGGTAGATCAGGATTTCAAAGTCATGAATTTGGTCATTTATAGGCTTTGAGTTCACCATCCTAAAGATATTGAAGTCGGAGGCCTTAAACCTCCATACCCCAGCATCATCAAGACCATATTTGCTATCTAGGGTGTCGCAGAGTTCTTTGACACTCTTGGTTGTGTAATAAATGTCATACAACCTTTTAGAGAGGGCACCTAGAATTCTATTAATGCCATGATAGTCTATCTCATCAGGTGTCCTAGAGGGTGTGCTGGTGGAGGTAGAAGGCTCAGTGTGAGAGGAGGATGAACTCCAGTTTGGATTTTGGCGAGTAGCATATCGTGAAATAGTTGGATTGGACTCGTTATCAACTTTAGTGGTACTCTCACCTATGGCTGTGATCAATCTTAATGTGGTGAGCCAGAACCGCATTTGGTTCTGCCACCTCTTAAAGTTATGGTCATCATTTTTTTTAGGTTTAGCACTAAGGTGGTCACTAGTGTTTGAGACCATAGATTCAAGGTTATAGAAAAGAAACAGAAACTTGAATGAAGGCAAAAAGTTTATGCTAAAAGATTGCACTAAAATTTGTATTGAATTTTGAATGTCTAATTGATATATCCAAAAAAATAATAGCCAGATCAGCTCCAGATCGGTGGTGGAGCACTAGGCTTACTTAAGTACCAATCTTTCTTAGGCATGTACACCTTTTTGATAAGATTTTCTGACACTATTAGTTAGTAGATATAATCACTAGAAATCACACAAATTTAATTTTTACGAAAGCCTAAGTGCAAACTTAAATTTATTATTATGAATTAATCAATTTCCAAATTTTATGTTTGAATTTTTCAAATTAGTAATAATTAATTATTAATTTAGTGCTAGGTAGATAATTATTGTAATTGAAATCTAAAATATCAATTCAATGAATTATAAGATTTATTACCTTATTAGAATAATTGATTACTAATTTTGTGCTAGCAAATCAATTATTATAATTAAGATATAAAATATCAATTCAATGAATTATAAGATTTATTACTTTATTAGAATAATTGATTACTAATTTTGTGGTAACAAATCAATTATTGTAATTGAGATCTAAAATACCAATTCAATGAATGATAAGATTTATTATCTTATTAAAATAATTGATTACTAATTTTGTGGTAGCAAATCAATTATTGTAATTGAGATATAAAATGTCAATTTAATAAATTATAAAATTTATTATTTTATTAGAATAATTGATTACTAATTTTATGCTAGCAAATCAATTATTGTAATTGACATCTAATTTGTCAATTCAATAAATTATATATTAGAACAATTTATTATCTTATTAGAATAATTGATTGAGATCTAATAAGATAATTTAATGAATTAATTATTATGTATTAACTAATTTCCAAATTTTTTGTTTAAATGGGATTTGGAAATTACTCCTTGTGGAGTCTAAATGGAGGTATGATAATGTTGGAAACCCTGATGGTCGCATACATATATTTTTAAAATTTTTACAGTGGAAGCATGAATTAAACTATTTGTTGGGGGGAATAAGATTTTTTCCCAAATGACGCAAATGCCCCTAAGAAGCTGCACAACCTCCGACCCTGGACGGCCGAAGTCGGCGTCCGACCTCGGAACGCCCGACCTCAAGACGACCGACCTCGAGACCTCCGATCTGAGAAAAATCCCGATGTTCGAGGTCTACTCTTGTCAACCACCTGCTACGGCCGTGCACGTCTGAGGTCCGGCCGAGGACTATATCCTGACGCCCCTCTGACATTTATTGCGCATGGCCGCTATAACCCTCCGGCTCACTCAACAATAAATGCGGATCTCCGGCTTACTCCACAATAAATGCGGATCTCCGGCTTACTCCACAATAAATGCGGATCTCCGGCTTACTCCACAATAAATGCGGATCTCCGGCTTACTCCACAATTAATGCGCATGGCTCCTGTCATCTACGGACCCTCAGCTCTCCATGGCAAATTAGCCCAGCAGAGTCTAGTCGACTATGATAAGTCTCTGATCTCGGCCATACCTCCGACACCAATGCAATAATTCGCCTGGTAGCGTGCTAGTTCGGGTTGTACGACGCCCTCACCGCCGACATCAATGCAATAATTCGCCTGGTAGCGTGCTAGTTCGGGTTGTACGACGCCCTCACCGCCGACATCAGTGCAATGATTCGCCTGACCGTGCGCCGACCTGAACGACATGCCGAGCCGTACTATGGCTTCGCCCTGTTACATCGCAGGTAAACCGACCCCCGCCTATAAAAGGGAGCCTTGGCCTCTCAGGAGGGGGTTGGAAGGTGGATACACTCTACAGACACTGTTTATCTCTCTTTTCACACTATTTGCCCCCTCCCTGACTTGAGCGTCGGAGGGCCGGCGCCGGAAAACCCGGCCACCGGTTCGTGTGCAGGCACCCAGACGGAGGACGCCACCCGCTGACGGATCGCCGCCTCACCACGAGGACCAGCTGCTCCTTCTCTCCGACCACACCAGACGGAGGACGCCGCCCGCCGACCGGTCGCCGCCCCGCCGTGGTGACTCGCCGCTCCCTCTCCCTCGACCGAAGATTGCCCCCGGGTCCAATTTCCAGCAACAGTTGGCGCTAGAGGAAGGGACCGAGTAGCAGTCATGAAGTTGAGAAGTAAGGGAGCCTCTAACATCTCCCGGCGTCCCCCGCAAAGCCCTGGACACTCTGTCCAGAATTCTCCAACTCCGGCTGACCCAGCTCCTCCGATCCAGCCGGAACAGTTCGACGCCCTGGTACAGCAAGTCCAGGCCCTGGCCGCCGCCGTTCAGGGTCTGCGGCGCGAGGAAGCCTTACCTACGCTCCCCCCACGGGCCCAGGCCCCGCCGGAGTGTCTCCCCAACGGCCCGGTTTTTCCAAGCCAAAACTTGCATGGCTCCTCCAGAGCCAACAACGGAGAACGAGCTTCTCCCTGGAGGGAGTTACCGGGAGAAGGCTTCGACCGGAGGCCCCAACTTTCTGAGGCGGAGTCAGCCCCAGACCACCGTGAGCCGGCGCAAACCACAGCGACAATCCCACGGATGGGGGAGCTCGACCGGAAAGTTGAGTATCTGGAGCGCCAGATTGCGGCGCTCCACAGCAAGAAGGCAAGACAAGAGGGAGACTTTGAGTTCACTACCAAGTCCCCCTTTTCCCTCCAGATCGAGGATGAGCCGGTTCCCGCGAGGTTCAAAATGCCTCAAGTGGAACCCTACAGCGGGACGACTGACCCTCTTGACCACCTGGAGAGCTATCGGGCCCTCATGGCCCTACAAGGGTCCTCGGAGGCCATACTCTGCAAGGCCTTCCCAGCAACCCTCCGAGGGACCGCTCGGCTTTGGTTTTCGGGACTGAAGCCGAATACGGTGTCCTCTTTTGAGCAACTCGGCAGGCAGTTCGCTACCAACTTCGCTGCCAGCCGGCGCCAGCGACGGACGTCAGACTCCCTCCTCGACATCAAACAGAAAGAGGGGGAGTCCCTCAAGGAGTACCTGGATCGCTTCACCGCCGCTACGTGGGAGGTTCGCGAGCTAGACCAGTCGATAGCCATGTCGGCTCTGAAGACTGGGGTTCACTCCTACCGATTCCTCTTCTCCATAGATAAGAGCTTCCCGGCCGACTTCACCGAAATGTTGGCCCGAGCCCGGAAGTATGCCAAGGCCGAGGAGGCAGTCGCCTCCAGGCGGGGAGCAATCGAGCCCGCCTCGAAGAAGCGGAAGAAGCGCCGCGAGGAGCACGGCCGGCAAAGGAGCCGGTCTCCTCGCCGAGGGAAGAGTCTCCCCAGACTGAGAAGTCTGCCCCGACAGCAGAGGCGACCTCAGCAGAGGACCCCTCCTCGACCGAGGTCCCCACCACGGCCTCGGACGTACCCGGGGAAGTACGAGAACTATACACCCGTCAACGCTCCCCGGGCTGAAATCCTGATGGAAATCGAGGGTCGGGACTTCTTCCGACCCCCGCCCCCCATGCGAGACACGGGATTCCCCCGAAATTTCAGAAAGTATTGCCGCTTCCACCGGGATCGCGGGCACGACACGGAGGACTGCTTCCAACTCCGGGACGAGATAGAAGCGCTCATCCGACGGGGAGTACTCAACCGGTTCGTGAGGAACCGACATGAGGAAAGGAGGCCGGCGGAGAATGTCGCACCAACCGAAAATCCGGGCAACAACAGGCCCATCGCCGGTACCATCAACATGATTGGGCGGGCCTCGACAGGAACAGCCGCCCAGGGAGCACCCCCGAAGCGCCCACGTACTGATGAAGTCATCTCGTTCTCGGACGAGGACTTAGAAGGGTCGAAATCCCTCATGATGACGCTGTGGTCATCTCTATGATTGTAAACAGGTTTGATGTAAAGCGTGTCCTAGTTGACAATGGAAGCTCAGCCAAAATTTTGTATTATCATGCCTACCAAAAAATGGGAGTGACAGAAGGGTATTTTCGGAGAGTCAATGCCCCGTTGGTTGGGTTTACCGGAGATGCGGTCCCGGTTGAAGGTGAGGCTAGCTTCCTTGTCACAGTCGGCCTCGCCCCCCGGGAGAGCACCGTGAGGATGGACTTCCTGGTGGTCCGTCTGCCCTCGGTCTATAACGCCATCCTTGGGCGCCCTGGGCTAAACGCCCTTCGAGCCGTAGTTTCAACTCGCCATTTGCTCGTGCGGTTCCCCACCGGCCAAGGAGTAGGCGAGGTCCGCGGAGACCAGCTGATCGCCAAGCAATGCTACATGGCAGCCCACACAGCAAAGCAACCGACCGAGGCGCCGGACCACCCGATGGGCCCTTCGCTGCCCATAGAAACCCTCGATGCGAGGGACACCCTCTGGAAGAAGCAAGTAGAGCCCGGTGAGCTCCTTATTCAAATCCCACTACAAGAAAATTTTCTCGAGCTAACCGTGCAGGTCGGCTCCGGCCTCGGTGCCCACGAGAGGGATCGCCTCGTCAGCTTCCTGCGGGACAACGCTGACGTCTTCGCCTGGTCGCCTGCGGACGTGCCAGGAATTGACCCTGAGGTCATGGTCCACCGACTCCAGGTGAGGCCAACCAGCAGGCCTGTAAAGCAGAAGAAAAGAGGCTCCGCCCCGGAACGACAACGAGCTGCGGCTGAGGAGATGGACAAACTCCTCGGGGCCGGCTTCATCCGGGAGGTCTCCTACCCGGATTGGCTCGCCAACGTAGTCCTCGTAAAGAAGGCCAACGGGAAGTGGCGTATGTGCGTGGACTACACCGACCTAAATAAGGCCTGCCCGAAAGACAGCTTCCCCCTCCCGAGCATCGACCAGCTCGTCGACTCCACTTCAGGACACCAGCTGCTAACTTTTATGGACGCCTTTTCAGGGTACAATCAAATTCGAATGGCGCCAGAAGACGAGGAAAAGACGGCCTTCATCACCGACAAGGGCACCTACTGCTACAAGGTGATGCCCTTTGGCCTGAAAAACGCTGGGGCCACCTATCAGAGACTGGTCAGCCAAATTTTTAAAGACCAGATCGGCCGGAACATGGAAGTCTATGTGGACGACATGCTGGTGAAGAGCCGAGCGGCGGAACACCACATAGCCGATCTCAACGAAACATTCGCCAAGCTCAGGAGATACCAAATGAAGCTTAACCCGGCGAAGTGCGCGTTCGGGGTCACCTCGGACAAGTTCCTGGGTTTCATAGTGACCCAGTGCGGAATTGAAGCCAACCCGGAGAAAATCCGGGCACTGCAAGAGATGTCGCCTCCAAAGACAGTTAAGGAGGTGCAACGGCTCGCGGGGCGGGTTGCCGCCCTGGGAAGGTTCGTCTCTCGGTCAGCCGAGCGCTACCTCCCCTTCTTCAAGAGCCTCAATCGGCCGAAAGACTTCCGGTGGACAGAAGAATGCCAGCAGGCCTTTGAAGAGCTTCGGAGCCTTCTGGCCTCTCCCCCACTGCTCACCAAGCCCCAGAAAGGCGAGATCCTTTACTTATATTTGGCCGTCTCCCCAGCTGCAGTGAGCTCAGTCCTCGTCCGGGAAGAGGACAAGCTCCAAAAGCCGGTCTATTACACCAGCCGGGTTCTCAGGGATGCTGAGACCCGATATTCTAAACTTGAGAAGACCATCTTCGCTCTCATCATCTCAGCTCGGAGACTCAGGCCTTACTTCCAAGCCCACACGATAGCTATATTGACCGACCAGCCTATGAAGCAAATATTGCAGAGGTCGGATCGTGCGGGGAGGATCGCCAAATGGGCGGTCGAGCTCAGGGAATTCGACCTCGAATATCGGCCCAGGCCGGCTATCAAAGCTCAGGTACTCGCCGACTTCATCGTGGAGTGCACCCTTCCGGACGACCCCGAGCGGCCACCCGAATTCGTGGAGGAGGCCCCGAGGCAGCCATGGGTCCTGCACTCGGACGGGTCTTCGACCTCGGGGGGGCAGCGGGGCCGGACTTATCCTCACCAGTCCAGACGGAGTGGTGGCCGAGCAAGCTTTGCGCCTCGAATTTCCGGCCTCGAACAATGAGGCCGAGTATGAGGCTCTCATCGCCGGGCTCAAGCTGGCGAAAGAACTAAAAGTGGAAGTGTTGCCCAGAGATGGTCACCCAAGAGGGGGGTGAATTGGGTGTTTTAAAAACTTTTTGACTATCTAAAAGTCAAACACACAAATATAAGAGCTAAAGCAAGAATAAAGCAATGAAGACAACCAATCGCAAACACAGGCTTTTATAGTGGTTCGGAGCCTCCACTACTCCTACATCCACTCCCCAAAGCACCTTTGGGAATTTCCACTATAATCCACGATTACAGTACGGTAGTTTTGCGAGTTCACTACCCAACTCGTTGTTTTACACCGGGCTCACAACAAACCCTAAAACCCCCAAATTAACCTAGGCTTGGGACGCCTTTCCCTTGTTCCAAGTCCCTTGACTGGAACAAGCACAATGTTAAAAGAGTTTTACAAACAATTGGAAAGCTCTAAATAAGCAAATATGACAATGATAAACAATAGAATCCGGAAGAATCCTTTTGCCGTTGGAAGCGTGGGAAATGGTGATTCTTCCGATGTGGATCGCGTAGGTTTGAGTGTGAGCTTTGAATGCACGAGCGGAAGAGAGTAGTTGAGCTTGAAATCACTTGGGAAGCTTGAAAGCACTTGATTTCTTCACTTGAATGCACTAACTCCCTTGAACCTCTTTTTCTTTCTTCTCTCTTGAATGATTTTGCTTTGGGTTGGTGAAGAGTTGTTTAGAAGCACTTAAGAGGTCCCTTTTATAGCCCAAAAAGCAAATATAGCCGTTAGAGATAAAGTGAAGGAGATTTGAAATTCAAACCAAACCTGAAAAGTTGTCAGTCGCGTCCCAGGCGTTCCGGGGACGTCTCCGCTTCAACGAGAGACGTCTCGGCTACAAGATTTTACTTTTTACGTTGTCTGGGGACGACTCGGCTCTTTACGGGGACGACTCTGGAATTGTACCGTTTGAATCCTTGCCTTTCTGATTTGCTGAGAGGGTCGTCTCTGCACTTTACGGGGATGTCTCGGCTTGTTTGCACTTTTTGAATGGGGACGACTCCGCTCCCTCGGGGACGACTCTGCTTCTTTATCTCAGAAAAACATGTCTTCTGGAATTCCCTGAGAGAGTCGACTCCGCTCTTTCAGGGGACGTCTCCGCTGCCTTATCACCGAAAAAATCATTCTCTGGAAAACCCTGAGAGAGCCGTCTCCGCTATCTAGGGGACGACTCCGGAGATCTGCTTTTTACTTGCGGGGACGACTCCGCGTATGGTGGGGACGTCTCGCGCATGTCTCTTGAAAACTGCCTTTCTGCCGCCACTGAGAGAGTCGACTCCGCTACTGAGAGAGTCGACTCCGCTATCGCGGGGACGACTCGGCAGGTGCCGGGGACGTCTCCAGACGTGCCAGTTCTTCCTGTTTGTGCCAGAGACGTCTCTGAGACTATCAGGAGACGTCTCGGCTGTCCCTGAACTTTTTCTTTCATCTCAAAAAATTCTTCAATAAATTCATAAAAATTATGGGAACTTGCCTAGACATTTCTTAACAATATTCTTAATAAAACACATAAATTTCTCAATTAAATTGTTAAGATAAATGGAATTATACTCTAGTGTTTTGTATTCATCAAAATCCATTAGGGGGTCAACAATCTCCCCCTTTTTGATGATGACAAAACACTGAGTATATGCAAAATTCGAAATTTAAACATATACACAGTATTTGCTCAGATGTACAGGTATAATGTTTTGATTAGAACTAGATACAATGTGAAATGAAATATTGATGCTAAAGATAATTGAAAGCTAAGTTCTTTTTGACTCCCCCTTTCTTTTCCAGAAGGGCAATTATCTTAAAGCCAATATTCTTCAATTTTATCTCTTCTAATTCAACTTTTAAGCATGAATTTTGTATTTTTCATTCCAATGTATCCATATTGGTTCTACTCCCCTTATCCATATTGGTTCTATGGGTTCTACTCCCCCTTTTTGTCATCAACAATGAAGGGGACAAATTATCTGTTGGTGCTTAAAGCATACTTCCTAGTAAGATTCAGCATATTTTCATGAACCACTTAAGAATATTCAAGTTGTGCTCCCCCTGTCCAAGTCATTTCTATTAATGAATTCAGTCATTCATATCACTCCCCCTTTGTTTTGGAATTCATTTCAGACTCATCTTTTTGTTTAGTATAGTTATCACAAGATGTGCTCCCTCTGTTTTATATGCATTGTTTCTTTGTATCAAATTTGAACACTCAAGGTATGTGATAAGATTTTTATGGCACATCACAAAATCACATACACAATCACATACACAGAGTTAGAAATGTACACAGGGTTTCAAAAGAAATTGTATGTCATTCATATGTCATTGTAAACCTTTGAAGTCAGTACATAATCAAAAGAAGAAATCATTACAAGTATTGATTTCTAATACAAAAAGTGTTTCAAAATAGCCTAGGGTTTACAAAAAGAAGATCCCTAGATGTTTACAAAACGTCCCTTATCGGCGACGTTGCTCATAAACCCTACAAGCTGCATCTATAAAAGCATTGATTGAATCCATTAGGGTCTTCAATTGATCTCCCTGTGACTTGTAGAAGGCTGCCACAAGTGCTTCAAATTCTTCAGTTGCCATTTCAATCCTCCCTCTAAGTTGGGCAACTAGAGTGCCCACATTGCCTCCTGGGCTTGTCAACTCTTTGAGACTCTTGGAAATGGTCTTCAAGCTGTCCTTGAGCTCAATTGACCTGCAGGTTTGGGTGGCACCCACACCAATCATTTCTTGCGTTGTAGCTTCAATTTGAGCTCTAACTTCCTTCAGCTCTTGTAGAAGCCCTTCATGTGAAGCTCTGATGGGGGCCAACTCAGTGGAGATCATGGATCTCATCTCCTCCCTCATCTGCTGGCAAATGACAGATGCTAAGGTGCGCATCTGATCCTCTGATAGGAAGGAAGGCCCACTGACTGGAGGAGGTGGTGGCATGGATGTGGAAGGTCCAGCTGAGCTGGAGGGTATATCAGGGATATCCATGTGGCTAGGTGGAGGAGAGTGATGGTCAGACTCGTGATGTGGGATCTCAGGCTCTAGGGTTTGTGCTTTTCTTTTTGGAACCTTGACCCAAGATCCATCTATCTTATGAAACTCCATTCTTCTCATTGTGCCCTCATTATAGTAGTCGGTGTTTCTCAAGGGCTTTGCAGGTTCATTTTCGGGAATGTGAACCTTAAAGTGTTTGAAAACTAAGGTAAAGATCATGCCATAGGGTAAACTAAACCTAGAATACCTATGACATAGGGCAATGTGGTTTAGCATGAGTCTAGGGAGGTTTAGAGGAATCCCTAGTAGGATATGGTGCATTATAACTAAATCTCGCTCCGAAACAAAATCGAAGCGACCGGTTTTGGGAAACAAGACCCGGTTGACAATACTTAAAAGTAATCTCATTTCGGCGTTTAGGTCTTGGGAGTTGACAACATCAAGAGGGCCGCAGTCCTCTCGTCCTAAAAGTAAATTTAGGGCTGACTCCCTTTGGGGATGTGAGGTTGGAGCCTCACCGTCCTTAGGGATTTGCAAGACAGTGGATAGGACATCTTCATTGACTTCTACTAATGTCCCCCGGACATATGCAGTGTACCCTAGGTCCCCTAAGGCCATATTGCTAAAAAGTTCTCTAACTAGGCCGGGGTAGGTCGAGGTATTAAGGGTACAAAGGTGCTCCCACCCTTGGGCTCGGAGTCTCTCTCCAATAGAGAACCCCTCATTATCTAAAAATGAAAAATCTATATACCTACCGGTCGTGACTGTGCGATTTGCACAGGAGATGGTTGTGGTTGGCGGAGCAACCGGAGGAGACGGCGCGGAAGGTTCTTCCCTCCGTTCCTCACCGTCGGCCGCTGCCCTAGGTCGCCTTCCACGGGTCGTCCTAGCTCTTTTGGGTGCCATTGAGTGGAAATCCTAAGGAAATGTGGAGAAGGAGGCTAGGGTTTGTGATGGAGAACAAGCGGAGGCTAGGGTTTTTGGTTTTGGTCGGGAATGAGAGAAGATAGCTCGGGTCGGCTCGAGCTGTTTCACTTATTTTAAAAACCCTAGTTCGGTCCCCGAGACGTCTCCGCGACTAAGGCGAGACGTCTCGCCTGGGGGGACGTCTCTGCGATTTGCCAGAGACGTCTCCGGCACTGAAAAAATTTCAGACTGAACTCTATCTTTTCCCAATTTTTGTTTAATCACCCTAATCAACATGATCTCTTTTGATAAACTCAGAGTGAATTTGTTTGTGATCCTCCCCCTTAATAATACATCCTATAATAATTTGATAATGATTTTTGAATTATTAATATTGAAATGAGGAATGTTTGACCAAATTTCGAATACCTATGAAATAGGCTCTGAAAATATCTCCATGAAGAGTCCAAGGGAGGGTAACCATCCTCCGGAAAGTCAAACAGTTCGTCATTTAGCTTAGATGAATTCATGTTTTCACTTATGTTTACTTTGAGGTGGATTACTAGTTTGAGTAGCAAAGCAATGCAATACAAGTTCAATTCATTTACTAGGATCATACAAGCTCAAAGCATTCCTTAAGAAGTTGAATCTATCTTTACAAAGGGGCTTTGTAAAGATATCGGCCAATTGATTTTCAGTGCATACATATTCAATCATCACATCATTTTTCAGCACATGATCCCTAATAAAATGATGCCTAATCTCTATATGCTTTGACTTAGAGTGTTGAACAGGATTTTTTGTTAAATTAATTGCACTTGTATTATCACACTTAATTGGTATATTATCCATTTTGATACCGAAGTCTTCAAGTTGTTGCTTAATCCAAAGAACTTGGGCACAACAGCTTCCAGCTGCTATGTACTCAGCCTCAGCTGTGGACAAGGCAACTGAATTTTGTTTCTTGCTAAACCAAGAAACCAAATTAGCACCCAAGAATTGACATGTGCCACTTGTGCTTTTTCTGTCGAGTTTGCACCCGGCAAAATCAGCATCGGAATAAGCAATTAAATTTATGTCAGATTGTTTAGAATACCATAAGCCTACATTAGATGTCCCTACTAGATATCTAAAAATTCTCTTAACAGCTTGCAAGTGTGATTCCTTAGGACATGCTTGGTATCTAGCACACATACAAACACTGAATAATATATCTGGTCTACTAGCAGTAAGGTAAAGTAAAGAGCCTATCATACCTCTGTACAATTTGCAGTCTATACTTTTACCTTTTTCATCTTTGTCAAGCTTACAACTTGAGCCCATGGGTGTGCTGATTTCCTTTGCATCCTTCATCTTGAATTTTTCCAACATTTCCTTGATGTATTTGGATTGACTGATGAAGATGCCTTCCTCTGATTGTTTTATTTGTAGCCCAAGGAAGAAGTTGAGCTCACCCATCATGCTCATTTCAAATTCTCCCTGCATAAGCTTGGCAAACTCTTGACAAAGATTATCATTAGTAGCACCAAAAATTATATCATCCACATAAATTTGCACAAGCAATAAGTCATTTCCTTTTCTTTTGATAAAGAGGGTTTTGTCTACATTTCCTCTCTTATATTTGTTTTCAATTAGGAAATTACTTAACCTTTCATACCATGCCCTAGGAGCTTGCTTAAGTCCATACAATGCTTTATGCAATTTATACACATAATCTGGATGTAAGTGATTTTCAAAACCTGGAGGTTGTCCTGCATAAACTTCCTCCATTATATAACCATTTAGAAATGCACTTTTTACATCCATTTGATAAAGTTTAAAATCCATGAAGTATGCATATGCCAAAAGTAATCTAATAGCTTCTAATCTAGCAACAGGAGCAAAAGTTTCATCAAAATCTATTCCTTCCTCCTGATTATATCCTTTGGCCACTAGCCTAGCTTTGTTTCTTATTACTATCCCATCTTCATCTAGTTTATTTCTATATACCCATTTGGTGCCTATAATTGAAACATTAGGGGGTCTTTTCATTAGAGTCCAAACTTCATTTCTTTCAAATTGATTTAATTCCTCTTGCATAGCATTCATCCAATTGTCATCTTTTTCAGCTTCTTCTAGTGATTTAGGCTCTATTTGAGAAACGAAAGCAAGATAATTACTAGTATTTCTTAGAGAGGATCTAGTTCTTATACCTTGTGAAGGATCACCAAGGATTAGATCCTTTGGATGACCATATGCATACCTCCATTCCTTAGGAAGATCTTGATTTCTTGATGGAGGTTGATCTTCTTCACCTTGCTGATTTGTATCTTCTTTGATCTCATCCTCATGTTGTTTGTCTTGAATGGAGAATTCCTTCATTCGGTCTTCAAGTATACCTGCATCACCATCTTCTTCTTTTCTAGAAGAATCTCCATTAGCTTCATCAAAAACAATATGAATGGATTCTTCAACAACGAGAGTTCTCTTGTTGAAGACCCTGTATGCTCTACTAGATGAGGAATAACCTAAGAAGATCCCCTCATCTGATTTAGCACTAAATTTGCTTAGATTGTCCTTTCCATTATTTAAAATAAAGCATCGACAACCGAAAACATGAAAATAGCTTATATTTGGTTTCTTACCTTTTATTAGCTCATAAGGTGTTTTCTTCAAGATGGATCTAACTAAAGCACGATTCAAAATATGACATGAAGTATTTATTGCTTCAGCCCAAAAATACTTTGGTAGATCCGATTCGCACAACATGGTACGAGCCATATCTGCTAGTGTGCGATTCTTCCTTTCTACCACCCCATTTTGTTGGGGTGTCCTAGGTGCCGAGAAGTTGTGATTGATACCATTTTCTTCACAAAATTTTTCAAAATACTGATTTTCAAACTCGGTACCATGATCACTCCTAATTGCTTTTAGTTTAAGATTGAGTTTATTTGAAACCCTATTATGAAAATTGATAAAAGCGGGAAAGGACTCATCTTTGTGTGCAAGAAATGAAACCCATGTAAAACGTGAAAAATCATCAACGATTACAAGACCAAATTTCTTACCCCCTAGACTAGCAGTTCTAGTGGGTCCAAACAAATCCATGTGAATTAGTTCTAAGGGTTTTGATGTTGAGGCTATGTTCTTAGACTTGAAAGAACTTCTTGTTTGTTTCCCTAATTGACATGCAGCACAAATTTTATTCTTTTCAAAGTCTATTTTTGGTAGTCCTTTGACTAGATCCTTTGTAATTAATTTAGAGATTAAATCCATACTAGCATGCCCTAACCTACGATGCCATAACCAACTAGTCTCATTGACTTTGGGATTCATGGCTACAAGACATTGACCATCCTTCATGGTGAGATCATCAAGATCTACCATGTAAACATTTCCATGCCTATGTCCTGTGAGTATGATCTCATTATCAATTGGACTACTAATTATACATAGTGATGATTCAAATGATACTTTAAATCCCTTGTCACAAAATTGACTTATACTTAATAAATTATGTTTTAGTCCATTAACTAACAATACATTATCAATAAATGAGGAGGGTGATATGGAGATTTTACCAACACCAATGATTCGGCCTTTAGCATTGTCTCCAAATGTGACTACTCCTCCTTCTTTTGATTCCAAGGTGACGAAGAGACTCTTGTCACCGGTCATATGCCTTGAGCAACCGCTATCAAGATACCATATTCTCTTTTTATTTCCGGCTGCAAGGCATACCTGCAAAATGATCATGTGAAGCTCTTAGGTACCCAAGTTTTCTTGGGTCCTTCGTGGTTAGTGTGGTTGGTTCCCTTAGGCACCCATACTTTAGTTATGTTTTTGGCTTTCACAAATGTACTCTTGTTAGTTTGGATCTTTCTTTGAATACAAGAGTAGGCTTTATGTCCATTCTTTCCACAATGAAAGCATGTAGGTTTTTCAGTTTTTACATCTTGTGCTTTTATGAAGAAATTCTTTAGATACTTTTGTTGTTTGTTAGTTTTATATCCTAATCCGGCTTTATTGAAAACAACTCTTTGATTTGAAAGAATAAGATTTAGTTTTTCAGAACTTTGTGTAAATTTTTCAACAATTGGTTTGTACTTATGTACCTCGTTCTTAAGATTCAAATTTTCTTTAACTAGTTCTTCCTTATCCTGTTTAAGAGATTCAACATTTTGTGCAAGTGAGGTATTATTATTGAGTAGGGATTTTATTTTTAGATTTAATTCCTTAATTAGTGTTTTTGCCTTTTCATTTTCAATGCTAAGTTTTGAATTTTTGATTTCTAGGTCAATAGTGTTAATATTTTTAATGCTCTCTTTTTCAATTAATAGGTTCTCAATATCTTCCTTCAGTTTTTGATTGGAGACTTTTAATTCTTTATTCTTTGCTCCTAACATACTACAATCACCCATAAGTTCTTGAAAAGCTTCATACAATTCTTCTAAAGTAAAATTTATAGTTGGGTTTTGACATACCTCGTCGTCTTCGAACGCCATGAAGCATAAATTGGCGGTCTCTTCCTTCTCTTCCTCGGAGGATGATGTGTCACTATCATCCCATGTTGCCTTCAATGCCTTCTTCTTCTTCTTTCCAAAGTACTTCTTTTGTTGAGGGCATTCGGAACGAATGTGTCCCGGTCTCTTGCAATCATAGCATATGATTGGGTCTCTTTCTTTTTCTTTTTCCTTTTCCCAATCATTTCTCCCTCCAAACTTTTTCCTAGGGAAGGGTTTCTTTTTCCTCATGAATTTTTTAAACTTCCTAACTATCAAACCCAAGTCCTCGTCCTCACTTTCTTCCTCACTCTCACTACTTTCTTCTTCACACACACTCGAAGTAGCCTTGAGTGCAATTGTCTTCTTCTTTGGCAAATCATCTTCATGTTGCTTCATCGTGAGCTCATGCGTCATTAATGAGCCCAAAAGTTGTTCTAGCCCCAAGGTGTTGAGGTCATTGGCTTCTACGATCGCCGTGACCTTTGCTTCCCATGCTTTTGGCAAAGACCTGAGAATTTTACTCACAAGTTCCGGGTTAGTATAAGATTTACCCAAACTTTTTAGACCATTAATTATATCGGTAAAGCGTGTAAAAATGCATGTGATGGTTTCATTGGGTTCCATCTTAAACATCTCATATTTGTGAACTAGAATGTTCACTTTGGACTCCTTGACTTGATTTGTACCCTCGTGGGTAACTTCAAGCCTATCCCATATTTCCTTAGCGGAACTACATGTGGAGACTCTATTAAACTCATTTGCATCTAAAGAACAAAATAATGAGTTCATGGCTCTAGAATTGAGTTGAGCCATCCTATCATCATTCTCATCCCAATCCTCTTCAGGTTTGGGAACTCGAATGCCATTAATCATGTGTGATGGTTCTTGTGGTCCCTTGACTATAACCCTCCACAAGGCATAGTCTTGTGCTTGAATGAAGATTCTCATTCTAGTCTTCCAATAGGTATAATTTGTCCCATTGAAGAGTGGAGGTCTATTGGTTGCTTGCCCCTCGGCAGGAACATTGTTAAAGGGTGTTGCCATCTAGATCTTTGGCTAAGACGGTTAGGTCTTTCAAGAAATACACAGAGCACCCGCTCTGATACCACTTGTTGCCCAGAGATGGTCACCCAAGAGGGGGGTGAATTGGGTGTTTTAAAAACTTTTTGACTATCTAAAAGTAAAACACACAAATATAAGAGCTAAAGCAAGAATAAAGCAATGAAGACAACCAATCACAAACACAGGCTTTTATAGTGGTTCGGAGCCTCCACTGCTCCTACATCCACTCCCCAAAGCACCTTTGGGAATTTCCACTATAATCCACGATTACAGTACGGTAGTTTTGCGAGTTCACTACCCAACTCGTTGTTTTACACCGGGCTCACAACAAACCCTAAAACCCCCAATTTAACCTAGGCTTGGGACGCCTTTTCCTTGTTCCAAGTCCCTTGACTGGAACAAGCACAATGTTAAAAGAGTTTTACAAACAATTGGAAAGCTCTAAATAAGCAAATATGACAATGATAAACAATAGAACCCGGAAGAATCTTTTGCCGTTGGAAGCGTGGGAAATGGTGATTCTTCCGATGTGGATCGCGTAGGTTTGAGTGTGAGCTTTGAATGCACGAGCGGAAGAGAGTAGTTGAGCTTGAAATCACTTGGGAAGCTTGAAAGCACTTGATTTCTTCACTTGAATGCACTAACTCCCTTGAACCTCTTTTTCTTTCTTCTCTCTTGAATGATTTTGCTTTGGGTTGGTGAAGAGTTGTTTAGAAGCACTTAAGAGGTTCCTTTTATAGCCCAAAAAGCAAATATAGCCGTTAGAGATAAAGTGAAGGAGATTTGAAATTCAAACCAAACCTGAAAAGTTGTCAGTCGCGTCCCAGGCGTTCCGGGGACGTCTCCGCTTCAACGAGAGACGTCTCGGCTACAAGATTTTACTTTTTACGTTGTCTGGGGACGACTCGGCTCTTTACGGGGACGACTCTGGAATTGTACCGTTTGAATCCTTGCCTTTCTGATTTGCTGAGAGGGTCGTCTCTGCACTTTACGGGGATGTCTCGGCTTGTTTGCACTTTTTGAATGGGGACGACTCCGCTCCCTCGGGGACGACTCCGCTTCTTTATCTCAGAAAAACATGTCTTCTGGAATTCCCTGAGAGAGTCGACTCCGCTCTTTCAGGGGACGTCTCCGCTGCCTTATCACCGAAAAAATCATTCTCTGGAAAACCCTGAGAGAGCCGTCTCCGCTATCTAGGGGACGACTCCGGAGATCTGCTTTTTACTTGCGGGGACGACTCCGCGTATGGTGGGGACGTCTCGCGCATGTCTCTTGAAAACTGCCTTTCTGCCGCCACTGAGAGAGTCGACTCCGCTACTGAGAGAGTCGACTCCGCTATCGCGGGGACGACTCGGCAGGTGCCGGGGACGTCTCCAGACGTGCCAGTTCTTCCTGTTTGTGCCAGAGACGTCTCTGAGACTATCAGGAGACGTCTCGGCTGTCCCTGAACTTTTTCTTTCATCTCAAAAAATTCTTCAATAAATTCATAAAAATTATGGGAACTTGCCTAGACATTTCTTAACAATATTCTTAATAAAACACATGAATTTCTCAATTAAATTGTTAAGATAAATGGAATTATACTCTAGTGTTTTGTATTCATCAAAATCCATTAGGGGGTCAACAGGAAGACCTGACGGCCTTCAGCGACTTCCAGCTGGTAGTGAACCAGATTCAAGGAGATTTCGGAGCTAAAGAGCCATCCATGCAAAAGTATCTCCAAAAGGTGCGGGAGCTCATATCTGCCCTGAATTCTTTCAATATTCAGTACATTTCCAGAGCGGAGAACCTCAGGGCAGACCAGCTATCCAAATTGGCAACCTCCCGCATGAGCGAGCTTCCCAAGGGAACAGTGCTCGAGTATCTTCGGATCCCCAGCACGGAGGAACCCGAGCCCACCATGTGCATCGACTCCGAGCCAAGCTGGATCGATGGGCTCGTCTGCTACCTTCAGGACGGAACCCTACCTCATGACGAGACGGAGGCTCGCCGAATCAAGCGCCAGGCCCCCCGGTATGTCTTATACGAGAATAGACTCTATCGGCGATCATTTACTTCTCCCCTTCTCAGATGCCTCCGCCCCTCCGAGGCGGACTATGCCCTCCGAGAGGTCCATGAAGGGATCTGCGGAAATCACCTGGGGGGTCGGGCATTAGCCCATAAGGTCCTGCGACAAGGATATTATTGGCCCACACTCCAGAAGGATGCAACGGATTTCGTCCGGAAGTGCGATCGGTGCCAACGAAACGCCAATATTCAGCGCCCCCCTTCAGCTTTGCTGACCTCCATCATCGCCCCCTGGCCGTTTGCCCAATGGGGGATCGACATCCTGGGGCCCTTTCTCCTGGCCACCGGACAGAGAAAGTTCCTGGTCGTCTCCATCGACTACTTCACCAAATGGGTCGAGGCCGAACCCGTCGCCCAGATCACCGAGCAAAAGATGCGGGACTTCGTGTGGAAGTCCATAATCTGCAGATTCGGACTACCCCGTATCCTTATATCTGACAATGGTCGACAATTTGACAATGTTCATTTCAGGAAATTTTGCTCTGAGCTCGGCATTGATCACCGCTTCACCTCGGTCGCTCACCCCCAGACAAACGGGGAAACTGAGGTGACTAACCGCACTATTTTGCAGGGACTCAAGGCTAGGCTTGATCGGTCCAAAGGACAGTGGGTCGAGGACTTGTACAATGTCCTTTGGGCATATCGGACCACGTTCCGACTGCCCACGGGAGAGACCCCCTTCAACCTAGCATACGGCACTGAGGCCGTCATCCCGTTGGAGATCGGCCTGCCTTCTCCAAGGGTGGAGTATTTCGACCCCGACACCAATTCTTCCCGGCTCAGGAGTAACTTGGACCTCGTCGAAGAGACAAGAGAGGTCGCCCGGGTCCGCATGGCGAGGTACCAACAGCGAACAACTCAATACTACAACTCCAGAGTCAAGCCCAAGCTCTTCAAAATGGGGGACCTCGTCCTCAGGAGAGCCGAGGCTTCTCGACCGACCGAGCAAGGAAAGCTCGCCCCAAATTGGGAAGGGCCGTATCAGATCGCCCGGGTGCAACGACCAGGGGCGTACAAATTGAAGTCCCTAGAGGGGACCCTGATCCTGCGAAGCTGGAACTCCGAGAATCTACGAATGTACTACCAGTGAAACCCCTAGGGGTTCAAAACAATCAGGACAATGGACTCAGTTCCTTTTTTACAAATAATTCTCTCATCTTGATGGCTGTAACTCTCTTCTAACGTTGGGTCGTCTGTGATCCTCAGATTCCCCGGCCAAAATCGGAATGCCTCGAGGCTCGACCGTAGAGTCCCAAACTCCCTCGATCTCGAGAAGTATCGCAGGACGATGAAACATCGGCTTGACGCAAGAATCCCTCGACTAAGGTCGGGATGCCCCGAGGGTCGACCGTAGAGAACCAGACTCCCTCGACCTCGGGAAGAAGCCGTGAGGGGTGGAAAGGGTGGCTCCACCCGGGGCGCCACAAAGTGGACCCCCGGGAGCGGTCGACGATCCCCGATCTCCGAAGCGAGCGTTCCCTCGACTAAGGTCGGGATGCCTCGAGGGTCGACCGTAGAGAACCAGACTCCCTCGACCTCGGGAAGAAGCCGTGAGGGGTGGAAAGGGTGGCTCCACCCGGGGCGCCACAAAGTGGACCCCTGGGAGCGGTCGACGATCCCCGATCCCCGAAGCGAGCGTTCCATCGACTAAGGTCGGGATGCCCCGAGGGTCGACCGTAGAGAACCAGACTCCCTCGACCTCGAGAAGAAGCCGTGAGGGGTGGAAAGGGTGGTTCCACCCGGGGCGCCATAAAGTGGACCCCCGGGAGCGGTCGACGATCCCCGATCCCCTGACGAACGACTCCTCGACTAAGGTCGGGATGCCCTGAGTGTCGTCCGTAGAGTCCCAGACTCCCTCGACCTCGGGAAGCGTCGCAGGTCGGTAGAGCGTGCCCAGACCCACCGACCTGACGAATGATCCCTCGACTAAGGTCGGGATGCCCCGAGGGTCGACCATAGAGAACCAGACTCCCTCGACCTCGGGAAGAAGCCGTGAGGGGTGGAAAGGGTGGTTCCACCCGGGGCGCCACAAAGTGGACCCCCGGGAGCGGTCGACGATCCCCGATCCCCTGACGAACGATTCCTCGACTAAGGTCGGGATGCCCCGAGTGTCGACCGTAGAGAACCAGACTTCCTCAATCTCGGGAAGCGTCGCAGGTCGGTAGAGCGTGCCCAGACCCACCGACCTGACGAATGATCCCTCGACTAAGGTCGGGAGGCCTCGAGAATCGACCGAAGAGTCCCAAACTCCCTCGATCTCGGGATGCATCACAGGTCAGCAAAGCGCCTCCAAGCCCGCCGACCTGACACAAGGCTCCTCAACCAAGGTTGGGACGCCCCGAGGTCCGACCATAGGGTCTCAACCTCCCTTGACCTCGCAAAGAGCTACAAATCAATAAAGCCTCCCCAAATCCTCTCAACCTCGACGGGCGCCGTTGGGTCCGTGAGAAGCCCGAGCCCCCCCTTAAAGTCAAGAATGACTCCGGAGGTCGACGAGGAAGGGAGGCAACCTACTCCACCATGCGAAGCATAACTCTGAGAATGCAAGAGGTACATCTAACTAGACGCCCTCTTTGTCAAATTTTATCTACGTACTGCTGGACGGAATCTCATCCAATGTTGGAGTCTTATCTCGCCCCAAAGCCGGGCTTCTCCGATAGGTCGGCTTAAGGCCGACCTCCTAACTACATTATGCGTGCTCCGTCCGCCAAGTCTCCACAATTTGTACAAAGTCTCCACAGATTAGGGTCCAACTCGGTTCCCCTACGTAAACTCCGATGTTTAGCTGAGAAAGTGGTCTCGGCCGCGAGTATACCAGCCAAACACAAAGACCAAGGCAACCTTTGAAAATCCCAGCCTTGCTTACCGAAATCTCGGCAGAGTCCGAGAACGATAACTATGAAAACATTCGGCAATAACTTGTTTATTAGCCCGCGCTCCCTACGAGGGGTTCGGAGTTGAGTTCGGAAACCCGACCAAACTCCCCGAATAGCAGCATGCACAGACCTAGTCCGGTCTTATTTGAAGGGCTAAGGCCCGACCTCAATGCCTTGGGATTTCTCCGAAGGCCGAACGCGACGACTTTCGCGATTCAAAGATCCGAGTTATGGGACTTAGAGAAATTTGCTAGAAACCCAAGCTCGGGGCCCCCTCTGGTCGGAATGACTGAAATCCGAGAAGGCCAAGGCACAACTCAGAAAGAAGGGGCACCTTCGTTAAACAGCCCGAAAATCAAAATACGGAGTCAGAGGTCGTCGAGGCGATTAGCTAAGGCTCTAGCCACATTCACGACAAGAAAGGGTGGAACGAGCACAGAATGACAAAAGTATTTTTTCATTGACAAAAGGCCGGAAGGCCGATTACAAAATTGGAGGTCGACCATTTAAAAGCCGACCCCGGATACAATGAAAAAAGAAAAAAATACGCTAAGTCCTAAGCGGCGGGAGCAGCGTCCGGGGGGTCGTCTGGCACGTTGATGATCTCGGGATCTTCAGCCGGCACAGGCTCGGGGTCGGGGGCAGGGGCCTCAGTTACCGCTTCCGGGACGGCGTCCGTCCCGCCCGCCGGAGCCGCCTCCATGACGCCGTCCGCCTCGGCCACCCCCGTCGAAGGCTCGGCGGGGTCTTGTTCGTATATTCCCGCCTCGGATGTCAAAATGGCAGGAAGGCCTTCTGTGTCGGACCCCCAGCCTAGGTCCTTCCTCGGACGGACCGTCGAAAGGTCGTACTGAGGGCAGTACCGGCGCATCTGCAGCCGGAAGTTCTCGAAGCCCCGGAGGAACCCGTCTACCGTCTCCTCCTCCAACATGTCGCGGAACTCTTGCGACTCCTTGAAGAGTTCCACGGCATGTTCAGCTCGCTCGAGTGCCCTCCTCTCTCGGGCCTCAAGCTGCTCGATTCGGAGGCGGGAAACCCCGTCCTCATATTTGAGGGCCGCGACTTCGGCCTGGACCTCCCCCAAGCGCGCCTCCGTACCGCGCATGGCCGACCTGGTCAGGGCATGAGCAGCCCTTTCCTCTTCAAGCGCCCCCGCCATAGCAAGGCGCTCGGCCTCGGTGGCCGCCCTTTGAGCCTCGGCCCCGGCCAACGCCGCCTCCAGCTCGGCGACTCTTTTCTTGGCCGGCTCCAGCTGCTGGCCGAGCTGTCGGACTTCTTCCCGACACCCATGGGCGATGAACGCCAAGGTGTCGAGCTCGTGAATATGCTGAAAAGAAAGAAACGAAGCTATTGTGAGTTGGAAAGCACATAAGTTCGCTAGTAACTCAAGGAAATTAAGAAGAAAGCTTACCCGGGCGGTGCTGTAGTAAGCACTGCCAACGACCTCCTCCAGCGAAATGTTCCGGAACTCGGCCCGGTCCGCTAGAAGCATCGCGCGCCGCAACACGGAGCGTGCGACCTCGGCATCATAGATGGCCGAGCTCCCCTCGGGAATAGGGGAGCCCGGCTCGGCTGACTCCTCCCGGAAGACCCGGGAAGGGCCCGGCATGCCCGAGCCCGAGGTCCCGGAGCCGCTCGCTTCGGGGCCCCGAGTCGGCTCGGGCCCTGGGCGCTGCAGCCGGATCGCAGACGGCCCCTCCCGCTGGGCAATTGGGGCGGGACAAGGAGGGGCCGCCGATGGACCCGCCACAATGGCGACCTGCGCCCACCTCGGGACAGCTGTGGAGGCCCCCGCCTCGGGGCCACTCGTCCCGGCCGACGAAGAAGCGCCGTCCGTCCTCGCCCTCTTCCGAGGCTGGGGCACGGCTCCCCCGGCCTCGGCCTCTCGCCTTCTCAGGCGAGAAAAAAGTGATGTGTTGCTGGTCGGCATATGGAGAATATCTGAAATCGAAAATTTCGTTAAGTGTTAGGCCAGTGGCAATGAAAGCAAAGAACGAGGAAAGAAAGTAACGTAACCACCCTTACCCTCGGGGCGCGCCGAGCTCAGACCCACGCTTGCTAGAGCGTCCTCCCGCAGGAGCTCGGTCAGGTCGTTGCCCCTCCCGAGGGCTCGCACAGAGTCCAGGGTCCTCAACTCCCTCCTTGAGGGCTCGGAGAGCTTGTTGAGGGCCTTCAACCGAGGGTGCCCCCATGTCGGGTCAAACCCCCAAGGCGCCTCGGACGCCAGGAAGAAAAATTTTCCCTTCCACTCATGAATCGAGGAAGGGGCGCCCTGAAAGAGTGACATACCGCCCCGAAAGGCGAAGTATAGCTACCCTGCGTCCGCCAGGTTCTTCTTTAACAAAAAACACCGGCGGAAAAGGCCTACCGAGATCGGGATCCCATGCCCGAGGCACAGGGAGAAGAACCCGATTATGGTCCTCCACGAGTTCGGAGCCAACTGCGCCGGGACGAGCTGATACTCGGCCAGCAGGTCGCTCACAAACTCGTGAACAGGAAAACGCAGGCCAGCCCAGAGCGTCTCGCGGTAGACCGCGATCCGACCTGGGGGCGGCTGCGTCACCCTGTCCCCCGGCCCCGCAGTTTCAAGGCGAAACCCGGGCTGGAAGAAGAACCGGGAGCGGATCAACTCCAACTCCTCCCCCGACAGGCTCGACCCTACTTCCTCGGGACCCAAACCCATTCCCACAGAAGAGCGAAATAAAAATTAAAAGCAGAGGATGAAAACTGGGGAGAAGAAGGAAAGAGGAACCCTAGCAATCACAAGGTAGGGACCTACTGGACATCGCCGGAAATCGCTCCAGGCACCAACGACGAAGTTCGGTTGAGGAAGAAAGCAAGGGAGGAAGACAACGAAAATGAGAGGCAGCCAAGTAAGACCTTTAGGGCAGATTCATGGGGTTTATATAGACCCCCCTGACGGCCCAGATCAACAGGGTCGGTCCCCATCCCCCGACCGGGTTGCGCCACGTGTCGACCTCGAAAGCCGAGGCACCGTATCCACTCCGAATTAATAAATCGGGTACGAAATCGAAGCATTGTCCCATCGGATCTCGGGGCTTCATCATGGGTCCGCAGAATCAAATCGTCTTGAGGAACGAGCGGGCGCCGCCCCCGCTCCCCTCATTTAATAAGATCTGAGACACGTGGAGCCCCGATGTGGCCTCCACCTCCCCGGAATTATGATCCAGTAACACGAAATCGGAAGCGTCCGACCTTAGGTCGTGCCGCGTGTCCGCTTTAGATCCTGTAACGGCACACTCATTGATGAGCAAGGGGTCTCGATTACGGGATCGAGACACCGCCTCGACGAGCTCGAGGACCCCCATCATTAATCCGCCGCAAAGCAATCTTGGCGATTCAAGAGACGCCACCCCCGCTTCAAGAAGCGTAACGATACGAGCTTCATCATAAGCTCGCTGGATAAAGCAACCTCAGGGCGCCAAAGGGCGCAGGTTTCGTCATAAAAACTCCGAGAAGCGCAAGGGCGCGGACGAAATGCGCCCTCCTAACTTTAATAATGGACTTTACTTCCTACGTCCGAGCCCACGAGCCGCTCGAACTCGGAAGTCGGGGGGTAGTGTTGGGGGGAATAAGATTTTTTCCCAAAGGACGCAAATGCCCCTAAGAAGCTGCACAACCTCCGACCCTGGACGGCCGAAGTCGGCGTCCGACCTCGGAACGCCCGACCTCAAGACGACCGACCTCGAGACCTCCGATCTGAGAAAAACCCCGATGTTCGAGGTCTACTCTTGTCAACCACCTGCTACGGCCGTGCACCTCTGAGGTCCGGCCGAGGACCATATCCTGACGCCCCTCTGACATTTATTGCGCATGGCCGCTATAACCCTCCGGCTCACTCAACAATAAATGCGGATCTCCGGCTTACTCCACAATAAATGCGGATCTCCGGCTTACTCCACAATAAATGCGGATCTCCGGCTTACTCCACAATAAATGCGGATCTCCGGCTTACTCCACAATTAATGCGCATGGCTCCTGTCATCTACGGACCCTCAGCTCTCCATGGCAAATTAGCCCAGCAGAGTCTAGTCGACTATGATAAGTCTCTGATCTCGGCCATACCTCCGACACCAATGCAATAATTCGCCTGGTAGCGTGCTAGTTCGGGTTGTACGACGCCCTCACCGCCGACATCAATGCAATAATTTGCCTGGTAGCGTGCTAGTTCGGGTTGTACGACGCCCTCACCGCCGACATCAGTGCAATGATTCGCCTGACCTTGCGCCGACCTGAACGACATGCCGAGCCGTACTACGGCTTCGCCCTGTTACATCGCAGGTAAACCGACCCCCGCCTATAAAAGGGAGCCTTGGCCTCTCAGGAGGGGGTTGGACGGTGGATACACTCTACAGACACTGTTTATCTCTCTTTTCACACTATTTGCCCCCTCCCTGACTTGAGCATCGGAGGGCCGGCGCCGGAAAACCCGGCCACCGGTTCGTGTGCAGGCACCCAGACGGAGGACGCCACCTGCTGACGGATCGCCGCCTCACCACGAGGACCAGCTGCTCCTTCTCTCCGACCACACCAGACGGAGGACGCCGCCCGCCGACCGGTCGCCGCCCCGCCGTGGTGACTCGCCGCTCCCTCTCCCTCGACCGAAGATTGCCCCCGGGTCCAATTTCCAGCAACACTATTTAATTCCTATGCATGCTAGAGATCATATCTCTACAACAAAATAGATGCAGAACTTTAAACATTTATCCTAAACAAGTAGGCATGATTCTATGTCTAACATGTAGTCATGTAGAATTTCAGCAACCTAGTTGATTTCTAATTTCAATTTTTAATGAGATCATATCTCTACAACAAAATAGATGCAGAACTTTAAACATTTATCCTAAACAATGAGGCATGATTCTATGTCTAACATGTAGTCATGTAGAATTTCAGCAACCTAGTTGATTTCTAATTTTAATTTTTAATGAAATCAAATCTCATACCTTTTTGCTTTGAGAACTTTGATGATGCCTTGATCACCTTGTATAGCCGCATATGTGTCCGGTCTCTACGGATAGTCCACACGAAGCTTTAGGAAGATCCACAACTGCAGGAGTGTTAGCTCATGCAGAGGTGCTGCAGTGGCTGAAATTTTCTCCCTCGAAGCACTCAACTTTTGATTCTTCTTCGAGAGGATGAAGGATGGAGATGAAGGAGAAGAAGGAGGAGAGAAGGTGGCTGGCTCTCAGAATTTTTTCAGAATTTAGAACCCTTTCTAAAGACCATCTCTATAAACCCTAAGTGTGGGGGTCCTTTTATAGCCAAAAGACCCCCCACGCCTCACACCTCTTTTGGCCAACGAATATGGCTGATAATTTTTCCAAAAAATTTTGGTGAATCAGCAGCTAAGAGTTGAACAAATTCTCTTTTAATCTTGTGCCAAGAATCCATAAAAATCAGGGGGTTATTGCACCCCAAACTTCAGCTGCACGCCACCCTACTTGATGCGTCATGCAGTCCCTACAAATTAGGGATTTGATTCCTATCTTTTTAGGAAGATTTGAGGCGCCATATTTTTCTTGAAAATAGCCCCATGCCTCCTCTTTCCTCATGTTAAAAATTGGCCAAAAATAAAGAGGATAGGCACCACTGCTTTTAGGGATAAGGATGAGGTATCTTTCTTCTCCAAGAAAAAAAAGCTATGGTCCTAAATTTTAGAAATTCTTCTCCATAATAAATTCTGATTATTTGGACTCTTAATTCTCATCAAATAAGGACTCTTAATTGACTTGAGTCAATTCCAATCCAATTGGGTCAAGTTTAATCAATTAGGTTATGCCCAATCGGCTCGGGTCGAATCCGATCGAATTAGGTCAAACCCTAATTTAGCCCAAATTGAATCTAATTCAATTTGGCTTAATTAAAGTCCAATAATTCAATCAAATTGAATTTATTAGTAATCCAATTACTAATTAACCCTCTAATCATTCAATAATTATTTAATGCAACTTTTGCTTAGGATAATTTGTCAATCAAATTGACCAAATTACCCCTGAATGATTCTTAATCATCAATCAGCCATTTGATCAACCTAAAAATTTTTATGCGTGTGACCCCATAGGTTCGAACCTAAGCCGGTAGCACAAGAACAACTTCTTGTACTAATCAAAATGACCATCTAGCAATGGTACCTGACGTCCGGATAGGTCGAATGATTGCAAAGCAACATTCAAGAACCCTTGAACTATGGTTACCGTATAATCTATCCCTATGACTCCTAAATGCCAGGATGACTTCAGAGTTCTGTCAACTCTGTAATAAGTGCATCCATGATGTGATTAAACTTTACAAATCCTGTGACTTCTCACAAGGATTACCCAGGTCAAGGTTTTGCTAAATTGAACACAAGGCATTATCTCCTGTTTCCAGGAGGGGTCAATTCCATCTTGACTCACAACTGACTACGCAAGTACTTGACTGTATCCAGTGACCTTTCATCACTGAATTAAAAATTCAGGTAGTCCGGTACCAAAGTACAATGAGTTGCTTGCTAGTCACAGGTTGCGGTCTCAGGTCAGAGGGTCAAACTTATACCCATATCCACTCGGAACATCTCTTCACAGTAGAGCATTTCGGAATTAGTCACATTCAGTGAAATATACTCCTACACTTCACCTGTGTGACATATCAGTGTCTCCACACTCCTTGGTTAAGAAGACAACCAACGTATATGTCACACAACGACCTAAGCTCGATAATGCTGTCGTCCTAGTAACAACATATCATTTGATCGCGAACGGTTTTAAGAACTTGAAGATAAATTCTCCTTTATCATAAAACAAGTCCTAAGAACTTCATCATATAAAAGTTTATTTGAAGATGTACAATGAAATGATGAATAATGCCAAATAACACTTTATTAATTTGTCAATTCATTTACAAAATTCAATCATCAACATGCTGACGATTGAATAAACCTTTTAAAGATTAAACAAGTTATTACCTTTTAGAATGATTTATTGAATTATATATTACTAACAAAAAAAATAAACCAAATACTTCTTTGGATTGTTAGCAATATATTACCTAACTAAGCAAATAAATCTAATAATTGCAATTAATAAAAATTCTTTAAAAAATAATATATATATTTTATTCGATATCAAAATAAATCTATTTTATTACAAAAAAAATATATTCTAACACAAAATAAATCTATTCATTTAATAAATTCAAATCACAAAATTGCAATTCCTACATATCCACTAATATTAAATTTAAAACAAAAGTAAGAGAAAATAGCCTGATTGAAGGCAGGTCGAAGCGCGTAGATGCTGTCCCAAAGTTTGCCCCCACGTACGAATCTTCCGGCATTCCTTCTTAGAGATACGACGATCCTAAACTTCTTCTTCGGTACGTCTCGGAAGAAGCCAAATCGAATCCGATCAAACTTGCAGATCCAGCGAAGAACGAAATAAAAAGAATAAAATAAACTGAATATAATTGAAAAAATAAAAATCAGTAGTGGCTAAGAAGAAGAACTTTTCTTCAAAATTTTTCTGATATTTTACTCTAATTTTTCGTGTCCAGAATAAGATGAAATTGGGGGTATTTATAGGGGTATTTGAGCAGGAGAATTTTGGTCATTTTGTGGACGCGTCAACGCCTTCCGTAATGATTTCGCGAACACCCCAGTGGGTGTTTCACTAAATTCAAACGCGCACGCAGCCGAGTCTCGGGCCACATGCGCATTTAAATTGTTCTAACAGTTTTTAGGGGTCTGGATGGTTGTTACAAGCAACCATTTTTTTTCTATTTTGGAGATTGCTACAATGCCTTTTTTTTTCCAAAAATATGATTAATTGTAGCCTTTGATTATTGAAAATTTAGATTAACTGATATCCATCTAGTTAATCCTTTGCCCCCATCTCCTATCCCCCATTGTATCAAATCGTTTAATCACCCTTACTTTCAAGTAGAAGTGCAAATGGATAAGGTCGAGTTGATCCCAACCCAATCTAGTTTCTTGTTCGGATATTAATTTTGAACCCAGATTCTATCCATTTGAAGATCGGGTTGAAACAGGACTATAATTTTTGACCTAAAGAGCTATTCGGAACTGGTTCGGTCCATATATAATCCAAACTTGACTTAAAAAATTTGAATCTAATTCAGATCGGGTCATGGATCAACCCGACCCAGTTGCAGCCTTACTTTCAAGTCATTCACTCTGGCATCCCACTTCTCTCTCCCTCCCCTCACTTGTTGGTCGCGCTCCATCTTTCACCATAATGCCATCCACCTCCTTCTAGCAAGGTGAATCCTTCCATCGCGCGAGGGATACCACTACAGTTCTTAGAAAAGGCTCTTCAGCAAAACCGAAAACAACGAGATTTGCTACAATGCTTCCAAAATTTATATATGGATTAAATTTTTTATTTTTGTTCGTTGTCCGTTGTACCTAGGGGTGCAAATGGGTCGGCTCGGGTCGGATCCTAAGTAACCCCGACCCGATCCAGTTTTTTGTTCGGGTCTTAATTTTGGACCCAGACCCGATCCAGTTGAAGATCGGGTCGGGTCGGGTCGGGTCCGATTCGGATCCGGGTTCGAGTCGGGTCGGGTTCGGATCTGAATCGGGTCCAATTTTTTTGTGTTTTTGGAAAAAGATTTGGGCAAATCTAATTTGGTCATATCATAATTATGAGGTGCTGGGTGACTCATGACTCGAAAGATTTGCTAAGTTATGGATGACCTTGAGTCAGAACAGATGACCCATAACTAACTAAGTCGGTCTACAAGCCAAATGTCATACCACGCTATTTTTTATCTATATGACTGATTGGACGGAACTTGGTGTCTCCCAGCTCCCCTCTCACGAGGACAAAAAAAATCCCAGACCGTCTTCCAAAATCCAATTCCATTGCAGAAAATTGGCACAAGACCCATATTCAGTTCAGTGTTCCCTCACTTTCGCCCTTCAAACGTTAAAAGAAACAAAAGCCCAAAAACAGAAGGAAAAAAAAAAGCCAGCTAACGAGACACCAGAGGTATCAACAGTGTAATAGATCGAGAGAGAATCCTGACGGGTCGAGTGTTCCTTCACTTTTTTTTTTCTCTCTCTTTTTCTTTTCGGATCCATTCGGGTCGGATCGGATCCATTCGGTAAATCCAGATCCGATCCAAAAAATGATTCGGATCCAATTTTCGAACCCGATTCGGACCCACGAATCCTAAAATTCGGATTGGATCGGGTCTATGCGGGTCGAGTCACGGATCGATCCGACCCATTTGCATCCTTAGTTGTACCATTAGATGGTCCAAATTTTTTCGCAAGACAACCTATAACAACGGGCGGAAGCATGAAGTACGGATGGCAAGAAGTGTAATTCCAATAAAATCGAGGGTTGAAATTCATACCATGTGACAGAATGGTCGAGAATGTGTGCAGATAATTTGGTAATTTGAGCAGCTTTTGCTTTCTTCTCTGTTTTGTTACAGGACTCTCTCTTCCATTAGATCATGGTTGCATCCTTTGAGCAATGGGTTTAGACTGCTTTGAGATAAGTGCAATGAATGATCTAATGGTGGATGGAAGGAAGATAAATCCTTCTTTCGCAATTGCATTGCCTCTCCCGAAGCCTTCCGTCTCCCGATTGCCCGTGCTCCTTTGCTCCAACTGTTGACGCCTCACTGGAGCAACCGCTGCTTCCTTCGCTTCATCCCATGGAATCGAAATCGGAGAGAGAGGGAAGGGGATGGGATTACGGCGAACGGGGGGAGGGGCCGGCGAGTTAGAAGAGGGAGGGAGGGCGGGAGCGAGAGGAAGCGAACGGAGAGAAGAACGCCAGAGAAGGAAGTGGGGAGAGAGAGGGAGGATGGGTTGATCGGTGGGGGTAACTTGAGATAATCAACGGCTATGATTAATCATATTTTTAGAAAAAGAAAGGGAAAAAGAAAACGCACGCAAACCCTTTGTTTTTTTTGAGAGGAGTTTATTTTCATCGCTCTAATTAAATCTTCCGTGTCCGTAAACCCTTCTCATAGGAGCCGACCCACCCGTTCGTCGACAGAACCACCGCTATCTTATTTCCTGCACGAAGGCATCACCTCCCGAGATCCAAATATTTTTCCAAGAAAACAACGACACAATTGAACGATTCTCCTCCTGGAATTATTCCCCTATAAAAAAAATCCATCGCACCACCGCCCTTCCTCTTCTCCAGATCTACCGACCTCTCGAATCCCTCTTTTCGATCTTCATCGGGATCGCATTCTTGCCCAAGATTTCGTCTTCTTGATCGCGGGCTGGAAGGGGGCTGTGGGACAGTGGGATACGAGAAGAATCGGAGGATGCGGAATTCGATCACGACGTACAGGGAGAGCCTCTCGCGGATCGCCAGCGAGGTGCTGGACGACGAGGAAGAGCTCGAGAACCCCCAGACTCGAGAGGCGGTGGGGGAGGATTCGCCGGCTTCCGGGCGCCGGTTTTCTCGCCGGCGATCTTCGAGGTTTAGGTCCCCAACCGGTTCTCCGGTCGCCAATGGGACCGATTCGGGGTCCCAGGACGAGGTATGATGATAGATTTTTGAGTTTTTTTTATGAGAATTATTTGGCTATTAGGTTGATTTAGATTTCAGATTGGGTTAATACTTGCTGGTCGTGGAATTATGGATCTTTGTGACCATTTTGGGAAAAAAAGGTTTCCTGATTTCAGCGCGACAAATCTCGCCTTGGTAGTTTAGAGCTGGCGTTATCTTCTCACTAGTTGAGCTTCAGGATCCTGACTTTGGCTTGAAAATTTGGCAAATAAACCTTCTTTGGTTTGGAGGTTGGAATTAGTAGTCATATCTTTTACAAAACCAGATTGGTATTGAAAATTTATCTGAATCCATACAAGAGCATCCGAATCTTTCAATCAATATTAAACTTAGTATCTGCACGAGGAGCCAGATGGTATTATTGTCTTTTTTAGAGTCGTCCTTGATTCTTATGTCATTTTGTTCAATCTGTAAAAAGTCTAGGATTCTTAGATGATCTCTCAAAGTACAAAAAGATGGTGGTAAGGTTCAATTTGATAAAAAAATGATAACATAAGCTCTTCCTTGCAATATAGTTTGGAATATGACAATGGTGATACTTGGGAGAAAGATCTCATCGTGCCCACGGAACTGTTTGGTTGTTTTTTTTTCGGTGAGCGGAATTTACACTGGAGAACAGAGCTTTCAATGTTATACTTCTTGGTTTTTTTTTTTTTTTGGTGAGCGGGATTTGCAACTGAGAACAGAGTTTTCAAAGTTATACTTCTCCATAATCCTTTGGAGCCCAAGGTGGCAAGAAGGAGCTGGGTTTTCAGGAGATTTTCTATGTAGTTCATTGGTGTGCTCCCAACTTCAAAGTTGAAAGTTGGGGCGATCAACTTTAATAACTGGTGCCTTGCTTCATGGGTGCAAGATAGGATGTTTGAAAAGCACAATATTTGTGTAGAAGAGGCGAGTTTGCATGTGCACACATATCTGTGTGATTTATGATGTTACCTGAACCAAAATCAACACTTGGACATGGACGTTGGTACCACACTTGGGTACTAGTTTGGAAAAATAAATTCTTAAATATTAGAAAGATTTGATACCTACGTGTTTTCCCCCTTGTTATAAGCACCTCACTCAATGTACCAAAGGTATATTCTGGTATAATGTAGAATAAGCTGTCCTGCCTTTATTTAGTTTCCATCATAAAAATGGCATATCTTGATATGTTACTTTCATTTGCAGCTGTAACTGAGGTTAGCATTTCTTACTTGTAAATTAGTCTTCAGTAGGAATGTTCTTCATGTTAAGATATTTCCTTCCCCACATGCTCAAGTGCAAACTTGGAATTTCAGCAAAAACAATGAGAAGATCGATGTCATGTTAATTTCACTCATATAAGGATAGGTCTACAGCCTTATTTATCATGTCAAGATTGTTAGATATCATAGATGTTGAGAATAATTGTCAAGAAGCAGTTCCCTCAGATTCTCGACTAGCTAGGATTATCTTTCTGATCAGTGGGATTTATTGACTTATATGTTGGTCATATGTCCAATTCTTTCCTGTAAGAGTATAATGGCAAATGTTGTCCATGGCTGGTTACAATAATGAATCAGGTTAGCTGGGTGGCTAGGTAGATGTTTACATGATGTGTGCAGTGAGCTACTTACTGTTATATTAATCTCAAGCAAATCATGTTCTGTTTCCGACTCTGCTTTATATTAACAATACTTCATTGTACCCATGTGAAACTTGGGAAAATTTTAATAAGGAATTAAAGATATTCCCTAGAATCTCTGTCTCATTTACTGTAGGATTTGGTTCATTGGATCATGCTGGCTTTTAGTTTTTTCTTACCTGCATAGTATTTTCATATTTAGCAGGAGATTGCTTACATGTAATGATGAATGACATGTGTAAGTGATAAAACTGTTCCTTTTATCGTAGATAGCAAAATACAAAGCAGATATCCAGAAGCTTCAAGCATCTGAAGCTGAAATTAAGGCACTTTCATTTAATTATGCTGCTATGTTGAAGGAGAAAGAGGTATGATAATTGCACATTGTGCTTCTTTTCCTCCGTGACTACAAGTAACCTCTTCGCTTTAATATCTGCTGTCTTTTTTTAGGTTCTTTTGTCTTTTGTATGTGGACTTGCATAATTTGGTGCCGTATTTTGTCCTTTTTTCAACTTTAGGGGAATAGAAAATTTCCATTTTTTAATTTTTTATGCATGATTTGGTAGCATATGATAGCTTTGTTGGTTTCCTATTATTAGCTATATAGCTTTTTATTTCGAGGGCTTCAAGAAAATTGATTTTTCAATTCCTTATATCTTTTGGATGTGTACGTGTCTATATGGTTATTATATTTTTTGTGCATCACTTTATAGCATATAATATCTCTGATGGTTCCTTGTTGGTTAATTTTCTATTATGTGGGCTACAGAAAAATGATTTTTTTAAATTCTTGATGTCTGTTGGAATTATACATTTTACAATGGTTATTATAATTTTCTCAAGAGGTCCTCCCTGATAAATCTTGTAGGTTAGTTGGACTGAGTTCAAATGATGTTCCTTCTTTATTATGGAAGATCTTTCTATCACCTCCCTTTTGTCAAGCATACCTTTTTTTCACTCGTGAACATACTATATTTTAACAATTATTTCCAAAATTTTAACTTTGCCCGTCATCTTTTTTGATTGGAGTTCTTTTATATAGTCAAAAATACATAGTGATGCCTATAGCTTGACACAACAAATGTCGATTCTGGCTTTAGGCATATGTTACATTGTATTTATCTTGTCATATTTGACAGGAGCAACTTTCTAAACTATGTGAGGAAAATGGTTCATTAAGGAAAAGTTTGGAGGCAAAAAATGCTCTTGGACATACATCAAAAGACGAGAGCCTTAAAACATTATCAAATAGCTCTGATGCGTTCAAGGTAATCTTTCCATGAAAGATGTTTTATAGAACCATATTATTCAATTCGATAGATTTAGAAGTCTAAAATGATAGGCTGGAAAGTGTTTAACTTATCAAATTACTAACTAGGACTTACTAAGAATGTATTTTTGTGCCTCTTCTCTTTATTATGCAGTAGTACGTAGACTGTGCATTGTATGGAACCTGTTACAGGTTTAAATGCTTTATGCTTCGATTAGTTAACCTTGTCGTTATTCCTTATCAAGTAAGCTGGTAAATCAAATCATCTTCTTCAACTTTATGTTAATTTTTCATGATTTCTGGAGCTGTAGACATACTTAAGTATGATCCTTTGTTCAGTTGAATATAAGGATTCCTTTGCTTCTCACATTATGATAGGTTTTAGCTTGTGAACATTTTGAATTTTGTTGGAAAAGGCATCAATCTCCATTCTTCATACATAGTCTTCTATAGGAGTGGTCAAAAGAAAAAAAAGAGAAAAAAGAAAAACCTTGATGACTTGTTTCAATGAAGGCTGGTGACCTTTATTCAGGGAAAAATAGTAAAAAGAATTCATAGAGTGAATGCCATTGGTTGAGATAACATTTGTTTGTTCTTTTCATTGTCATGATCTTATTTGCATATCATATAATATTATATAGTTGGTGCAAAAGTCATGCAAGTGAATGTTTTTGCATTTTCAAGTTTGTGTATGTGTGTCTATGCTAATGTTTGAATTACACGGTTATAACATGCATAACTTGTAGACTTGCCTGTCTAGACACCTGGTCACGGAAAACCTTTCCACTGCAACTCTTCTGCTCTCTCTCTCTCTCTCTGTCTTACACACTCAAATTTCCTTTTGGCAAGTTGTGCTTCTCTACTGTTTTTGTTTCTTTGTTGTTCTGCAGCTGTTACTTAGATGGTTACAGTCATCACAATCACATTGTTACGGAATCATTACTTTCTGCTTTCACATCATCCATTATTTTCAATATATGTTTGTTCAATTGTTATATGGAGATGCACACAATTGCCACTACTATGCTAATGGTACAGCTTTTAGTCTTTAATATTTTTATAGAAAATTTTATCCTATTGTCACCTTCATTTAGGCCATTGATTGCTCATTCAGTTTGAGATCTTTGCAGAGCACTGCTGACCAATCACCCATCAGACGACAGCGACATACAGCTCAAGAAAATTCTAATTCTCCAGGAAACCATGCACCGCAAGGTCATGCTTCCACACAGGATGGATACAGCAACAGTCGTATGCAACCAAATCAATTTGATGCTGTGCAACGAAAGAGAGAGCTGAAATTTGTGAATTCACAGGGCAATGGGAAGGTACTTACAATAATATTTTTTTTCTTCACTCTCGCTCCAATGGATGTGTAGAAACAATTTATGACAATAAACTTGATACAATTGGTTGATAAATATTTGACTTTATATGATAAGGTAATATTTGTTCAGTATTCTCTTGATGCATGCAGACATCATGTACTGCAATTGTTTATATACAATGAATTTACATGATTTTAGTAAATTAATCATTTTGTAGGAGTACCCAGATTTGCTTGAGGAAAACAGATCATTGGCAGCAGCACAGGCTAGACTTGAGTCTGAAATTAAACAACTCAAGGCACAACTTGACAATGAATGTGAGAATGCAACAATCATGAAGCGGAAGTTAGGAGGTGTCATCTTGTGATTATGCGTTTGCTCCTTTGAATTGATAAAATAGTTTGTGGGCATAATTCCTTCATTATTTAATCTCATTACTGATATTTTTTTTTTACTCAGAGGAGCATCAGCTGAATGAATCTTCTTGGAGGGAACTCCACGATTTGAAGATGGACAAGGAGAAGGTAAGTTATACTCTGAACTTCCAGTAAGAATTTTGAGCATTATATGTATTTTCTTTTTATCCTTTGACAGCATCTTGGTTTTAGTCTATCCATCATTACTTAAAAGTTGTCCACAATTCATTATGTCCTCTGTGTTCACTGCTCAGACTCAACATGCTTCCGAGCTAATTGGTTGACTAGGATTTCTGATACATGTTAATGACAACTTTATTATTCCTCTGTCAACTTAGTGCTGAGTTTCTTGGTCTCCTTTGTGTGAAAGTGCCATTAAAATCAACTTTGATTGCTCTGTGGTAACTTAGCTTTGTCTATGATTAATTACCGTGTCATTGAGATGGAAAAAATTGTGTTTCAAGGTTCCTAGAATATGTAAGGGTTAGTGGTCTAAATGAAGCCAGACTTGAACTTCATCAGCACGTGCTTTAGAAAACTTTTAAAGCGGAGAGGTTAATTATTGAGGTACAGAAGTGGACTGTTTTAGCATTGCATGTTGGCTTAAGGGACAATTTCCTGCTCCTGGAGGCTGGTTTGATCTTTTGAGGAAGCTTGATATATATTTTAATGGTCGAGAACATCACAAATTGTAGTTCTACTAAGTGTGAACTCTCTTATAGGTTGGTTAGCATGCATATTATTTTTTTTTGGTGAGGAACACTTTCCCCTTCTCGGACAAATTAATTTTTTTGGATCCTTTTCCCTTTTTATTTGAACCATGTGCTTTCACCATCCCAAGTTCAAGTAAGAAAAGTGGATGTTTTTTTTTCAATTTCCAATATATATTTCTCAAGGTTACTTCTGTATTAAATATAAGAATGACAAATATATGCAGCTTCTTTCTCTTGATGTTATGTATCCCTTGTGCCCTTTGAACTTGTTTAGTTATGGGGTTGTCTTATATGTGCTTCATTTCCATTTTGCCATCCTTTCTCATTTCTTTTTTCTTTTTTTGCTTCCTAGTTCTCTTTGTTGCTTAATTTCCAGATCTTGGAAGCACTCTATGATATATAAGTGAGAAACATGTCATATAAAATGCACATGAGGAAGTGAGGTGGATTTATTTTAGTGAAGTGAAAACACAAACATAGAGAGAGAACCATTAAAGCAGCATCCTGATAACATCTAATGATGTGGGGAAATATGTTTCTTTGTAACAATGTCTAATTGTTCTCTATTTCCTTGCCCATAAAATGACGTGTTCCTTGTGTTGGACCCAAGAGCAATCCTTGACCTTAAAAGCAAGGCACATTCCATCTATAGGATCAATTTTGATGGCCTTATCAATGTCCATCAAAGTTTTGAAATTTTTAATACTGTTTCTCAACCAGCTGTCAACCTGTTGTGAGTTGATTTCAGATTCTTACCAAAGCAACTTTTGGGCAAGAGAGGCGCTTGCCTTAAAACATAGAGTACTGGTTAAAGAAGGTAGACTATATTTTTGTCACAATTGAGGGAAAACTGGATGCTGATGTCAGGTTTGCTAATGACTGTATCAAGTCTAGACTATATAACTGGAGAAGGTGATACAATTTTGTGCGCAGGTGCTACACAGCTTACCTGCTTGCAGATTCTGCCTTAGAATTTTGCCATTCACTTTTAGTTTTCTTCTGTCAATCTGTTGATGTAATATACCTTGTATGCTCTGTTGCATCTTAATTCCTTTTTAATCTAATGACGGCTGAACTCTTATGCTTCTGAAACTCTTTTCTTCAGATCATTTCAATTTCTTTTCTCAATAATATCAATTCTTTTTTAACTTTAGCTTTGTTAACTTGCTAATGAATGTTTATACAATTATAAAATCTTGGCATTATTTGGTGTGCATCAGATTGTGCAGCTGATGCTCTTACATTATATTGTTGCATGCATATGTTGCATCATCAATTAGCTTCATCAATCTTAAATGCAGTAATTTTTGGTATGTGCAATGCATGTGAAATACAATCTGTTATTGATGCTACTTTCTTGTCTCTCACTCTCTATCACATTAAAAGTTCTGAAATATATTGAGACCAAAATCCACTAATTTTTGGCATGTGCAATGCATGTGAAATACATCTGTTAAATGCAGTATCCTTTTCATTGATGCTTCTTTCTTGCATCTCACTCTCTATTACATTTTTGAGAGACATTGGCTGAACGTGGGTGCATCAATGAAGAAAAGTTTTTACTAATCAAAGCTTTTAAGCACATGGGATTAAGGACCATGAGTGGTTGGATGATTCACCCCTATGTGCAAACTTCTTTAATGTACCCCGTGTATATTATAATCATTCCCTAACAGTGATGGGCATAAAGATACCATTATAAAAGAATTACCAGCTATATTGTGTGTTTTCTGAGTATTTCTATGTACATCTTATGCTTTTATGATGCCAGATCTAATAGCACATATGCCCAATTTTCTAGTATCTTTTTTCTGGAATGTAATGTTTTTCTTACTCTCTCTCTCTCTCTCTCTCTCTCTCTCTCTCTCTCTCTCTCTCTCTCTCTTCTATGAAATGAATGTTTTTGTATTTAACTGGCAGACCTCAATTGTGATGAAAGAGTTGCACAAGGAATTGAATGAGAAGATATCAGAACTAAGTCGACTGCAAGCAGAGTTAAGCAGAAGGGACATCAAAGAAGAGTCAAATGAATCTCTGGGGAGTTTGAAAAATGCAATCAGGACTTTAGAGAAGGAAAACGCAAAATTGAAGGTTGATACAGATAAACTTCTTTAGTGAAACATGCTTCAGGTCATATGGTTGTGCTTTTATAGTCTTTATTTACTAGTGCTCTTGGATCAGTTTTTCATTTTTCAAAGACCTAACTGATTGCAATGATCAGAATACCTTTTACTGAATGCATGAGTACTTTCAAATTTATTCTTTCTTACGGATATCTTTTTGCAGGTAGAGAAGAATGAACTTGAAGCAAATCTGCAACTTTGCATGAAGAGTGCATCTGAAAAGAATGATGCTGATGATCTGGACTCTCAGAATAGGAAGTCAAGTAACTCACATGAGGTAGTCCTTATCTCTCCTTCTTGGTATTAATGAGCAGGCACTAGTTCATGCATGGTTTCAGACCATGTCACATGTTAGAATATCTCTGTAAAAACCATCATTCTTCCCTACTTGCTTAGCCAGCTTCTTTTTTCTGCTTTTCTTGGCTGTACTCATTTACGTTTGGTGTGAGGAGCCGGTGTACCAAAACAAAAAAAAGATCATTCTTGTCCCAACTTTTTGCAGCTAATGTAAAGGCATGACAACAATCTGGTGGGGTTGACCATGTCAATTCTGCTTTGTCATTCATTGCTACCTGAGCATATTGCATATCACAAAGTAGAAGTCTGATATTTTGTGTTTTTCATAGTGATGATGCAAAGGAAGGGGATATTCAGAACTAATCTGTGTTTACTTGTAATGTTGAAGGTGACAGAAGAGATGACTCTGTCAATAAGGAAGTTGGAGGGAACATTAAAAGACACCTGCAAAGAACGAGACAAAGCATTGCAAGAATTGGCCCGACTCAAACAGCACATATTAGAGAAGGTAATAGTTTCCCATTTCTTTATAAGACGTTAAACTCTTCTAATTATAGGTCTACATCTATAGCAGACTATCTGGTCACTAATGACTGTTAAGACCACTGTCAAAAACTCTCAAACAGTTTGCATCACCATGTTTTTTCAATTATTTCATCATATCTCTGTACAAATATTTGAAAGTGCGTACTGGGAATTTGGTAATTCCTATTTCTCAGATCGACTGCCCATGGGCATTTGGAATAAAGAGGAAATATGATTGTGTCAGCGAGTATTAATCTATCGAGTTCTCTAGAATATTTCAGATAAATGCCCCTTCAAAAAGTGTACATATTAACTTATCTAAACTTTATCTATATATTTTTTTAGAAAAAAAGTATATTCTGCATTGTGGAATCTGGACCATTTTATTGAATGCCAGAATAAACTGTTACGATCCAGATTCTCTAAATCTGAAAAGTTATTTGATAATAGTGATGATATTGTAGTCTTGAGTTGCACCGCATCACATCAAATTATTTTTCTTTTTTCCATCATGTAGAAACATGTTAGAAAGAAATGTTAAGACATGTGATGGTCATTCTGCTAGCTGAATTCTTGACTCATTTTGTGGTATATGTTAGATGATTTACTCTTCTAATAGATGACAAAGGATTTATAACACCAAGTGCCCAAGGTTTTTCCACACGGTTTTCTTTGGAATTTACAATTTTAGTTTTTATTGTTTTGTGCACTCATCTATCTTATGTCTGATACCAGTTTGAAGCTTCTACCTATTCAAATTGAATTTTGATGGGTCTTGGCATTGTTAGTTTAAAACTGCCTAAGGTGGTGCCCTGTGGAATATGGTTGGATTAAGAAAACTCATTGTACTATCGTATTTTCCAGGAACTTGAAGATTCAGATAAGATGGATGAGGACAGCAAAATCATTGAGGAGCTTCGTGCAAATTGTGAATATCAAAGAGCTCACATATTGCAGTTGGAGAAGGCTTTAAAGCAGGAAATATCAAAGAAAGAGGAAATCAAAAAGATCAAAAGTGATGAACTTCTCAAGTCAAATGAAATAATTAATGATCTGAAGCAAAAACTTGCAAATTGTATGAGCACAGTTGAATCAAAAGATCTTGAACTGCTGAATCTTCAGACTGCCCTTGGCCAATACTATGCTGAAAGTGAAGCAAGGGTAAGTGTTACATATTTCTATGCCATGCTTCTCACAGGTTTCAGGTTTGTTTTTTTACACACGTTGAACATTGTAATGTAATTTCTGTCAATAAAAAACCAATCAATTAGAGGGACCTAGTTTATTGATGTTTGGTTTTGTCTGGATGCCCATTAATAGGAACGATTAGGAAGAGATTTGGCTATGGAAAGAGAAGAGTCAACTAAACTTTCTGAATCTTTAAAGGTAACCCTCCTTCCATATGTTCTAGACAACTCGTTGGTTAATTTCTAACTCATATTTCTTTATCTCGTTACAAAAGAAAGGACAATCTGTTCTTATAGATCTATATGTATTACATTCCTCGGATGAGTTATGATTACATTTTCAATTATAGCTTGTAATTAAGTGCTTCAGTATGTTTTGAATCTCTACATGTACCGTAATAACCAAATTTGCAGTTGGAATGCACCCCCGAGTTTATAGTTACATGCACATATATATCATTTTCCATTTTACCTTTATACGAAGAGTTGCTTTTTCTTTTTCATTTCTAAGATTTATATGGTATAGCTCGAACTTTGGTTCAAACCTTTCCGGGATAAGTTCTCAAGAACTGTTATTATAACAATTTTTATATAAGTTAGTGTGATGTCTAGGTAAATTGCCGCTCTGAGATTCAAAGCTGTGATACAGATTTAATATGAGATCTTGTATTGATGCTATCCTATTATCTTGACCAAGGTATGCCGAATCGGTACCGGTCGCCTATCGGACCGGTTCGGTATCGGTTAGGTATCGGTCGAACCGATAACAACGCGTGTGGCGCGTTGTGGACGATGCCACAGGCTATGGCATTTAAATGCCACAGAGCGCCCGAAGGCATACCGGTGCGAACCGGTCCGACTCGTACCGGGTACGTCCTCCGTACCGTTCGGTTCCGGCCCTTATGGGGCCGGAACCGTTTTCCACCGCCGTATCGGACTGATCCGGTACAGGTACGGGCCGGTTCAGCATACCATGATCTTGACATATGCATAAAATGGACTTAAGAACGTGCTATATCCATTGACTTTGGTTGGCTACTTGATTCCTACTTAGCTAATGACTCATCAAATCACAATAAACAATGACTTGGAATTTGGAAAGCATCTCCAATTTTCTTTTCATTACTTCTTTCCAAGATTTCATTTGTTTACCAAATGGAACCTCAAAGGTTGCATCCTCTTTGCATAACTAATACAAATATTTATCTTGTTGATCTCTTATCATGTGAGTGATTCATAAGCATCTATTTCATGAAATGATGTTTCAAGGTACCTAATATAGATAGAACATGTCAGTAATGATATTACTTGTGCATCTTTCATTTTTTAACTTTCATTATATCTTTCGGAGGTCTTGACCCTTGACCATCATAGCCATGGATGTATGTGTTACATGACTGCATGAACATGGTGATAGTTTCAATTGATTTTGAAAATCTAAATATAATATGCGAACAAACACTTGTAGTTACATGCATGTGATACCAAGCATATCCATTTATAAGTATGCAATCCAATAATATCAGATTTTGTCTTAATTTGTTTAAGGCATGATGAGAAAATAATGCTAAAAGTAATTTTTGTTCATTCCTTATATGGGTTAAGTCTCTTCTAGGGAAACTTTACCATGCTAGCATAGGGTTGACTAGAGCCAATGGTACATCTTAGGGCCCAGGCATTCTTGTGGATAGCTATTAAGTAGGATTTTAACTGTTGATCAACTCGCCAAGTGCGAGATCTGTATTGACAGACGGTGCAAGTGTTCCAAAGTGACTGAGACCATGGACACTTGCTAGCTGACAGCGTTACTGAATTTGTCTTGCTTATTTTGCTGGCATCTACAAGATTTGCATTTTTGCAGTTGGGGGAGACTGTTGGCTCCTGGCCTAGGTCCTCAAAAATCAAAAATTCAAAAGTTGATGACATATGATCACTCATGGATAGGAGCCTTGGCCTCATTGGTGTTTGCTGGATCATTGACTTTGAATTGTTACTTTCTCAAAGGAGGTTCCGGGAGATGACTATTTTGTTCTTTCTTTTTTGTTCCCAATTTTTCTTCTTCCCTGAGCAGCTTTTTGAGGTTACTTCATGTTAGGTTTGGAGAACAGTAGAGGGACTTACTGGACTGTCTCTTGGCTGGTGCGTCAGTGGCATATCTCTGTGTATTCTGGTTCAGTCATTAGAGCTGACTCATGCCTACCCTGGAGCTAGCTTTATGATGATGGGGCATTTCATTGTCACTTAAAAATATAATCCATTGTATGAAAGCTTAGTTTGTGTATCTTTCAAAGACAAATTTGTCATCCATGAATATGCAATCCTTATGTTCCACCTTTTTAATCTGAGCACCCAATATGTAAAGTTCAGCTATTTTTTAAGTAGCATGAACAATGGTACATGGTCTTTAAGCCCTTGATTAGGCAAAGCTTTGATCTTGTTACTTTTACATTGCAGACTGTCATCTTCAAAAGCTTCATGTTATTGTCCTTGTCAGAATTCTTTAAATGATTTTCTTGTTATTCATACACTAATATTATCACTGTAATATCATTTTCTTTTCCATCTTCTAGGTTGCACACCAAGGGCTGGAAATGTCAAATAGAGAGAAGGAAGAGATGGCTGCTAAACTTATGCAAGCTGAGAGGATGTTATCAGAGTCCAAGCACTCCATACAGAAGCTTGAGGAGGAGAATTCAAAATTACGCCGGGCACTTGAGCAGAGTATGACAAGACTAAATAGGATGTCACTTGATTCAGATAATTATGTCGACAGGTTACTTCTTTGGCCTTGTTTTCAAGTCATTTGCATAAAGCCATTTTTTGTGAACACCCTTGGATTATGTTGGTTGAAATTATTGGTCTTCATTAGATGGGTCTAGCTTCACAGTTTTATTCACTGACAAAGTTATGTGCAATTTTGAGTTCTTAATCCCCAACGCTACTGAAAATGGATTGATCCATCATGTTGTAGTGGAAGAGTGTGCAGACAGGAGCTTGCATGTTGGTCTTTAGTAGAAAAGAGGGATCAAGTTTGATATAAAGTGGAAAGGGGTTTGTAAGGGTATGGAAGAGAGCTTGCACAAAACAAATAAAATAAGGGCATAAAAGGAAATAACAGGATTGGGAAGGTAACCCATATTTTCGCACTATAGTAGACACTAGTGTCTGGACCAAGCATTACCTTTTACCATTCTGCCCTAGGTGAATGTTGAGATCCTTGTCATCAAAATGGGGATAAATTGCAATATCAATGGATAGGTTTGGTGTGGAGGACATGCAACATTCATGGCTTTGAGCTCTAATCCAATGAAGAATGAGGTTCGCAATTGATCCTTTGTGCTGGATGATTCTTGTGGTGGTTAGTCAGGATCAGGATTGGGGTCTTTTGGTTATTCTTCTCTTAATAAATTAGTAGTTTTTCTTTCAAGTAGAAATATTAAAATAATGGTACCTCTCTCTCTCTATGTGTACTCATGTAGAGTAGAATTTGTCTCTAAGGAGACAGATGAGTTGATGACTTGTTTTAGTTTGTGGTCTGCTTTTCAACTGCATTTGTACAACATTTGCCTACCTTACTAGTAAGTAAATATGTCATATTTGAAAACTTGTTCTTCATCTCTCTTGCCAACCTGCCTGCCCAAATTATTAATAGACCTTCAAACATGAATAAGCAAGACTCTTTTTAGTAGCATGTTCTGATTATATTGTGAGCTCTGTTTAAAGGTCTTTTAAATTAATCCGAACACTAGTATCAAGAAAAGCACCTTCCCACCACCCTATGGAGTAAAAATTTTTTTTCTTCAAATTTATTAGAAATTTATATGTGAATCTGATGATTCCAAACATCTTTAGTTGACCATGTAAGCTTCAACTTATTTGTCATTCCATATTGGGTTCAGAGGAGCACCCTATTGTCATGATTTTTTCTTCAGTCTCTAGTCAATCGCTATTGCACCTTTGGAAGTAATTACACAAACCTCCTCTAATGTTTTTAAGTAGATCGCATGAGTTGAATGGATACATTCTTTTCATGTTGGAATGGCTGACGAGGTAAAGGATTTGAGGTCAGTCACATCTACTGGGATAGTAAACAGGTGGTAGACTGGTTGTCTGGAAGGAGTCGATAATTTTGCATGTGTCTTCGGAGAAAACTCAGTGCTGAAATTAAACTTTGTACCAATAAGAGAATGATACTATGAGAACATCCAAAACCTTGAACATCCCATTTCCATAATAGTCATTTTTAAGCTTTCCCAGTGATATTCTTTGGGGCAACCGTGCATTGAAAATCTTTTTCTCCTTCCAAATGTGCAAAAATAATCTTTGATTTATAGTCTGTCTTTATTATCTGTGGACAGGCATCTTTTCTTTGTAGCAATAATAGTTTAGTTATTTCCAGGCATTTGCTTTGGAAGTTCAATTCTGCATCCCTTGCTGCCCTCCTTTCATTCATCTTTGACGTTTGGTAGTTAGATCCGTGCTTCTTGGCAATTAGATTTTTTCCAACCCAGCCACATTATTGTCTGATTTATTTGGATATATATATATATATATATATATATATATATATATATATATATATATATATATATTCACAAATTGATGAGATCAATGTTATTGTAAATTAATGATCTCCATCATTGCAATTGTTATTTCTGGAGAGGCCAACATGTCTTTATAAATGCAGTGCTAAATGTTCTCTCATTTTCATATAATGTAGGATATTTCCTTGTTTAAGGCTTCTTTCAGCTGTCATGCTCTGATATATTCATTTTCTTGTCTGGATGGACATTTTTCTGAATTAAATGGATTTATATTCTTGTAATTAAATAGTGTTCATCATTGCAATTGCCATCTGCAAATAAGCCAACATATCTGGACAAATGTAGTGCTGTATCTTCTATCATCAAATTTTAGATTGACTCTAGGATATTTCCTTGTTTTAGAATTTATTTGCAACTCTCTGCAGTATATTTATTTTCTTATCTTCTTTTGGGCAAATTGAGCAACAAAACTCAAAAAATGGTGGATGTTGATGTTGCTGGCAGGCGTATTGTGATCAAATTATTAGTGACATATTTTCAAAGGAATCACAGCAAAGAGGTAATTACTTCTCCTATTGAGCAGATAATTTATGCAAGTTGGATGTACACACCCTTCTACAGATGGCCGTGGGCTAATTTGTGAAATTTAGTGATTGCCAGGTTCTGGATCTTATGGTTCGCATGCTAGGCTTTTCTGAGGAAGAGAAGCAAAGAATAGGTTTTGCTCAACATTCTGCAGGTAAAGGTGTTGTTCGAGGTGTCCTGGGTCTACCAGGACGCCTTGTTGGAGGTATCTTGGGAGGAAGCTCACCTGAAACATCTTCTCATGCATCTTCAGAAAACCAGGTTAGTTTTGTGTCCTTCACCACGCCCCGCCCGCCTGCCCCCACCAACCCAATACCTTCGGAACTCTTCTGTTTCATGATTCCCATCCTGATCTACCGTTAAGGCCTGTTTGGGAGAGCCCTGCTGGATCCAGCAGGATTCGCTGGTGAATGTCTCGGGGAGGGAGGGAGCCAAAGCGGGAGATGGAAGGTTGCAGGGCTAGATCTGTGCGCGCACAAGGATCGGACCATGACCCCCCATGCTATCCTTCTCCCGCTTCATACCTTCCTCTTCATACCATGTGCTCTCTCTCTCCCTGCCTATCCCACATGATCTGGCAGGATTTTGCCAAACAAGCCCTTAACAGAAGGGATTCATTATATTATATTGAAGTTTATTGGTAGTTCCAGATTCCGTAAATTGACTTTTGCAGACTCCCATATGTTGTCTTTGATGGGTTGAAATGGGCTAGGGTCTGCTGCTGTTCTGAACAGCCTAGATGCACTGCTAGGTATCATTGTTACACATAAGTCTGCATGTTTGTGAGATTGGCATGACATGAAAGGAAAATATCCATTACACATCAGTCTGCATGTTTGTGAGATTGGCATGATACAGAGATAAATATGTTTGTATTTGCATGCCATGACATTTGATCAAGTGGATTAACAACTTCAGTTGTGTGAAGAACATCTAAGCTGTTTAGGAGAAGTGAAACAAAATCCCTGCTAAAATCAATCATGGTACTATGCAGCGTGAAAAATTGTTGTTGGATCAATGTATCAACAGGTTGTTTAGAATTTGCTTGTATTTGTACTTTGGTCCATGGTGTTGTATCTGTTAGAAAAACAGAAGACTTATCAATCATGTGTTTGTAAGCATGTTGGCACCTCTATGGGTCATAAGTACTCATTAATTTGTGGATAGTGTGGTTAGTGAGATCCAAGGTCCACTATTCCTCAGCAAACAACAGACCAACTATGGCCTTCACAAACTTCGATAATTGGATGAGCCATGTTGGTTGAGTTGCTTGATTTTTTAAAGGGTTTTTTTGCATGAATACCCTCCTAAATATCAAATTTTGCATGAATATCCTTCCAAATTAATATTTGCATGTATATCCTCGCAAAACACTTGTTTTGCTATTTTACTCTCTTTTTTTATCTTTATTTTTGCATATGTGCCCATGCTATCTAATGCCGTTAAAAAATTAATGATTTCAAATTAAAATGATTAAAATATCTTTAATGGGTAGATGTGCAAAATGAAACATTTATAAGGCAATCACGATGGGGGACAAAAAAAGTAATTGCAAAATTTTATTTTATTTTTAATTAAAACAAATATGGTTTTTATTAACGGCGTTAGAAGGATCGTTATATTAGAGGCATTTGTGCAAAAACAGTGTTTTATGAGGGTAGAGAAATAAATATAAATTTTAAGGGGGTATTCACACAAATTTAAATTTTTAGAAGAGTATTCATGCAAAAAACTCTGTTTTAAATTTTTTTTAATTTTCTCATCGTTGTCTTGTTTGACAGTCATTTGCAGATATGTGGGTTGATTATCTTCTCAAAGAATCTGAAGAAAGAGGGAGGAGGGAATCTTCCGAAGCAGCCGGAGTATCTGCTAGTGCACAGGAGAGAAGCACAAGCTCTACAAGGATGCAATCAGCCCCTGAGAAAAGTACTAGTGGTGCTTCCATTTTTCCGACTGTACAGATATCTAGACCTCCATCCAAACAAAATCAGCACTTTAAACCTTTAGATGCTGAATTTGCAACAGTTCCTCTTACATCCTCAGTCCATCCATCTGACAGTTCATTTTCAAGGTTGCCCCAGAGATACTGATATTAGAAATGTGCAGTGGAGGTAAGAGCTAATGAGGATACAGTTATTTAAAATTTGTTGAGGTAAATATTCCATTTGTTTATATGAAATGCAGTGTATTCTAATTTTGATTGCATTCTTTTAATATGTAAAAGAGTGGAGTGCACGTTTGTCATTCCACCGGTTATGATCAGAAAGTGCTGTTGCCTGAGTGGCCTAACTGGCCAAATTCTCTCTCTCACTCTCACTCTCTCTCTCTGACACACACAAATGGAAAATATATTTTAGCCAATTCTGTTTCAGCCAATGCTCGTGTTGCTGCTGGATGCACTTGTAATATAAGGTTGACAGACATGTAAAATGTCCTTAAAAGCAGAAAAAAGGGTATAATGATCCAATAAATTTCAGAACGGACCTTATCTATAGTCAAATAAAACTTTAACCTGTTTCTATTAATACAGAAATAAATATCTTTTTGTTACAAAACCCCCTTTTCTACCTCCTGAATAAAAAAAGACTCTTTTCTTTATTAGCATGTGTTGTTTCATGAGTGTCATTTGAGAGGTTACCAAATTATCAAACTGGGAAAATGTTGATGATTATGGGAAAATGTTCTATCAAGAAAGGGGGAAAATGATGCACATCTGTTTAAAATTGCATGATGGAATGGATGATATGATGATCAAATTAACCTTGTGAGTAGCTTAATATTTCCTCCCAATTTTTACTGTCTTGACCGGCATATATTTGTGCAATTGAATTAGAACATTGCATTTGCATAAGATACCTCTTCCTTTCCCTCATTTATTTGCAAACCCAATCTCGGTCTCTTAAAAGCAGATGGGCAGAAGTACTTCACACGATTTGGCCAGTTAGCACCTAAGACATAAGTTGGCGAGTTTCTGATTCCTCTGAGGGTGATGTGTGACAAAAGAAACGAAAGAATTTGGTTATCATCTTTTTGCAGCTTTACCACTTCAACTTCTTATCATCAAATCTCCGCATGAATGGTATAATATCATTGCCGAACGTGTGTAGGTAGGATGCACGAAAAGGAAAGACAAAACGAGTTAAGAAGAGGGCTAGATTGTTATATATTCATTAGAAAATAATCTCTTTCCCAGGTCATCAAATTCAGCAAGCATGCATTTACAGCTTGGTATCATATCATTGCCACCTGCGCATCAAAGAACTCAAATTTCAAGCTTTGCATTCAGGCTGAGACGGAAGCTTTGCCATTAGTACCAAAAAAAAAAAAAAAAAAACTTTGCCACCGCATCAAGGCACTGCCAAACAGCCTGGGGAAGACATTGTATGCCATTTTTCTCGTATTTAAGACACCGTATGCTACCTATTATTGTCAACCACAGCTCCAACATGCATTGCACCATTGACTCCACTGTAAGCATATACAGTCCTCAATGAAAGGATGCGACATCTGAACACAAGAATGCATAGAAAAAGAGCCGTTACAGACGGCGCAAGCTGATGATCCGCGACTTATACTGGATCAACTTACTATTCGAAACTGTTGCCCAAAGGGAAACGAAACTTCCAAACAGAAAAATCGCTACAGTACAAAACAAGTACATTCCAAAGCGTTTGAATGTTGAACTAAACAGCGATCTTTAATCTTTTTGTCATCGTTAAGGAGCAAAAAAATCACTCTAAATGTCTTCATTCACATGGCAGTTAAATCCTCCTAACAGACACTTTAATTAATTCCAACGCCGGGGAACTGTTGGACGGAAGGTTGCAAGAGCCAAAATGGAGATCACATCGTTGAATTGATCGCCAAATCTTCATCTCACCGAACTTATCCATCCGTAAGAACTTGGGAATGTCCATTGCCCATATAGATATTTTACCATAAGAATGTCATAAAGATAAAATTCGCACAAATCAAAAGGCATTTTGAGCGCAAAACTACAGCAACTTTGTCGATAACATTTTAAACGTTCTCACGTAAGTTCTGACCAGGATGTGTCTAAGATCTCGAAGATCCGGTTCCAAACTTAACCACAGCATACCTCCATTAGGTGAACAAAATGAAGAACCAATTTCTTCAAAAAAAATGAAAACATTTCCATTTCCTCAACAACAAAAATGTGCAAGGTAAGAAGTGATGACGCCCTTATCCGATTGCTGCAACGCGCGACGAAGTAGATTTTCCTGTCCATCTCCCCACAAAGTCTAAAACACAGAATAAGTGCAACAGCTCTCTAGCCAAAACTTCACTAAAGTCATTAAATTACATAGGCTTGCGAAGCCTACTGAGGCCCCTAAATGATTTCAGACAAAACAAAATGAAAACAAACCATGTCTGAGTTCATTAAATAAAATAAGGTGACAACCCTGAAGCAGCTGCTTGGTAAGTCCACTCTAAGGCACATTTCTTATCATGAGCTCTTACTTCAACATGAGGACATCAATATCAAGCTAGAGTTCTATAAGAAGTACAATCACAGGAATTGATGGATATAGTCTCACAATAAATGCTAGACAGAGAATAACATACTACTTGCCACCAGCAACCAGATTTGAACAACAGCTCCCGACCAAAGATTTTATCCAATTGTATCAATCTTGCAGAAGAAATTCATATATTTCAACATTCCTTTGAGCGACAACCCTCACCATCTGAAAAGTTAGCTCCAATTAACTATTTGCAATCCCTCACCCAGCATTTCTAGCCATACAAGAAAAATCTTGGATGAAACGGCCAGTAAATTGGCCAAAAAGCTCAATTAGCACTTGTTTAAGTTATTCAACCTGTCCATTGGCTTCTGCGTGACCAACAGGTAAGGTTTTCCTTGTCATTATTGAATCAAGAGTCTGGTTCACCAATGTTCCAACAAAAGCATTTCCACCGTCCCTGTGCGTAATGGCAGGTAAGTAACACACACACACACACACACACACACACACACACGATAATCATCCTTTGTTTTAATCGGACATCATCTAAAAAGCTTTCTACTCATGTTTACCAAGAGATTGGTATTACCTCGATTCCACACTCATTTTAACATAATTCTGTAAACAAGTATAGAATGAATTCTTCAATAACATCTGTCACTGTCATTTTCAAGATCCCACATTTTTCAAAACCTCCTAACTGGTAAAATAGTTCAGATATATTACAATTAGCCACAGTTCAGAATGAGATTTCCTAGAAGATTAAATGCATATACATAAACTTCAAATGGAAATAAGTCATGTGAGATATTCCAATGGTTATCTTGAACCATCCAATAGAGGAATCATGTTTAACTACAAATCATATGCCAATTCAAACTCAGTTCCACTCCCTGCAGGCTAGTAGTCAGTTGCAGTGTAAAAAAAGAAAATTTTTGAAGATTCTTTAAGACTGAAAATACAAAAGAAAAAACAAGGTAAGAAGAACATGAATAGGAGAGAATTATGGTGCAAATCCTAGTATATGAAAATAAATAGTAAACACTTCTGTCTAAAATAAATTCCCTCGAGACCAGAGACCATAAAAGACCAACAAGCTGCACAACTTCAAAATGCGGTCTAGATCCCTAACAACTCCAATATGGGGTACAAATATAGGAGGCATGTTTCAATGACCCCTCAGTAGACAACTGAAACATGAGCTACAAGTTCAAAATGCAGTCTAGATCCCTAACAACTCCAATATGGGGCACAAATATAGGAGGCATGTTTCAATGACCCCTTAGTAGACAACTGAAACATGAGCCCTGCAGTTACATTGTAAAACATGTGAATGTTCTTCATTCAAGCTCTGAGACTGAGCCTTCTTTTTGTCTCATCTAATTTACTATAAATCCCACTTGAAGAGATCTGGAGGCACTAAAGGACCAAGATGAATCACAAAGGTAGCATCAACTTATTCATAGCATATAAATGATTTAATCAAATCACCAGCAGAAACAGCACATAATAGGACGCTCACATGGGTAAAACAGTGCAAACATATTTCCGATCCATAACATAAAAACTTGGATTCACTCCTGCTAACGATACAAGAATAATCAAATCCAAGAGATTAGACACTTCATGTACAGACCAAAGAGGAAGTTCTAAGCAAAATGGAAAGAGACAACAACAACACGAAAATCCACAGCTAGCCACAAACTGTCAGAATCTACTGGTGCTTCTTCTCTTTCAACGGCCCCCTTGGAATCTTGCTCAAACACTTGGCATGAAATGTTGCATAATGCTTCTTGATTTCTGCCATCACCTTCTCTGCAAATGGATCGACTTTGTCCTCATACTTCTCATACAGAACAGGCACCGTGTGCAGCGTAACAAATACTGTTTTCAAAAAGAAAAAAAAGACAAGAATGTTAGACCAAAACAAATGACAAAACAGAAAAAAAAGGAAAACAGAACATTAAATAACTGGTCGAAACATCTTTTTACCTATATAAAACAAGGTCAAGAAATTGCAGCAGGTCCCAATGATAGAAAGAACCCATAAACCAGCAATCACCTGGAAAACCAAGGCACCAATCAGCATAATGCTCATTCAAACTCCTAGATCCACTAACATTTTAAATGACCAAAATACCATGAGGAATTTCTTCAGCTCACGTCCTGATGCAATGTCCCTTAGAACAGCAAAGCCCCTGTTGATCTCATATCTCAGTGAAAGTGCAACATCCACAGCCACGTCTTCAGGGATGCTCACCTCAGGAATGTGAGGCGAAGACCTACAAACAATGACACAAAAAATTTAAGTAACCAGACAAAGATTAATCTTTAGGCCACTGGAAGCGATGCCAAACTTAGCTCAAGAGCTCACTTGTTGATGAAGGTGGACGCATTGGACCAGAGGAACAGGATTGCCAGCGACAAAATGAGGCAGTGGCAGACAAGAGTGAGCAAGTGGTATTCCATCAACTCGAACAAGACCCAGATGGCCGTGGCCACACCTAGCACACCGGCCGAGATCTTCTTGTTCCTCCATAGGAAAATATCAGCAGCTGCAAGGATGGTGGAGGGAAAAAAAAACCTTGAGAACGTACCGTTGCCGCTGAATCCAACAATTCCCCCATCAAGTACATAAGCCAAATTATACCGCATCTATAGCTCAAGCTCCATATGGACAATTTTAAATAATAATAACAATAATACGATTCCTTGCACGAATTGGGGACAACGAAATAAATATTTTATATACACACAAAAAAAAGAGAGATTTACTACATCTAAATATATGAATTATATAAGTATTGGTCGTCCCCCCGACCAAGGAGGATTTGATCAATTGATTTCAATCAAGAGTAAAATCATTACACATGTATTCATAAATCAACAAATCAGCAAGACAACTAGATAATGTTCAGATTGGTATTTCCTGAAGTAAGAAGGCGGTGGAATATTCTCGAATCAACTACCACCAATCGAAATCCACGACTTGTATCTTAAATCAAATTAGGGTTTCTTCGAAAATATTATAAAGCAGTTCGGAGCTGATTTTTTTTCGCCACTATTGAGTAAAGAGACGCAAACCCTAACTAAGTAATTTGCCTCCTCAAACTAAAAAGCACAAGCTTTTGGATTAATCCAACTAAAAATAGTCAAATTATAGGATAACAATAGCTAATAAACTCCTTGGATCTCAGCTCAAATCATCTCGAATAGATTTTTTTTTATTAAAAAAAAATCATAAGAAAATTCACAGAAAAAAAATGAAATTTCTATTTCCGGAAAATAAATGGAACAAATATCGGGAAAGATCTGAAAAATACGAAGCGGCGATTTCTTACGCTTTCCACCGCCCAAGACGGTGTGGACGGGCTTCTCCCTGCCGAAAAGGCGGTAGATCTTGGCCTTGACGGACGACGCGGACGGCTGCGGTTTCTCGTTGTCCGAATCGGACGACGAGGAGGAGTCCTCCTGGTGGAACTTCTCCGTTATCTTCTCCATCACCGACTCCTCCACCGACTCCTCCTTCTTCTCCGCCATCGCCTCAGAAACTCCGATGCCGTACAAACTTCGTCGCAGCTCTCTCTCCCCACCGCTATCTCTACTCTCTCGGAAGATAAAAGCGGGAGGCTATAAAGGGGCCGAGCCTGGTTGGGGCGATCTCGACCGTCGGATCAGGAGTCCAAGCCTCGTGCCTCACGGACGGTGCGCAGACGGCCGTTGCGTTGGACGGCCCGCCCTCTGGCGTTTCCTGTGACCGGACGTCAACGTCCCGTTATTTTTTTTGTTCCTCGGCGCCGCCGGCACGACCGACGCTCTGCCCGATCCATAACGTGGCAGCTCATGGATGCACTGCATCCGCTGCCTGGTCTCGGACAGCAATAGATCATTGTTAACGTGATCGCCCGGCACTGGCACATTATGTTTTTTTTTTAAAAAAAAAATTTCATACAATCCGTATACAAATATATACAATAAAATTAAAAAACACATGGAGTGCAACTAAGATCCTCTTCTTTACCTAAAAGATATATCCTGAATAATGGGCCGTATGGACAAAAACGCGCTGGCACATTGGTCTCAAAGGCTGTTTGCTACCATAGGGGCGACAGCGGAAACGCACCGGCACTGACGGTGCACGTCATTCCGGACCGCCGAACGAGGAAATGAGGGCCTGCATGTTTTTATTCTCCCTCTAAACTCTGAAGAGCCGCAACCTTAGCTGCTAAGAAAAAAAGCATCTTGAGAAATTTATCGTTATTTTATTTCATATAATATTTTCAGAGATAGATATTATTATTAAATGAGAAATCAGAAATGAAATCCGTGGAGAGAAGAAAATGATAAAATGGTCAAGTAATTTTAAAATGTATACTTTTATACCCTTGGGAGTTCTATACAAAGATACAACGTTGGAATTTAAAATCTGAAGCTAGACAATTTCAAAAAAATTATAAGAAGCAGGGCTAGCGCCTAAGTAACTGTGTCTAGAGTGAAGGACCACAGCGTAAACTTTTGCATCATATGGGCATGGATGCTATAAAGCCATTTATCCACTTCTCCTAGCTTTGGAATTCACTGTTGTTACAGGATTAGGCACACGTGATAGCACATATACATACACACACGCATACATATACATACATACATATACATATATATACATTAAGATATATATATACATATACATATACATGTGTATATGCGTGTGTGTTTGTGTGTATGGTAGAATTTCTCCGCACGTGCATGCCCGCATGCCACACGTGGTCAGGATGTCAGCTTGTAAAATTATGAGAATAGGATGTAAATTTAAATAGACTTAACCAAGTGATGATTGTTAGAGTAGAAAAGTGACCAGAGGTATTATCCGCTTTGGAGGAGCACGCACGTGCTTAACATCTTGCGCGGCTCGTGCACGGCAGTTTTTCTCTCACAGCTTTGTCCTTCTTAAAAGGGCCCTCTAGAAAGAAAGGGGTGGTCCTTCCTTATAAAGCACAATTCTTTCTGCTACTCTTTCGATGTGGGACTAAAGTTCCAGGTCCCCTATCCGCCCCCCAACACTACCTCTCCAGTGGAAAGAATTCGTGCGGGAAAGTTTCGGCGGGGCCCTTCCTCTAGCGCCATCAGTTAGAGCGGAAAAGGACTGTTGGAAGTCTCCTTCCTTTTAGTAGTTTGTAATGTTGAGAAGGGTTTTAGTCCCACATTGCTTGTGTAGAGTTTTTTATATAGCTTTATAAGCATTCATATTCTATACATGATAAAGTAACTTTTTGGTGGAAAGTTGTGGAGGGAAAGCCAATATTATATTAATCAAAGATTGGCACTTGGCCTAAAATTCATATTGGCAGTTTTTATCCGTTTTGCACAAAATAATTGCACTAGCAGTTATGTTTTGAACAGGCACTATTCCAAAGGTTGTGTTGGTTTAGAGTTTAATTCAGGGTTATAAATTGCCAATATCCTTCACAGATTAATATAACTTCATATATAAAAATCTTTCATTCCGTTGTTCTGTGGAATCCTAGTTTTGCCGGATAGGACTTTATTTCGGTTTTGTTGTATCCTGGAGCGAATTTGCTAAATCACCAACAGTAACATAGTGGGGGCAAAATTCGCTTAAGGACAGTGTTAATTCACGCTTCAAGACCGGTTTCAAATAATAGAGTTCCTTCTGCTTCAACAAGGACTGCGTCTCGACTAGAGGTATTGTCTGCTTTGGGGGAGCACGCACGTGTTTAACATCGTGCACGGCAATTTTCCCCTCACGGCTTTGTTTTTCTTAAAAGGGCCCTCTGGAAGAAAAGGGGTGGCTCCACCTTATAAGGTACAATCCTTTCCGCTACTCTTTCGATATGGGACTAAAGTTCCGGGTCCCCATCCGCCCCACAACAATGGTATTTCTCATGGAGGGAAAAATCCATTGGTATTTCTCATGGAGGGAAAAATCCCAAGCCTTATGATGCATATTTTGACAGGTAATTGTTCAAGTGCCTGGGAAAAGCTTGGTCTGTTAAATATCTCAAATACAAGAAAGGGGAAAGCAGGGAATGAAGGGGAAATAATAACTAGGCTTAGGCTTAAAGGTAGAGTTTCGTTAGGTTCTCATCAAAAGTCTTGTTATGCTTGAAGAATTTCAGAAGGAAATTTAGGTTTTAAATTCACAACAAACTATGACAAAAGAACCAAGTCTCATAATCCAGGTAATCCTATACAGCTTTTTCCATGTCCAGTGAATTTCAATCATATTACAAGAGGCAAAAAAATTTCGGTCTCAAAATTTGAAATGTTTTAATATTCCATAATGCCCCTATTTATAATAAATACATAGAAGAAATTTGAAATATAATGCTCTAGGAGTATGCAAATAAAGATTTCTAAATCAAAAGGTTAAATATTATTTCACTAGGAAATTAAAAGGTATAGAACGAGTCTAATTATTTTGATCACAAAACCCGAAAAGGAGTAAAATACTTCAACATACATCAATATGTCCTCTGAGATGATTGGATGCAGTTTATTTGGTGTTTGCTTCATCTAAATCTAACCCATATTTCGAACAGGTCTAGGTATGGGTCTTGGCGGGACCAAGTTCTGAACAGAAGAAGGTCGGAATCAATTCCTTAAAAACCTGCAGGCAGGTCAAGGTTTAGGGCAATTCGTAACTTGCTGTTTCACTTATGATAAGGTCAAGTGCACAAGTTCAAGTTGATTTAATCTAAACCCCAATCCCCCATCAACTTGAATAGCTAATTCCTTGGTGCTGATCCAATCCTCATGTCAATTTTTTAAGTAAGACTGATTTGTTTTAGGTTTCATTATTGGTAATCTAGGAGATTCAATCCATTTGTAAAATCAAACACCTTAAGCTTCACTTCCAGTTCTGAAACAACAGACAAAACTAACAGAAGAAAGAGAGAGTTTGGACAGACAGAACCCCTTTGAAAGATTTATGACAACAATATGCTTCGCAGTTGACCGCTGTTACTATTTGACTCTTGCATAATAAATGACATAAATGAGTTGAACAATGAACCATTGTTTTTAGTGATTCAATATGCAGCATGAGCATTCAAACCTAACCAAATCATTTTCCTTTCTTAAGAATATAATGTGATGCAAGGTAAATCAATCGAACCATTGACCCTACGACTCTGGTCAATGGATTTTGCTCCACTTCCATGTGAGGTTTAGAAAAATTAACAGCCTAAACTTCAAATTTGAGTGGCCTTGAACATAATTTACACTATAAACAGGTTAATATTGATTTGTCCAATTTGGAGAGTTGATTCTCCAACAAAAGCATGGTATAAAGTACATATGAAAAAGGTGCCCCACTGACATGATTCCCAGGAATGGACTTGTTAACAGAAATAAGAAAGAGTTGCAGAAAGGAAGGTGGTCTGTAGCATAAATATCATAAACAAATCAGAAATAATTATGAAGGATCTAAATAGTAGATGGCAGCTCTTGGTAGGCAATAAAATTGATTACATTTTAATGGCTATAGCGTATCAGTGCGGACTGCTAGCTGCCTGCTCCTATTCCTATCCATGTATGATGACTCAATTGCTGACTAAAATCATACATCATACGATATATGATATGTTGAGGCAAGGAAATGATTTGAGCTGAGCCGGACAAAGGACAGACTCGAGTAATGGATTAGAAACTGTTTTTTTGAGTTGCTCTAGAATGATCCATAAAACATATCTACATAAGTGCATGTTTGTTGCCCAAAAAGACAACCCAAGAGGGGGGGGGGGGGGGGGGTGAATTGGGTTTTAAGTAATTATAACTATTAAAAACTTTGTGAGTAACTAATTAAACCTAAACCTTATTGCAAGTGGATTAATTAGTTTACTATATGCAGTGAATGAAGAGAATGGAAGAGACAATGAAACAATCACAACACAAAAGATTTTATAGTGGTTCGGAGCTAACCCTTGCTCCTACGTCCACTCCCCAAGCTTCACTTGGGAGTTCACTATAATCCCTTGAATTACAGCCGGTTGTTTTACAAGCTCACAACCCAACTTGTTGTTTTACGAGATCACAACGAACTCGATCGGTTTTTCCAGGCTCACCGACTAGAACCACCCGACTGTTTTTCCGGGATCACAATCGAACCCTTACACCGTTGGTTTTAACCTCGGCTCACCAACAAACCTCAACACCCTTGATTCAATCCCCTGATTGAATCAAGTAAGAAAAGCAGTTTGAAGAGAGTACAAGGATAGCTTCTTGAAAAGCGTATATAAACAATATGAACAAAGAAGAGTTAGAAGCCCTCAAATAGATTTTTGGATGTGGAGAAAGGAGCTTCTCAAACTCTGCAACTCCTCTTGAATGTGCTGAAGATTTGCTGTCAGAAAGGGAGCTTTGAATGCGAGGAAGACGTTTGGAGGATTGACTTCAATGTACTTCTTCCTTCTTTCTTTTATATTTACTCTAGAGAGGCTTTGGTAGGTGGAAATCCCTTTTTCTTTGAATGGAGTCTCTTACTTTGTGTCTATTACTGTTCAATCTGGCTATTTAAGCAATCCCCATAGATAACTAGCCGTTAGACTCACTTTTAGGGCCGTTCTGCACAATCTGCAACTTCTGACACAGTGTCCGTTGGGATCGGAGTCGACTCGCTCGATCTGGAGTCGACTCGGCTGTTGCTGGAGTCGACTCATGCTTTACTGGAGACGACTCGCCCACTGTTCAGGATTTGAATTAAAGTGCTGTCCCGTTCTAGAGTCGACTCGGCCAACCCTAGAGTCGACTCGCCAATGTCTGGAGATGACTCGGCCCTCCGGAGACGACTCGTTCTTAGGGTTCTAGAGATCTGTTTTTCTGTATTTCTTTCTCGAGTCGACTCGGATCATCTTGGAGTCGACTCGGCTCTCAGAGCCCGAAAACTGATCCTCTGTGTTTGGAGTTGAACTGCCTCTGAGTCGACTCGGATTTTGTTGGGGTCGACTCGGCTGACTTGGGAGTCGACTCGGGAGTACTTGGAGTCGGCTCGGCTCTCAGGATCCGAAAACTATTTCTCTGTGTTTTGAGTTGAACTGCCTCGGAGTCGACTCGCACTTTGTTGGAGTCGACTCGGCTCTCAGAGACGGAAAAACTGCTCTTCTGTCGTTGAAGTTGAACTGCCTCGGAGTCGACTTGGACTTTGCGGGAGTCGGCTCGGCTCTCAGAGACTGAAGTTGGCTCTCTGACTTTTAGTCTTGCATTCCTCTGAGAGTCGACTCTTGCTTTCTTTGGAGTCGACTCGCTAACCGTTGGAGTCGACTCGAGTTCTTCTGGAGTCGACTCGGTTCTCAGAGTCCAAAACAGCTTCTCTGTCTTTCTGTCTGTTACTCCTTGGAGTCGACTCGGAACTATCGGGGGTCGACTCGGCAAGCATCGGAGTCGACTCGAATTCTTCAGGAGTCGACTCGGTGACAGGGTCTGAGATTCATCTTTCTGTCCTGCTGTTTGTTCTCAGTCGGAGTCGACTCGTAATGTGCCGGAGTCGACTCGAGTCTGTGCCAAAACGTCTGAAACACTTGGAGTCGACTCGAAATCTTTCGGAGTCGACTCGAAATCTTCCGGACTTTGGTTCAAACTGAGTTCCATACTTAGCCAAAATGTATTGAACCAAGGCTAGAGATAATTAAACATAAATTCACAAATATTTGGCTGAAACACTAGATTGAATTCATTAGTATAACATAAGATATACTCAAATGCTTTGAGCTCATCAAAATCAAATAGGAGTAAAGTGGGTCAATGATTGTCTACTATATATTGGAATTTGCCATATCTCCTTGATAAATAAATTATTTTTCAACAGATGCACTCTTGCTGGGTTTAATTATCTCTATATGTTGATTGAGATCCTATATAGATGCAACTATTTTTTCAGTTGACATGAATAATTAAAAAGACAATATATAAGTTTTCTGATGTCTTCTCCAAATGTGCAACTACAACCTTGAAATTTTTATCTGAGGCATCGCCGGAAAAACAGAAAAGGCAAAATTCTACCCGTGGAGAAAACTTTAACAGGCAGATTCCTGTCAGTATTAAACTCAAGATTTTAATTTCTCTCTGCAGCTAAAGAAAAAAAAAAATTAAAACAGAGCTCCGGCCTCAATATGATCAGAAGAACATCATTTGGCGCTCAAAAACTCATTTCAGTAACTAAAACGACATTAGTGGATAGATAAGAAGAGGAAGGCAAGAGAATTCTCTTTAGGGAAACATTGAGACAAGCAGAAACTAGATATATATCTGCACCTAAAGGTCTTAAACCCATAAATCTAATTTGAGCTTAAAAATTTTTGCAGACTGTCTGTTATTGATTTTTGACATAGAAAACCACAAAATATAAAAGCTTCTATGCATCTTGAATAAACAGATAGACATCTAAACTTCTATGTAATTTCAAATATAATTGCTCATATAGAAACTTTGCAAGCCAGAACCAGAAAAGTTTTCAGCATCTTGACTAAAGCGAAAGTTAAATTAGAGATGTTGAGCAATAAAATGCAAAATATATTTTGAGGCAATTAAGAAAACTTCCTAATAGATGAACCGACACATTTTAAAGTTTCTGAAAGTGCTCTAAGATAGAAGAAGTCTAGGGGTGTCCCAACAGCAGAAGTACAGAAATCCACAAAATCAAGAAAAACCAAGCTGATCATTGCAAAGACATTACTGTATCCCTACTTAGCTAGCAAATAACCAAAACCAACAAAACCATATGTTAGCTCACAGATCAAGATAGCAAATGTGGATGAAAAGGTGGTGAATGATATCATCTAGAATAATTTTGCAAAAAAAGATATATTTATAAAGGAAAAGTTAATTGAAATTAAATGCCATCACCTTTCTCTCATGCCCTCATTGTCTAAGCACCAGTACCTTTATAGGAGAAGTTTTGCTGGAAAAGAAACCAAAATGCATTGACAACAGAAATAGTCGAAAGAAATTGATTTTCTTTAGTTTTGGCAATAAATGATCTTTTTCTCCTTTTATGTGAGCCTGTGTATAATATCCATATGATCTTTTTTCTTTACTTTGCAATATACGTGATGCTAAGAGCTCTATAGAGGTTTGTTCCAGCACCTTGGTTTATTAGAATTAATCGAAGTCATTGTTTGGGCATTTCATAATGCAAGTCTACTGTCTCGAAAGGGTTCAAAAATTGCCAGGAATCTGTATTCCTTGTTCCTCTCATAATTGAGGTCCCTCAATCTCCTTATCTCACAATCATGAGAGGGAGAGAGAGGTGTAGGGACTAAAGAGAATTAGTAGAGCTAAAAGTGGGTATAATGATTGCAAATGGATGCTCTAATGTTATTTTTTAATCATCTAACATTTGATTTGGAAGAGCAGATAGAAACAAAAGCATAGCTAATAGTTCTAGAGGAAGTAGGGATGAAGTGAAATGATGCTTTTGCAGAACCTGGTGTGATTGATTGTATCATCTAAAATTTATTTCGGAGAACGGATAGAAATAGTGGCATAGCTAATAGTGCCAGAGCAAAGTAGGATGAAGAGATACTGTGCCTCTACAGCATTTTGTGGAAGTCATATTTCAAACTGAGAAGAAAAATCGTAACACAAACTTCAGGCTGCCATTGTGGATGTGTGGAAGAACAAGGATACGGTTCGAACCATGCAGGTTAGATTAACTGAAAGATTTACGCTAGTTAAACGAAAATGGTAAAGAGCATATGGTGAAAGTAAACTTTGAGAGGCTCGCGGTAAAAAGAGTTGCTGAAATTTGTTCTTGAGGGTCAAGAATGAGGGAAATCTAACATTGTATTGATGAAAATTGTGAGAAAATTAATGGATGAACCAGTAGGCACAAAGGATGCGACCTTTAGTAGATATCAATGGTGATAAGGAATTGTAAACCTGATCATTCATAGCTGTGTTAAGGCATATTAAGATAATCTCTATTGCCATATCAAGGCTAACAAATAGACATTTCAAATCATCTAGCTCTCATTCCTCGAAGTGCCCATGTAATATTTTCTCTTCTATGCATATAATCAGTTATTTAAAATAACAACTATGCTAAAAGAACAGCAATGACAATGACAATAGTCTCACAACTTTAATCTAGGCTACTTTTACGTCTTCTCTCACCTTTTCCAACCCTCGTTTACATCCTCAGATTTTTTTTTTAATTGCCCAGATGTGTCCCTTGTTGCAAACTCACATCTCTTTTTTTTTTTTTTTTTTGCTAAAAGCGGTGATTCATACTATACGAGAACGAATGCACCTAGAAGAGTCTGCATACAAAATATCCCGGAATGCACCAGGCAACTCATCCTCACCAACCCATAGGGAGTCGTCTGAGTGGCTCGCAACATACGCCGCCACCCAGTCTGCCGCCCCATTGGCCTCCCGATATACATGCCCAGCTCGAAAGAGAATCCCCTCCCTCACCATCAACCATATATCCCGGAGTAGTGGGTGAACTCCCCTATTGCTGTGAGGCCCCTGCCGAACCCAACTGATCACAGTGGCCGAGTCTCCCTCCAAGAGGATGGAACTCGCCCAAAGAACAAATCGTGCATATCGCAACCCCATCCAAGCCGCACGCAGCTCTGCACCTAGGACCGAGATATCAAAGATCTGACAGCCTCCAGCTGCCACCGTTCTGGAATCCGGGCCCCTGATGACAAACCCGGCTCCTCCCCTCCTGCCTCCATCCTGGACTGAGCCATCAAAATTGACCTTGAGGAAGCTCGGGGGTGGGGGCTCCCAGGTGAAAAACACCATATGAGGAGCTGCCGAAGCAGAATGGGGGCCCCAGGTGTCCCGAGCTGTCAAAGGTTCATAGTCCGTATCTGCGTGACAGAACTCCGCTGCCTGTGCCTGTGGCCGCTCCATCACAAACCACGGGGACAGACTGATATCACCAAAAATGCGACCATTCCTGGCCAACCAAACCTGATAAGCTATACATGACGCTCTAATAGCCGCAAAACGCGTCAGTGGGGAACTAGACCAACTCCGAACCTCCTCCAGGAACCAATCCCTACGGCTCCAGATGCCCTCCGAGAGCCCTGACAGCCTCCAAGTCCTCCTCGCCCAACCACACTAGAAGAGAACATGATCCACTGACTCATCCACCTCACATAGCGTGCACAAGGGAGAAATGCTAACACCCCGTCGGCACAACTCTGAGCTAGTCGGCAGTCGGTCCCAAGCCACCTTTCAGAGGAATAGTGCAACCCTTTGGGGTAGGCCAAACCTCCAAACTCACATCTCTTCAACGTTTATCTACTAGCCATTTTTCTGGTCATGTATTTGCCCTGATCATCGACTATGAAAGCCAATGACCGGATATAATTTACTCCATAAGTAACTACTATGGAGAAGCAATTTATGGAAACGCCGTACTGTATAAATAGGCTCTGGGTCTAGAATTTTGGATAACTCAATCCATATTACTACTGCTTTGCTTCCCGAGACGGGACAGGAATTCCATCTCTCTTTTTCTACAGCATTAAATTCTCTGACTCAAAATCTTACGCAACAGTAACAACTATGCGGAATTTATATTCTAGAATTTATAACCTTTACTTGGGTAATCTTGAGAGGAGTTTATCAGCTGGGCGAAAGGAAAAAGAAAGGAGGGGAAAACAAAGTACTGACGAAGAACAAATTCTGACCTTGCGAGCATCTTCTCCCCTGCGAACGGAAACCAACCTCTCCGAAAGTTGACGACGCTGTCTCCTCTGATAAACAAGAGATCGCCCGACGGCCGATGCTCGCGTCGCCTTGGGGAGATATCGAGAGTCCCTTCGGGGTGTTCGGCATGGCATTTTGGGATACTTGGAGGATATCCAATGGACGGGGAATATTCTGGCGGAGGTGCTCCCGAGGATTCTCTCCAACTGCGCTGTCTCCAGCGGGGGGTTTCGGCTGCATCTTTCCCGCGAAATTGCGATTGATCTTTTTTTCGCGACGTCAACCGTTGGATCTCGTTTTGCACAGCTTTCAAAGCATTCCAATTTATTTATAATCTTCCATCTGCCTCCACGAAAATTGAAGCTGATACTGAGAGATCCAACGGTTGACGTCGCGAAAGAAGGGGAATTATTCTCGTAGCTGCGGAGAGTGAATGATGTTTTATGTTCGTTGGGCCGCCCGGGTTGCTCTGTGCAGAATCAGCCCGGCCTGTCCGGCCCGGTCTGCTTCGACTGAGTCTTTGCTGGGTTTGGGCTGAGTCTAATTAAAATCGGGTCAAATTCGGTCCTTTGTTACTTTAACGGGCATCGCCTTTATTTTGATCCCACCTGCCCAACCCAGGCCTTGCAAGAAAAAGGGGGAGTAGAGAAGTCAAGGAATTCGTTTCCACTCCAAAGGAGAGTTGGTGACTAACTAAATTTCTAGAAGTATGACTAGTTGCACATGATTATTTAAGAAATACTTAAATTTCATTCATATTATAAAGTTGCTCGAGCCTATTGATAGTGGCATGGCAGCTCAACTCTTAACCACCCTTGCATCACACCAATTTTCACGAGTTACAATAATTGGTTTATGCCGAGATCTTTTTTGTGCATAAATTGACTGCCCCATAAAAAATCTTGACGTATTTTATAATTAGCCAATCGGTCATGATAGCAAAGTACAACTTGATTTGGTTTGACATACTAAAGCTTTTATGATGCTCTTTTGATATAGCTAAGAGATTTGAATAGAATGTCAGAAGAGCAGCACAACCGTGAAGTGTTTTTTTTTTTTTTTGTCTAATAGTCTAATGGCTAGTTTCCTGCCGGAGAATTGTTCGGCGGTGTCAACACCGGTCTAGGCGAAGAGGTACTCCGGCGTCGCGGGAGGCCGGCCGTCCAAGTTTTCCGGGCGGCGGGACGAGCAACGGGATCCAAGCAAACAGCTCGGCATCTCCCAAGGCCACCCCCTACTCACCATCTTCTTCCTTGTAGGGCGCCCGATGGATCGGAAAGGGAAGCAACCAGCGGGGACGGCAATGGAGGGAGCGGCGAGAGGCAACGGTAAGGGTTCCAGCGCTTGGACGAGGCCAAGGCCGTGGGGGACTCAATGGCCCACGATCGCGGAGGTGGAGCGGCTGAGCCGCTGCTTCCCAGAAGTGTTGGTTCGTTCTTCCGGAGGAGCCGATTGAGGCGGCTCGGCTCGAGTGGGAAGGGCGGGCGGCGGCGGTCCGTAGCTTCGGCCGCCATGTCCCAGCCGAGTGGGTGGCGAAAGATGTCGCCGCTCGGTCTAAACTGAAGGAGGTGGTCGTCATCCCGCTCGCAGACGACTACCTAGCCCTGAGGTTCCGGTCGACGGAGGATCGGGACCAAGCCCGAATGGACAAGTATGCTGCTAGTCAATTCCTATCTTATAGATGGTCGACACCAAGCCCATAGTTGACCAAGCCCATGAGTTAATAGTGATTTATCATGAATTAGGCTAAGGAGAATGGGTATAACTGAGAGCCTTCAAGTTGCTTGTACCATTGACAAGCTCCCACCTTCTTGGAAAGACTTTGGGTTATCCCTAAAACATAAAACCGAGGATATGACAATGAAAACTCTATTGTCTGCCATTAGGATCCAAGAACAACACCTTGAGAAAGATAATGAGCAACTCATGAATCCTGAGCTTCTAACCAAGGTGAATTTTGTAGAAGGCCAGAATAAGACCCATAAGTTCAAGAACTCCAAATTTGAAAAGGGTGGACCTAGAAACAAAAGAAAACCTATGAAGCCAAAACATCATATCAATAAGAATAATCGGAAGCCGATTTGCTACAATTGTGGGAAACTCGGTCATATGGCTCGAGTATGCCGGATGAAGAAGAAGAAGTATCAGAACTATGAACATGCGCCTTCTCAACCTGCAAATCCACAAACCAACATGGTGCTATCCAGTACTAGTCCTACTAGTACTGATGATCGGTATGTAACTTTAAGTTCAGAATTAAATTTGGCAATTTGCTCTACCGATTGGTTGGTGGATACAGGTGCGAATGTTCATATGTGTACTGATCATACCCTTTTTACTACTTATCAGGTCCGGAGCGGCCTAACAGTAACTATGGGGAACTCCACCTCGGCACGAGTGCTTGAAACTGAAAAAGTACTTCTAAGGCTTACGTCTGGGAATGTGCTTACACTATTTAATGTGTACCATGTGCCCGATGGAAGGAGGAATCTGATCAGTGGATCTCTTCTAAATAGGAGTGGTTATTCTTTGTTATTTCAATCTAAGAAAGTGATTATAACAAAGAATGGAACATTTGTAGGCAAAGGCTATGAGTGTGATGGCTTGTATGTAATAAATAATGTATCTTTGGATTTTTCTTCTGATAACAATAATAAAATTGTGCTTTCAATATATTCTTCATCTCTTTGGCATGCTAGATTAGGACATGTGAATAATAATACTATTAAAAGAATGATTAGCTCTGGTTTATTGCCTAATGTTTCATTAAATGAAAAGGAAAGGTGCCAAATTTGTGTTCAATCTAAACAACCTAGAAAACCATTTAAAATAGTAAATAGAAATTCAACTTTATTAGAATTAATACATTCAGATGTATGTGATCTAAATGGAACTTTGACTAAAGGGGGTAGAAGGTATTTCATTACCTTCATAGATGATTATTCTAAGTATTGTCAAGTTTATTTAATGAAATCTAAAGATGAAGCATTTGAGATGTTTAAGACTTATAAATTTTTAGTAGAAAATCAACTTGACAAGAGAATAAAGATTCTCAGGTCAGACAGAGGAGGAGAATACACCTCTAATGACTTGAATGAATTCTGTAGAGTTAATGGAATTCTACATGAAGTTACACCTCCCTATTCACCTCAGTCTAATGGAGTGGCTGAAAGGAAAAATAGGACTCTGCAAGATATGGTAAGATCTTTGCTTGCCAACTCAGGTTTACCTGAGGTTTGGTGGGGGGAAGCAATGCTTACTGCATGTTTTCTGCTTAATAGGGTTCCATTTAAAGGTTCTAATGAATCTCCTTATGAACTTTGGAAAGGAAGAAAACCTAACCTAAACTTTGTAAAAGTTTGGGGTTGTTTGGCTAAGGTTAATATTCCTTTAATCAAGAAAAGAAAATTAGGACCTAATACTTTTGATGCTGTGTTTCTTGGTTATTCTCTTAATAGTGTTACTTATAGGTTCTTAGTCATTAGTTCTGATATTAATGGCATAGAAAAGAATACTATAATTGAATCTAAAGATGCTTCTTTCTTTGAAGGCATTTTTCCATTTAAGGATAAAATAGAAAAGCATGTAATAAATAGATCTAATGATGCATCTTGTAGTTCGCCATCTAATTCTCTAATTATTCCTAATAATGAAAATGAAAATGAACTTAATGATATTAATGAACTTGGTAAAGGGAAAAGAATTAGGAAAAAGAAAGATTTTGGATCTGATTTCTATGCTTTTATGGTTGAAGATGATCCTAAAACTTATAAAGATGCTATGAACTCATTAGATTCTATGTCTTGGAAAGAAGCTATTAATAGTGAAATGAATTCACTTATGACTAATAAAACATGGTTTTTAACTGACTTACCACCTGGTAGTAAGGCTATAGGTTGTAAATGGATATTTAAGAAGAAATTAAGACCTGATGGTTCTATTGAAAAATATAAAGCAAGATTAGTTGCTAAGGGCTTTTCTTAGAAAGAGGGTATTGACTACTTTGATGCATATTCTCCTGTGACTAGGATAACCACAATTCGTACTTTAATTGCACTGGCTTCAATCCATAATTTGATAATTCATCAAATGGATGTCAAGACTGCCTTCCTTCATGGTGATTTAGAGGAAGAGATCTATATGGATAAGCCAGAGGGATATGTGGCTCAAGGACAGGAAAGAAAAGTTTGTAGGTTCCTCAAATCCCTCTATGGTTTAAAACAAGCTCCTAAGCAATGGCATAGGAAATTTGATAAAATAATTGTTTCTTATGGCTTTAAAGCAAATGAATCAGATAAGTGCTTATATTCAAAGTTAGAAAATGATTCATGTATTATCTTGTGTTTATATGTTGATGATATTTTAATTTTTGGTACTGATATGAATATGGTGACTGATATCAAAACTTTCTTGTCTAATAATTTTGATATGAAAGATTTAGGTCAGGCAGAGGTAATTCTTGGTAACAGGATTACCAGAATACCTGATGGTATAATTTTTGATCAATCACAATATATTGAGAAAATATTGAAGAAATTTGATAAGTACAACTGTAAACCAGTGAGTACACCTTATGAGCATGGTTTGAACTTGAAGTGCAATAAAGATGATCTAGTGGCCCAAGAGAAATATGCTCAAATTATTGGGACACTGATGTATGTTGCAAATACAAGTAGACCTGACATTTCTTATGCTATAGGAAAGCTTAGTAGGTTTAATAGTTGCCCTAGTCTTAGTCACTGGGAAGCACTGGATAGAGTACTTAGATACTTGAGAGGTACAATATATTATGGTTTACATTACTCAAGATTTCCCACTGTACTTGAAGGATACAGTGATGCTAGTTGGATCACTGATTCAGTGAATCGAAAAGGAACTAGTGGATACATATTCATGTTGGGTGGTGTAGCTGTTGCTTGGAGATCATCCAAACAAACTATGATCACAAGATCCACTATGGAGGCTGAGATTGTAGCCTTAGATTCTGCAAGTCAAGAAGCAGAATGGTTTAAGAATCTTATGTCTGAAATACCTATTATGGAAAAGCCTATATCTGCTATCTCTTTGTTATGTGATAATGAAGCTGCAATTAATACTTGTAGAAATACTGAGTATAACAAGAGAAACAGAAGACACATTAGTGTGAGACATAAAACTATTAGATACCTAATTAAAAATGGTATAATAACTTTGGAATTTGTTGGATCTAAAGATAACCTAGCAGATCCTTTAACTAAAGGACTGGCTAGAAGCAAAGTCATAGAAACATCAAAGGGGATGGGACTGAAACCCATAAGGAATCATTGACAATGGCAACCCAACCTATTCTGATTGGAGATCCCAAGATGAAAGGTTCAACGGGAAAAACAAGTTGTTTAATGATTAGTTAGCACTATTATAAAATGACTTTATGTCATTTGGTCTCTTCTTGTGATGTGAGTGCTAAATACAGCAGAGGTATACGGAAGAGTTTAAAACTCTGAATGAGTCCGAGTCTATGGCAAGGTGCTGTGCTGCGAGCACCCTTGGAGGACTCACCTATGTGAGTGTGACTGTGTGGCCGCAGTCTATGGGGATAAGGGTTTAACTCCTAGAGCACTCATGAAACTGAGATATTGGTGCATAAGGCCAGAAAAAGCACCACCTATGATGAACCCAATATTTGCATTTGTCATGGGTGAAGTATATAGAAATCTGAACCAAAGGATTTGGTTCAAAGCTTTTTAGCTACCACTATACCTTTCAGATGAAAATATACTTTCACTAGATAAAGGTTCAAAGCCGCAAGCTACCTTTATTGAAGTCGTGACATAAACAAGCCCGGTTTGACTATTTTCTGATTTTATAAAGTTTTGAAAACATTTTAATCAGGTGGGGGAATGTTAGATTTTTTTTTGGTTAAATTAATGATTAAAAGTTTTCATACTTAATATATATATATTATACATATATGTTAACAAGGGAGTATGGCTTGGTGGTTGGTGCGTTGTTTGGGTGGGGATGAGATAACAGGTTCGATTCCCCATTCCCTCCTTTTTATTTCTATTACGTAAAGCTCGGTTCTCTTGTGCTCGCTGGGCCTGTGCTTGTCCGAGCCAAGGTTCTTTGCGCATGTGCTTGTGCTCGCTGGGCCCTGCCCCTGCTCGTTCGAGGCTCTTTGCGCCTGTGCCTGTGCTCGCTCGGCCCTTCTCGTCCGAGGTTATGTGCGTCTGTGCTCGTCCGACCTGCTCGTCCGAGACTCTTTGCGCCTGTGCCTGTGCTCGCTCGGCCCTGCTCGTCCGAGGTTCTGTGTGCCTGTGCTCGTCCGACCCACCTCAATTGAAGCGCGAAGAGCCGAGGTCGGACCACAGGTGTGATGAGCCCAGAGGAGCCGAGGTCGGACAACGGGTACGATGAGCCAAGAGGTGCGTGGGCCGTGCCTCGCACCCATAGCACGAGGAGCCACGTCGCTTCCTTGTTAGCACCTCTTCGCAACCGACCTCGCATCCGCTGGCCATACTCCCAGTGTTTTTTCAAACTTTCTTACCGATTTCGACGGTTGGATCGGTTTTGGGTCGCGTCTGTCCCGAAGAAGTCTATAAATAGACCTCTTCGGATTAGACAAGATATATAATTTGAAAACAGAGAACTTCTATTCTTCCTGTTTGCTATTTTTCTTTCAATCAACGAGCTTGCTGCATACTGATTCTGGGTTCGAAGGCTTCTTTGATCCGTGCAAATCATTGAGGCAGAAGGAACAGTGCGAGAGGCTGTTGTATCTCAGGAGTAGAACGCCATCTAAGCCTAGTGCACTGTAAGACGGCGAAATCTACTTTAAGGAAAGTGACCAACATACCACGCCTCAGCATCTCGGGTTCCATTTTTCCACTTTCTCTATTTATTTTCTCTAAGCCTATTTCTGCCTATTATTTGTTGAAGTAGAGTATTATAGATTTAAAATTTTCTGGGACAGTTTATTCCCAACAATCTTCACTTTCAAATTTGAAAAGCTGAAATTCAGCAATTTGAGCTTTTTCTAAAACAAAACTCCTAATTTTAATATAAGTATCAATCTGTTCATACTCAATATTTTGTAATCATAAAAAAGGGAAAGATTGAGGATGCTAGTGTTATTTCGATGATTGACACAACCATTGAGGAAATATCAAATTAATAATACAATTTAACGTGATACATCACTAATGAATATGACACCATCGATACATTAAGAGAATGAGATCAAGATGTCTTCCAATGATTAACAACGAGAAAAAATTTGTAATAGAAAGGGATAGAGAATTCTTAATTCTAATTCAGCAAGGTTTCAAGAGAAATATACTCTTAAGGGAAAAACAGTGATTTTCATTGTTAAGAATATGTAGCACTACCGTGGCATACACTCAAAATTGCTTGAAATATATTTCATTGATTATATGAATTAGCCTAACCTTAAGATGCAGGAAAGTGTGGAATGAGTCGACCCCAACATAAGTGGAGTCGACTCTGGCACATCATGGAATCATCTGGCACACTCCTGCAAAAATGGCACAGATGAACAGTAAGTGGAGTCGACCCCATGTATGCTTGAGTCGACCCCAGGAGTGGAGCCGACCCAAAGAACCTTAAGTCGACCCCAACTTCAAGCCTCAAGAAAACAACTCTCTGAAATTTACTGAGAGGGCCGACCCCAAGCTTCCTTGAGCCGACCCCAGCTGGAGCCGACCCCAGGAATACTTGAGTCGACCCCAATGGAGCCGATCCCAACTGAACATGAGCCGACCCCAAGGATATATGCTCAAAAATCATGTCTCTGAAATTCCTGAGAGGGTCGACCCCAATGGAGTTTGAGTCGACCTCACTATAGCATGGGTCGACCCCAAGATAGGTTGAGTCGACCTCAGTGAGAACAGCCGGAAATACAAGGTTATGTGATTCCTGAGAAGGCCGACCCCACTGTAGCAAGGGTCAACCCCAGTGAAAGTTGGGTCGACCCTAGAGAAGTTGTGTCGACCCCAAATATGATGCACAGTAAGTTGAGTCGACCCCAGAAAAACTTGGGTCGGCTCCAGCACGGGCAGAGCCATAACGGCTAGTTCTGCAGAAGTACTTTTGACCTTCCAACGGCTAGTAACAGATAGTTTTTCAAATCTGACAAATGGAGAGTGACCAAAAGATGTGGAAAAGTATTTAAAGTGACACTATTCATCAGAGCATCTCATCTTTTGAAAAAAAATCAAAGTTCATTCAAGAAAAAGCAAGCCCTAGCCTTCTTCAATCAAGTGCTACATGTTGAAAAAAAAAAAAACTTAAATGCGCACGCGGCCAAAATCTCGGGCCGCATGCGCGTTTGAGAAAAGGTAACGCCCAGCGGGCGTTACGCATTTGAAAACGGACGCGTTTGAAAACGCGTCCGCAAATGACCAAACGGCCCCTGTAAAAACCCCTATTTAAACCCCTTGATTTCATCTCTTTGGAAGCACGAAAAATTTCAGAAAAATAGTGAAAAAATTCTGGAAAAATTCTTCTCCCTCTTAGCCACTTCCAAATTTTATTTTACATTTTTTTTTATTCAGTTTATTTAGTTCTTTTCATTCCGTTCTTTGCTGGATCTGCAAGTCCGATCGGGTTCGCTTTGACTTCTTCCGAGACGTGCCGAAGAAGAGGTTGTAGGGTTGTCGTATCTCCGAGAAGGATTGCCGGGTGACCCGTACGTGGGGGCAAATACTTCTTTGGGACAGCGTCTACGCGCTTCGACCTGCTTTCAATCAGGCTACTTTCTTCTACCTTTATTTTTAATTTAATATTAGTAGATTGGTAGGATTTGAAATTCTATGATATAAACTTATTAAATGCATAGATTTACTTTGTGCTAGAATAGATTTATTTTGTATTAAAATAGAATTATTTGGATGCCGAATGATATGCATGTATATTATTTCCTTTAAGATTTTTTTATTAATTGAATTTATAGATTTATTTATTTAGTTAGGAGATATATTGCTAACAATCCAAAGAAGTATTTGCTTTTGTTAGTAATATATAATTAATTAAATTTTTTTTATTACAATTGTGGCATATTAGATTTTAATTGCAATAATTGTTTTTGCTAGCACATCATTAATAATAAATTATTCTAAAGAGGTAATAATTTGGTTAACCTCCAAGAGGTTTATTATACCTCCATTTGGACTCCTCAAGGAGTAATTTCCAGATCCCATTCAAACGAGAAATTCGGAAATTGGTTGATACATAATCATTAATCTATTGAATTGACCTATTAGATCTTAATCAATTATTTTAATAAAGGAATAAATCTTTTAATTCATTGAATTGACTTATTAGATCTCAATCAATTATTCTAATAAAGAAATAAATCTTTTAATTCATTGAATTGACATCTTAATTACATAATTGATTTGCTACAAAATTAGTAATTAATTATTCTAATAAGAAAATAAATCAATTCTAATATATATAATTTATTGAATTGATAAATTAGATTTCAATTACAATAATTGTTTTGCTAGAATTAAATTTAGTAATCAATCGTTACTAATTCGGAAAGGTCAAACGAAAAATTCAAAAATTAGTTAATTCGTTTAAATTTGCATTTAGGTTATTTTAAATATTGAATTTGTGTGATTTCTAGTGATTATATCCACTAACTAATAGTGTCTAAGAAAAGCTTGTCAAAAAGGCATACGTGCCTAAGAAAGGCTGGTACTTAAGTGAGCCTAGTGCTCCACCACCGATCTGGAGCTGATCTAGCTATTAGTTTTTTGAATATATCAATTAGACATCCAAAGTTCAATATAAATATTAGTGCAACCTTTTGACATAGATTTTTTGCCTTCAATCAGGTTTCTGTCACTATTCTGTAACCCTGATCCTATGGCCTCAAACACTAGTGACCATCTTAGTGCCAAACCTGAAAAATTTGATGGCCATAACTTTAGGAGGTGGCAGAATCAAATGCGGTTCTGGCTCACCACATTAGGGTTAATCTCAGCCATAGGTGAAAGTACGACCGAAGTTGATAATGGGTCCAACCCAACTACCTCTTCCAACACTGAACATTCTGCCTCCACTAGCACACCCTCTAGGACACCTGATGAGATAGATTATCATTGTATCCATAGAATTCTAGGTGCTCTTTCTGAGAGGCTGTATGATATCTATTACACAGCCAAGAGTGCCAAAGAACTCTGGGACACCCTAGATAGCAAATATGGTCTTGATGATGCTGGGGTAAAGAGGTTCAAGGCCTCCAATTTCAATAAGTTTAGGATGGTGGACTCAAAGCCTATGAATGACCAAATTCATGAATTTGAAACCCTGATCCACCAGCTTAGGGCTAATGGAACCAATTTGGATGAATCATTCCAGGTAGCCTGTCTGATAGATAAACTACCTACTTCCTGGTCTGATTTTGCCAAGACCCTGAGCCATACCCAAGGAGTTCTCACCCTAACCCAAGTCTTAAACTCCATTAGGATTGAAGAGCAGCATAGGCTCAGAAATAATACCTCTACTGGACCCAAAAATAATGCATATAATGTAGAAGCTCCTCCTAAGAAAAATCAGAACCGACCCTTCCGTAAGAATTTCAAGAAGAAACCCTACAACCCTAGAAACCCTAACCACCACTACAATGGGAAGCCTATTCAATCCCAGGAGCAGAAGAAGAAAAAAGAGGAAGGTGGTGCTCGTTTCTGTTATGTGTGTGGTCGGACCAACCATTTGTCTCCCCAGTGCTTCTATAAGAAAACTGCACCTCTTCAATCTAAGAAGAAGGGTCCACACACATCCAGTGCTCAAGTCAACATGGTGACTTCCGGCGCTGGCTCCTCTGAGACAGCTTTCAGGTCTGTTTCCTTCACTCCTGAAGTTAACATGACTTTACAAGCACTTGATTGGTGGATTGATACCGGAGCTGGTATTCATATTTGTTCGGATCGCTCCTGGTTTTCTTCTTACCAGATCTCAAGTGGAGGAGCTGTGATCATGGCAAACAGCTCGGAGGCGCGTGTGTTAGGAGTAGGACGTGTGGACTTAAAGCTTACATCTGGAAAAGTCCTGTCCCTGCACGGCGTCCAACATGTTCCAGTTGTTAGGAGAAATCTCATTAGTGGTTCCTTGCTTGTCCAGCAAGGCTTTCGTCTTGTTTTTGAGTCCAATAAGGTTGTAATTTCTCATGGTGTAATGTTTATTGGAAAAGGATTCCTTAGTGAAGGATTGTTCAAGTTGAATGTAATAGCTCCTTTAATAAATGAAAATCATTTGATTATGAATATAGAACCCCCTTCTATTTGGCATGGTAGATTAGGTCATGTAAATTATAATTCAATTAAGCAACTTATGAACCTAAATCTAATACCAAAAAGTGATCTTAAGAACCATGAGAAATGTCAAATTTGTGTAGAAGCTAAACTCCCTAGGAAGCCTTTTAAATCCGTTAATAGGGATTCAGATCTATTAGAGTTGATCCATAGTGATGTTTGTGACTCTGGTAGAACTTCTAGAGGAGGTAACAAATATTTTGTGACCTTCATAGATGATCTATCCAAATTCTGTTATATCTATCTAATTAAAACCAAGGATGAGGTGCTCAGCAAATTTAAAATATTTAAGATCGAAGCTGAGAACCAACAAGAAAAGAAAATTAAAATTCTGAGATCAGATCGGGGAGGTGAATATACATCCAATGATATAACTCAATTTTGTGAAGATCATGGAATCATTCATGAAGTGACTGCACCCTATTCTCCCCAATCAAATGGAGTAGCAGAAAGGAAGAATAGGACTTTAATGGATATGGTGAACTCCATGCTTATAAGCTCAGGAGTGCCAGAAAATTTGTGGGGGGAAGCTCTTGTTTCAGCCTGTTATATCCTTAATAGGATTCCCTCTAAAAATAATGATCTAACACTATATGAAGTTTGGAAACATAGAAAACCTAATCTTAGCTATTTGAAAGTGTGGGGGTGCTTGGCAAAAGTTAAAATACCTGATTTTAAGAGAAAGAAAATAGGGCCTAAAACAGTGGATGCCATATTCATAGGTTATGCAGCCAATAGTAATGCCAATAGATTTCTGGTGATAAGTTCAGAAGTAAATGATATTAGTAACAACACTATCATAGAAGCTAGAGATGCAACATATTTTGAAGACACCTTTCCACTTAAGACTAGAGTAGATAGCGGTATAGCTAGTAGCTCTAGTAGAATAAGGACAAAAGAAATAGAAGTAGAAGCAGAACCTAGGAGGAGTAAAAGATCCAGGATAGAGAAAACATTTGGAGATGATTTTTATACCTTCCTAATAGAAGACTCTCCAACTACCTTTGAGGACGCAATGAAATCTTTGGATTCACCTTTTTGGAGAGAAGCTGTGGACAATGAGATGCAATCAATTATCCAAAACCATACTTGGGAATTGACTGATCTTCCTCCTGGTTGTAAAACAATAGGATGCAAATGGATCTTTAAGAAGAAACTTAGGCCTGATGGCTCTGTAGATAAATTTAAGGCTAGATTAGTTGCCAAGGGCTTTACTCAGAGACCTGGGGTAGATTTCTTTGATGTTTATGCACCTGTAGCTAGGATAACTACTATTAGGGTCCTTATAGCATTAGCCTCCATTCATAGATTAGTGATTCATCAGATGGATGTTAAGACAGCTTTTCTAAATGGAGACTTAAATGAAGAAATTTATATGGACCAACCAGAGGGATTTAAAACCCCAGGCCAAGAAAATAAAGTTTGCAGACTAGTCAGATCTCTTTATGGTCTTAAACAAGCACCCAAGCAATGGCACTTGAAATTTGATGAAACCATAATGACATTTGGATTTGAAATCAATAGCACAGACGAATGTGTATATCATAAGAGAGTTGGACACAAATTTGTGATCTTGTGCCTTTATGTAGATGATATACTGATCTTTGGGACAGATCTTCAGATAATTGATGAAGTAAAACAATTTTTAAGTCATAAGTTTGATATGAAAGACTTGGGACAAGCTGACTTAATTTTAAATACCAAAATAATTAGAAGTGCAAATGGAATTGAGTTATCCCAAAGTCATTATGTTGACAAGATACTCAATAAATTTAATTATTCGGATTGTCAGCCTGTCTCTACTCCATTTGATCCCTCTACTCATCTTAAGAAGAACTTAGGAACTCCTGTCCTTCAAAGCCTATATGCTCAAATCATAGGCTCACTAGGATTCCTAACAAACTACACCAGGCCAGACATAGCATATGCTGTAAATAGACTTAGTAGATATACTATTAATCCAAATAGAGATCACTGGACAGCATTAGAGAGAATTCTTAGGTATCTTAAGGGTACCAAGTCCTATAGTTTGCACTTTAGTGGGTTTCCTGCTGTTCTAGAAGGCTATAGTGATGCCAACTGGATCAGCGATACCTTAGATGTTAAATCCACCACAGGATACGTCTTTCTCCTAGGAGGTGCTGCTGTGTCTTGGAAATCCACCAAACAAACCTTAATATCTAGGAGTACCATGGAGTCTGAACTGATAGCTTTAGACACTACTAGTACTGAGGCTGAGTGGCTCAGAGATCTACTAATAGACCTTCCTGTAGATGAGTCACCTTTACCACCTGTCTCCTTACATTGTGACTGTAAATCTGCAATAGATAAGTGCAACCAAGAAAATGCCAATGTAAAAATGAACAGGCACTTAAAAGTGCGTCATAAATCATTAAGATATAAATTGAAAAATAATGTTGTTGCCTTAAATTTTGTTAAATCAGAAAATAACTTGGCTGATCAGCTTACTAAAGGCTTGTCTAGAACAGTAGTTCTAGAGTCGTCGAGGGGGATGGGGCTTAGCCCATAAAGATAGATCACCACGGTGGGAACCCAACCTTAAAAGGTTCAATGGGTAGAAACAAACCGGAGTGTGACTAAGAGGAGCACTATTTCATATTTTCCTCATCCCTATGGCGCTAGTGCTCATAAAAGCAAGCGGTAGGATGAGTTCGTTTGTATAACTCTTAATGAGTCCGAGACCCAAGAGGCAGGAGCTTCCTTGCTAGCTTCCTTATTAGGACTCACCTATATGTGCAGTCGTGAGGCCGCGATTATGGAAAATGGGCGATTCCCTAAAAAGCACATGATAGATATCTGCGCATGGCCATAACAGCGCAACCCGCTTAGAACCCAGATCGGGCTATATTATGTGTGTTGTTGATTTAATCTGAGCCATGGACCGAGGTTCAAGGTTAAGACCACCTTGGCTCCACAGATGTAATCAATTGTCACTAAGTGAAGGTTCAAACCGAAAGGTACCTACACCTATTACATAATATAAGATATCCAGCATTTTATTTTGATTTTAAAATTATTTAAGTTTTTTTTTTTGTGGGGGATTGTTGAAAAAAAAAAAACTTAAATGCGCACGCGGCCAAAATCTCGGGCCGCGTGCGCGTTTGAGAAAAGGTAATGCCCAGCGGGCGTTACGCATTTGAAAACGGACGCGTTTGAAAACGCATCCGCAAATGACCAAACGGCCCCTGTAAAAACCCCTATTTAAACCCCTTGATTTCATCTCTTTGGAAGCACGAAAAATTTCAGAAAAATAGTGGAAAAATTCTGGAAAAATTCTTCTCCCTCTTAGCCACTTCCAAATTTTATTTTACATTTTTTTTAATTCAGTTTATTTAGTTCTTTTTATTCCGTTTTTTGCTGGATCTGCAAGTCCGATCGGGTTCGCTTTGACTTCTTCCGAGACGTGCTGAAGAAGAGGTTGTAGGGTCGTCGTATCTCCGAGAAGGATTGCCGGGTGACCCGTACGTGGGGGCAAATACTTCTTTGGGATAGCGTCTACGCGCTTCGACCTGCTTTCAATCAGGCTACTTTCTTCTACCTTTATTTTTAATTTAATATTAGTAGATTGGTAGGATTTGAAATTCTATGATATAAACTTATTAAATGCATAGATTTACTTTGTGCTAGAATAGATTTATTTTGTATTAAAATAGAATTATTTGGATGCCGAATGATATGCATGTATATTATTTCCTTTAAGATTTTTTTATTAATTGAATTTATAGATTTATTTATTTAGTTAGGAGATATATTGCTAACACTACATTCAAAGAGCAAAAGGAGGTGGTTGAGCAGATTAAAAGAGACATTAAGAGCTCCACCAACTCTTGAAGAGTGAAGCAATCTTGACAAAGAAGAAAAGAGCCTTATCAAAGCGATAACTATACTCTAAACTCTTCTTTATAGCTCATAATTATTATATTTGCTTATCTAGGAGTTTCAACTATTTTCTTCTTAATCAATTTGTAAGGTTTGTTGGTGAGCCCGTAAAACCAACGGTGTAGGTTTGTTGGTGAATCCGTAAAACCAACACTGAAGGTTTGTTGGTGAGCCCGTAAAACCAACATAGATTTTTGATGATCTCGAAAAATCAAAGTGTAAAGATTTTTGGATTGTGAGCCCGAAAAACAATCCAACTGTAATCCGCGAAATTATAGTGAATTCCCAAGGGGTCGCTTGGGGAGTGGACGTAGGTGCTTAGGAGAGCACCGAACCACTATACTTCTTGTGTATTTGCATTGTGTATTATTCTAACTTCACTACAATCACTCACTCATCAATTAACTCAATTAAGAAATTAAAAATTTAGAAGAACCAATTCACCCCTCCTCTTGGCTTGTCGCCTTGGGCAACATGTGTGCCCGCAGGGAGCTAGAGGTCTATGTCCCCACCCCGGGGTCTAGTCCTCTTTCTCACTTACTCTTCGCTGATGATTGTCTTCTTTTGGCCAGGGCACGGGTTTCTAATGCACGGGTCCTTCGTAGGGTGGTAGCGGATTATTGCGCGGCGTCAGGTCAGAGAGTTAACTTCCAAAAGTTAGCTGTTCTCTTCAGCCCGAGCATGGAGAGCAAGGTCATATAGGAGATTCGAGGGATTCTGCAAATACCTGGGCAGGAGGAGACATTGAACTACCTGAAAGTTTCCATCACAAGCCGCAGACTACGGATGGCAGAGTGCTCCAGCTGGTGCAGCGGGTAGAGAGCAGGTTGAAGGGATGGAGAGCGGCTTCCCTGTCTATGATGGGGAGACTGACCTTGATCAGATCGGTGTTGGGGTCCATGCCAGTATACCTCATGGCCAACACCGTGGTTCCGAAGACGACCTTTCTGAGAGTTGAGCGACTGTTGCGATGCTTCCTGTGGGGGTCACACGGCGGAGGCCGCGGGGTGCATTTGGTAGCCTGGGAGCATGTCTGCCAGCCTACCAGTGAGGGCGGTCTCGAGATCCAGTCCCTATTGGAGCGGCGCGAGGTTTTCATTGCTCGGCATGCAACTCGATTTCTGCTAGAGCCACACGGGCTGTGGAGTCAGGTGATGGCAGCCAGATATGGCCGCGACGGCTCAGAGGTGGCATGGAGTGGGCGGCGAGTCTCTTTCATGTGGTGTGTGATTGGGAGGTACTTGCCGATGGTGTCAGCAAACACCAGGTGGCTGATTGACGATGGACGGAGTATTGATGTGACTGCGGACCCATGGGTGGATACCGTCCCACTAAGGTGCTGGCCGACCATGATCGATGCTGAGGCAGTGGAGGGGTTGTGGGTCTTCGATCGTCTTGCCCCAGGAGAGTCAGCGTGGGATGACGTCAGGCAGTTGTTCGGAGGACACCTAACTGAGAGGATCCGATCCCTTCCGGTGCCAGGCTGTGGGGGGCCTGATGTCAGGGTTTGGGGCACCTCTTATCGGTCCAGTGTCAGACTGGGAGACCTCGCCGGTGTTATCCAGCTGGAGCATGAGCCGGGGTAGGACTGGACTTGGATCTGGAGGTCGGAGCTTCACCCGAGGGCAGCACTCTTCCTATGGAAGGTGGCGTGGGACTGCCTTCCGACGAGAGCAGTGCTGAGTAGGCGAGGCTGGGGGATCCTAGCGGAGTGCAGGACTTGCAGTGTTGAGGAGTCGATCGACCACGTGCTCTTCCAGTGTACGTGGACGAGGTCAGCATGGTTGTGGGCAGGGTTCCCGCAGGAGGTCTGGTGTGGGAGGCTTCAGTTTTTACAGATAATGCAGTAGTGGTTGGCCCACCCTCGGACATGTCAGAAGGTTATTAGAGCGACCTGCACAGCACATCAGATCTGGCTAGCAAGGAACGCCCACACCTTCGGTGAGCGTAGGGTGTCACCAAGGTTTGTAGCGGAGTTCGCGCGAGTACAAGCATTGGAGATAAGACCTTCTTCAGATGGACCTCTGATAGCTGGGGACATCTGGGGTTCCCTCTCTGCTCCGGCAACTCCTCAGATGGTGTTCTTTACCTGAAAACCCCTACCCCCGAGTTTTCTCAAGGTCAACTTCGACGGATCGGTTCCGGATGGAGGCGCGCGAGGTGGTGCGGATTTTGTGATACAGAACCCGCACTCCAGAGTGGTGGCAGCAAGTGGCTGTCAGTTATTCGGCACGTCGGTTTCCGGGGCAGAGCTACGAGCTACCTGGGCGGGTCTTCGATATGCGAGGCACGTATTGCAGAATGGCTCCATTGTCTTGGAGGGCGACTCGGCCACAGTTATCAGTTGGATCCAGAAGGGGCTCAGGGGTGAGGGCACAAACCACCTCTTGGTTCGGGATATAGGGATGATGTGTGGAGTTGGGGTGGCCGTCCAGGCGAAACATGTATTCAGAGAAGCTAATGGGGCAGCCGATTGGGTGGCTGCCTTTGCGGCTCATCATTCAGGGTACACCCTTTGGGTGGGGGAGGGGGAGCTACCACTGGCTCTCCGTGGGTTAGTATTTTTTTGACTTTATTGGGTGCATTCGTACACATATTGTATGAAAATCCATTTTCAGCAAAAAAAAAAGAGATTTGAATAGTTTATCTTGATTATTACTTTGTGGTGCAGGCTGGGAGAGCTGCGCTCAAAAACCTTCTATCCACTGGAAAATTGAGTGTGATATTCAGGTTTTGAATATTGCCCTTGGTGCATTATTCTGATAGCATTGTCTTATGTTGAAATCTCATTCTTGTCTCTTTTTTTTATCACTCAACCCTACTCTGGAAATATACTTTATGGTTTTTGACATACTAAAACTAGATCACATGCTTAATTATTTATATAATTACAACTCTATAAACTAGTAAAACAGGTTGATTTGTCGATTATACATAAATTCTATTCTTTTTTTTTTTGGTACAGCAGCGGCTTACATCCGACGGGTATGATTGCGGTCAATAAGATCAGAAAACAAAAAAGCTATATAGAGGCTCCAGCACCAACTCGTAGTCCACCCAAATGAATCTTTCTAAATGATAAACAACAAAGGAGGCAACCCAGCTTGCAGCATTGTTTACCTCCCGATAATCGTGACCAAGTGGGAGTTACACTCCCCCAGTAGGTGGCGGATCATGAAGCAGCGGCCGCTCCCCAGGCATGCATCCTCGCCCTTGGATCCATAGTCAAGTCCTCTTCCAAGAGTATGCACTCTGCGCCCAGCCCCCTTTGCGCGTAGGTCACCCCCTCCCATGCAGTACGGAGCTCAACGCACACCACTGACATGTCAAAGATCCGTCATCCCCCTGCTGCCACCAGTCTGGTGTCATGGTCTCTGATGACAAATTCCATACCTCCGCAGCTCCCTCTCTCACTCACAGTGCTATCGAAGTTCACTTTGAGGAAGCCAGGGGTTGAGGGCACCCAGGAGACAAGGATGGACATGGACGCTATAGTAGCAGAATGAGTGCCCCCAGATTTTTCTAGCTAACCCAGTAGGCGCAGGCTCCGGAATGCCGAGAAACTCCACAGCATGCAATAGGGCTCGGTCCGCCACTACCCTCGGGTGAGAGCCACCGTCCTCGAAGATCCGGACATTCCTATCCATCCAACAGTGGTAAGCAAGTTAGGCAGCCCATGTATCCCCCTCTTCATGGTCGGGGCTCCTCACAGAGCCCCCCAAGAAGCCCATAAAGTCCTCGATAGACGACCATCCTCACCAATAGTTGGGGTGGGCCGAGGCACACTCTCAAATCCGACCAGCACGCGGACACTCGAAGTGGGCGTGGTAGATAGACTCCTCCACCCCTAGGCAAGCCACGCAGACTGAGGTGATCCTCACTCTCCGTCTGACCAACACGCCTCTAGTGGGCAGACACCCCCACACCACTTTCCAAAGAAACAAAGCAATGCGGGGGTGGATATGCATCCTCCAGATCCATCTGCAATCTAGCTGTCGCACCGGGGGCCTCCCCAGCAACCCAGACACATCACGAGCTCGCACCACAAATCTTCCAGTCAGGCTCCAGACCCTCCTGTCCGCTGTCACTCGTGCAGGTATTGGTACAGAGAGGACTTACTCCGCAAGCGGCTCCCCAAACATCAATCTGACAAGGTCCTCGTCCCACCTCCGCTCCCCTGGAACGAAAAGATCACATGCTCCCTTGTGAGTGGTTGTTTTCCATTCATCCTGAGCTTCCATCATGAGAACACTCTCGTTAGAATTTAGTGAGGAAAAATTTGAGGAGAATGGATAATGAGATTGTGCAGCCTCCACTAATTTTTACAATCCAATCCTATTGGAAGGTTGATCTGCATAGTAACGTTCACACATATAGTATGCCAGTTTTTCGGTACATTCGTGATCCAATTTCTAAACTTAAGTTGGCACGTATAGTACCATCTTGAGTTTGAGGGGATGTTAGAATAATTTTAAGAATTACGTAACAACCTGCACCACTCATAATATTTTTTTTTATCAGCATAATTCTATATCAACCTATATTAGTTTCCTTTGGTAGCATAATCTTGTTAAAGTGATTTTAGGAATCACACGACAATCTGTATTACCTATAATATTTGCCATCGTTAGTGAGATCCTATATCAACCTATATTATTTTCTATGTATGGAGTCTATACACGATTATATATAATTCTTCATATATACCGAATATAATGCAATAGAGAAATAAAATTACTTTTCTCATTTTATTTATTTATTTATTTTTATTTTTCTATTCTCCAAATATTTCAACAGAAAACTGACCTGCATAGCAACGTTCACACGTTTAGTGCTTTGCAACCAACCCAATCGGCAAGATTGGGATGAGAAGAAAGGTTCAAATTCCCGGCCCTGGCAAAGCAAATGCATAAAATATGAGTCCAACAAACTCACTTTCCCCCGCCAAAGTCAGCATTCTCCAGCTTTTTGAAAACTCGTATATACATAGTAGGTCTCGTTAGGTGCAGCAGAAACACTTAGTTCTCCCAACTACCAGAAATAAAACTCCCAACATCCGTTGATAACTAATAATTAATTTCTCCTACCAAAGCCTCTTGTCTCTCATTTATGTTCTCCCTCTCACCACCAACGACGAATCTCTAACGTTCGAAAATGCGATGCGCCAAAGCTCTCGGCATCCTTTCGAAAGTCTTGCTGTACCTATCGCTTGCTTTCTACCTCGCGTACCGAGTCCATGCGCTGCCTCTCTCCACGAGTGGAAGATGGGTCGTGGACTCGGCCTCGGGGCAGCGAGTGAAGCTCCACTGCGTCAACTGGGCCGCGCACATGCCGGCGGTGCTCGCCGAGGGACTCGACCGGCAGCCCCTCGATGGCATCGCCGCCGGCATCGCGGGACTGGGATTTAACTGCGTCCGGCTCACCTGGGCCACCCACCTCTTCACCAAGGAGAGCTACGAGAACCTCACCGTCTCCGAGTCGCTGAGCTCGCTGGGCCTTGGAGATGCCTTCGACGGGGTTCGGAGGAACAACGGCTGGATGGTGGGGATCACGGTACGAGAGGCGTTCGATGCGGTGGTCAAGGCGATTGGGGAGGCGGGGCTGATGGTGGTGCTGGACAACCACGTCAGCCGGCCGCAGTGGTGCTGCGGGGACGACGACGGCAACGGCTTCTTTGGGGATACGTACTTCGATCCGGAGGAGTGGCTCCGGGGTTTGGAGTTCGTCGCCACGCGATATAGATCGGACAACCCCCAGGTCAGGATTTTTATTTTTTTATTTTTTGTTCTTCTTTAGGACCACTCTTTCTAGAATTGTGCTCTAAATTGCTCTAAAGTGTAGAACTCGATGAGTTTGGTCCACCACGGAAGGAGGCTGAGATTTTATCCTTTTGTGCAAAATTACTGCTCTTTTATGGAGCTTTTTCTATTAGGCTAAGGATAAAACATAATATGGTCGTCTGACTTCAGAATCTTACATAATATTCTTAATTATCGAGCGTTAAACATGCAACATTATTAAGGTCTACTTCTTATTTTCATGATTATTTTATATTTAATTCATGATTTATACGTAACATACGCGAAATCATGTGTAAAGCAGATATAACTATGCAATATAATAATATAATTATGTACAAAAAAAAAAGAATGACCCACTATTAATTTGTTCACGGATATTCACCAACTAAAGTGAACTTTCCTGCCCATAACACGCAATTTGTAGCTGGATCCAAGCTTTTACTAGACTAGACCAACGGTAGCTGTGCTTCTCCCCGTGATCAACCTAATTGGGCTCGTTACGCGGCAGGTCGTCGGCATGAGCATGCGCAATGAACTCCGTGGACCGAACCAGAGTGAGCCGGCCTGGTACCGCAACATAGCTCGTGGTGCCCAAAAGATCCACGGCACGAATCCTGACGTGCTCATCATAGCCTCTGGCCTAAGCTACGACACGGATTTAAGCTTCTTGAGAAAACGGCCTCTAGGGTCCGACTTCGATAGCAAGCTAGTACTGGAGGCACATTGGTACGCGTTCAGCGGCGGGCAGCGCCTGGTGTGGGCCGACCAGCCTCCGAACCGGGTTTGCTCGGAGATGGTCCGGCGGTTCGACGAGCAAGCCGGGTTTGTGATCCGCAATGAGAATGGAACATCGCTGCCATTGTTCGTGAGCGAGTTTGGAGTGGACCAGAGGGGCACGAACCGGGCCGACAACCGGTTCTTGAGCTGCTTCCTCGGCTACGCTGCCGAGAGGGATCTGGACTGGGCCTTATGGGCCTTGCAGGGGAGCTACTATCTGAGGAATGGGATCCCTGGGTTTAACGAAACATATGGAGTCCTGGATGCCAATTGGGATCGGCCCAAGAATCCAAGGTTCCGAGAGAAGTTTAGACTCATCCAAGACACATTACAAGGTATGACAGTTTACTTCTTCCATTGTCTGTTTCTCCTTCATCAGATAAATATCCAACTAAATACTTGAATCCAGATCCTAGATCGTCTGTCGCGGCATACCAGATCATCTACCATCCACATAGTGGGCAATGCGTCTCGGTGGACGACAGCAGTAATGTTGTTTTGAGCGATTGCAAGAAGAGGAAGCGATGGAGCTACAACGGCAACAGGACTGCAGTCTGGTTAATGGGCTCAGAACAATGCTTGAGGGTGGAAGGGGAGGGACTGCCGGTGTTGCTGTCGGCCGAATGCGATGATAACCGGAGCGTCTGGGGGCCGGTTTCGAGCTCATGGTTTCAAATCAGTGGCATGGATGCACAAGGAAGGCATCTGTGCTTGGAGAGGAATTCATCTAATTCCAATTCTATCTTCACCAAGAAGTGTCTTTGTTTGGATAATTTGGGTTGTTCTAAGAACCCTCAAACCCAATGGTTTCATTTTATTCCTTCAAATGTTGAATGATATCGTCATTTTGGCCATGAAAGTAGAACGTGCTTGGCCACTTCATTTTTCCTGCGGAGTAGCAAATGCAGCATGACTTCATGCAGAGCCTTTGGTGCGTGATAAATGCTTTAAAAATTTATACAAAAATTAAAATACGTTGCCAAGTCATCATTGATGTAACCGTGCCCATTACAATACAAAAAAAAAAAAAAAAAATCATTCTAATAGTTTACTACAATAAATAGAAAAAAAATGACATATATGGATTCAGAAACTTGGACTATCATTAGGATACAATGTGGTTGCCTATCATAACTTTTGATCGCCATTGTGCTATACATAGGAGAGGGTATCAAACTTAGGGGTGGCAAAATATGACCCGACCCGCCAACCTGACCCGTGTTCGACCCGCCATAAACAGGTTTGGGTTTGGCCTAAACGGGTTCGGGTCGTAAACAGGTTGACCCGTTTAACCTGTTTATTAATTAGGTCGGATACGGGTTTTAGATATCTGACATGTTTAACCGTTTAACCCGTTTATAATTTTAGGTTTTTTTTTTTCAATTTTGTTTGCTTGTTTGCTTGCTGGGAGCCTGGCAGGGTGGGACGATCAGCCCTACCACGGTTAGGGGTGGCAAAATATGACCCGACCCGCCAACCTGACCCGTGTTCGACCCGCCATAAACAGGTTTGGGTTTGGCCTAAACGGGTTTGGGTCGTAAACATGTTGACCCGTTTAACCTGTTTATTAATTGGGTCGGATACGGATTTTAGATATCTGACCTGTTTAACCGTTTAACCCGTTTATAATTTTAGTTTTTTTTTTTCAATTTTGTTTGCTTGCTTGCTTGCTGGGAGCCTGGCAGGGTGGGACGACCAGCCCGACCACAGTCCACAAAGTCACAGGCTGGGAGATGGAGACAAACGGGCAGCCCTTAGAAAAATCCTTTACCCAATCCCCTCACGGCTCACCCTCACTCCCACAACCCTTCTCCCCCTCCCTCCCTCCCTCCCTCCTTCCCATTCTCAAAAATCCAAGAGCATCAAGGATGAAGAGGTAAGAGTTCCTTTCCTTTTTGTCTTTCCTTTAACCCTTTTTTTGTTCCTGTTTGCTGGAGGGCCCGAAGCTCCATCTCCATGGCGGAAGATCTCCACCACCTCCGAGCCCCACCTCCGCCGCAAGCAGTGGAAGATCTTCTCCTCCTTAGTCGACGATCACCCCCGCCACCCCCTGCCGTCCCATCACCATCCTCGGCCCCGACGACCCCCGCGACGCCCCCGGACGCTGCCGACCTGAAATCGAGCGGCGGCAAGGGCTAGGGTTAGGGTTTCGGGCCCTCCCCTCTCTCCATTCTCCTTCTTCGGCGATGAGAAGGTACGATTTCTTCGTCTTCTTCCATGGGGTGTGGGGGTTTGCGGAAAGATGGGATCGTGGGAGGAAGATAGTAGGGCCGGCTGCGACTGCGAGTGAAATTTTGAATAGGTGGTTCTCCACCACAGAGGGATTTGATATTTGGGAGGAAGAGATTAGGGCGCCATTAGGGCTGGCTGTGAGCCTGTGATGCTATCCCAATTTTTTTTTTTATTAAACGAGTTATATGGGTCGGATCGGGTTACCCATTTAATAAACAGGTCAGATTCATGTTGTAATTTTCTGACCTGTTTATTAAACAGGTCGGGTTCAGGTTTACAATTTTTTGACCTGATCTGCATCTGATCCGATCCGTTTATGCCTGACCCGATCCGATTGCCACTTTGATTCAAACTAGCAGGCCACACAAATCGAAAGAGTCATAACTTCTAAATATATTCGACTTCATAGTCACGAGTCACAAATAAAATGATATATAGCGAAAGGGGCTCCAACCTACGGACTTCTCATATGATTTTAAACGCTACATTTCTTTGTTGAGGTGCCATACTATAGTGCAACTATTATACGATGCTGCATTTTTTTTGTCTAGACTAGTGCTTCAATGGTTGCCTGGAAGCCATCGGAAATTGTAGTCCTTTAGTCAACAGCATATATTCATATGTAATGTATCATTTGCAATTCCTTTAGATGCAAGAACCGTGGCAATACATACATGGAGAAAGAAAGTCGAATGAAATATTATATATCATAACGCTAATCAAAAGATCAACGGTTCTAATAATCCACGGCGCTACATGATGACCATCACAATATAACAACCAATTTAAGCTAAGTAAATCATCTTTGAATCCATACTGCTGCGGAAAATATAATAAGAGGACGAAACCAATCGGACTGAGGCATGGAAATCTCGCTCTCTTTAAAAAGATTTAAGCCCTCTGCGGTTGGCAAAGCCTAGAACCTGGTACAATAGAGAATACTATGACTTGTCTCCTCTAGGATATAACAGCTCGACGAACGTCATATGACAAAGACCAACTCTGCACAATAGTCAAGCCCAAAGCTCCACCAAAGAAATAACCTTCTTCGCCAAGAATTCTCTCAAATTATTTTTTTTTGCAAGTAAAAATGAAGTGATATTGTATATATTTGGAATGAAGGAGAAGAAGGGTTTATATAGAGAGTTTGTAACTTTGAATTTATGAGAATAATAAAAACATAAATGCGCTTAAAAATTCTAAAAGTAAGTTCATGAATTATTCCTATTTATTTCCCCATGAATCCTTCATCTCCCTAGATACATGAATGTTTCATCTCCCTAAATACATGAACCATTCATGAGTCATTAAATACGCCAATCTCATAATTGATATAAATATTAAACTTTAATATTAAAATGCACCAACATTCCCCCACTCATAATATTAAAACCAAACTTTAGAGAGATTACTAGGCAAAGAGAGATCATTATGCATCATAAAGGTGTGCTCTGCATTGAACCATCACTTAGTGAAACAGCAATCTCTACTCTAGAGCCAGTAGTGGTCTCAGACTTGAACTATTGCTTAGGGGATATAAAGAATTATTGCTTACACATAATAATCCAGGTGTTGACATGAGACTTATTAGCCATCATGTTACGGCCATGTGCTATCCCAGTTTTATGAGCATTTTTGAGAATAAGCCCAATTCTCATAGGAAGCGGCCCCACTTCCATCCTCATATAGGTGAAATTTGTCAAGGGTGCTCCTGTAATACTGACATCCCACTCATACGAGCTACATATTTTCATTAAGAGTTTTGAAAAACTAAACCCCCACAGCATTATAGGATAAATGCACCTATCACATAGGGATAAAAAAAAATTGTGCGTTTCTTTCGACCACCATATGATTTGTTTTTTCATTGAACCTAGTTCTCAGGATCTCTGGTCCCCTAGTTGGGTATCCTCATATATGGTTCTTGATTGTATAGGCTTCAGTCCCATCCCCCTCGATGTATTCTAGACCCTTTCTCTTGATAATGCCGTAGTCAGTGGATCTGCAAGATTTTAATGTAATCCACATTAATTATGCAGTTGCTCAAATAAGATCTCACAATACTGTGTTTTCTCCTGATAGGCCTGGATTTACCGTTATAATAACAATTTTTCACTTTACTAATTGCAACAGTGCTATCACAATGAATTATCACAGATGGAACTGGTTTCTCCCAAAGAGGGATTTTATGCAATAAATCTCTCAACCAGTTTGCTTCCTTACTAGCTGAAGCTAAAGCTATAAGTTCAGCCTCTATAGTAGAGTTAGCAATAATAGTTTGCTTTTTAGATTTCCAACATATAGCACTACCACCCAATGTAAAAATATAACCAGTGGTAGAGAGAGAATCACCTGATAATATGTTCCAATCTGCATCACTAAAACCTTCAAGTACAACCGGATACTTTTTAGAAAATAACCCATAATTTTTGGTACTAGATAAATATTTCATAACTCGCTCAATGGCATGCTAATGTTCTCTATCTAGCTTGCCAGTAAACCTGCTAAGTACTCTTACTGCATATGCAATGTCAGGTCTAGTACAATCAGTCATATAATACAAGCTCCCAATAATACTAGCATACTCCTTTTGGTTAATCACATCAATTTCATTTTCCATAGAAAATAAATAAATATTAGCATCAAAAGGAGTAGCAACATGCTTGCAATCAAAATAGTTATACTTTTTCAAAATTCTTTCAATATAATGCGACTGATTAAGAAAAATTCTTTCACATGTTTTTGAGATTTTCATTCCCAAAATAAAATCAGCCTCACCAAGATCTTTCATTTGAAACTGGCTACAAAGCATATTTTTTGTTTCATTTATAACATGCAAACTTGAGCCAAAAATCAATAAATCATCCACATAGAGGCTAACAATAACATGTCCATTTTTTCAAGATTTATAATATATGCACTTATCACATTCATTTGGTTTACAACCATTCTCAATCATGCAGGAATCAAATTTTTCATGCCACTGCTTAGGAGCTTGTTTTAAGCCATATAGGGATTTGTTAAGCTTACACACTTTACTTTCTTGACCATGCTCTATAAAGCCTTCGGGTTGATCTATGTAAATTTTCTTATCTAGGTTTTCATTTAAGAAATCTTTTTTATATCCATTTGATGAATACTCAGACTATGAATTGCAGCCACTGCAATTCATAATCTAATGGATGTAACTCTAGTGATTGGAGAAAATGTATCGAAAGAATTAAGGTCAGCTTTTTGTTTAAAACATTTTGCTACAAGCCTAGCCTTGAATTTATCAATAGAACCATTAGGTTTTAGTTTTTTTTAGAGGACCATTTGCAACCAATAGTTTTACAACTCCATGGTAATTGCACTAATTTTCAAGTTTGATTAGAAATTAGAGAATCCATCTCATCAGTAACAACCTCTTTCCAAAAAACAGCATCAGGTGAATTTAAAGCTTCTTATAAAGTTAAAGAAGTTCCTCCATATTAAACACATAATAGTCAGGGCCCAAATCTTTTTCAACTCTAACTCATTTACTCCTTCTCAGCTCAATTTCAAGATTTTTATAGTTTTGTAAAGAAGTCAAAGAACTAGGCTCACATAAAATATTTTCTCTAAAATATTGACCCCTACTATTTTTGATTTTGAAAGAAAATTTTTCTTCATGAAAAATAGCATCACCTGACTCAAAAAGTACATTATTTTCAATATCCAAAAATCTATAGGCTGTACTATTTGTTGCATATCCAAGAAAAGCACAAGTGGTAGCCTTACGAAAGCCAATTTTAGTCTTTTAGGATTTGTTAGCCTTACGAAAGCCAAACAACCCCAGACCCTCAAATATCCCAAATTTGGCTTATACCCTTTCCGCAACTCAAAAAGAGTGAGTTTTGTTTTCTTATGAGGCACCCTATTTATCACATGACATGCAATCAAAATTGTTTCACCCCAAAGATTTAAGGAAGCATATGAGTTAATCAACATGGATTTGTCAAATCAATCAAAATTCTATTTTTTCCTCAGCTACACCATTAGATGCAGGAAAGTATGAAGGAGTAGTTTCATGGATAATTTCTAAAGATTGCACAAAAGTGTTAAAACCCATAGATTCATCTTCACAAATTCTATCACTTCAAAATCTTTTAATTTTTCGGCCAAATTGATTTTCAACTTCTTGAAGAAAATCTTTGAATTTTTCAAAAGCATCACTTTTATTTTTCAATAAGTAAACATACGTATATTTTGAAAAATCATCAATAAAAGTGATAAAATATATAGTTCCTCTTTGGGTTAAAATTCCTTTAAATTCACAAAGATCAGTATGAACCGGTTCTAACAATTTAGTTTTTCTTTCAATACTTTTATAAGGCCTCTTTGTGATTTTTGCTTGACTACAAATTTCATATTTTTCAAAAACTTTTGTCAGTCTCAGAATTAATCCCAAACTACTCATGATTCCCACGTATCTACTATTTATATGACATAAACGAGAATGCCAAAAATTCACAGATGAAAGCATATAAACAAAACTAGATGACGCTTTATTATTCTCAATATTTAACTTAAACATACTATCACAAGCATATTCTTTGCCCACAAATATTCCATTTTTGGTAATTACATATTGATCAAATTCCATTTTCTATTGAGTAGAAAACTTGACATCAAATTCTTCCTTATAAACAGAGTGTGAAGCACATCTTTCAAGAGTAGCACATGTCCAGAAGTGAATTTCAGCTCAACCTCACCACTTCCAAGGACCTTTGTTTGGCTAGAATCACCAAGCATAATAGTCTCTCATCCTTGAAGGGAGTGTAGTTTTGGAACCAATTTTTATCATAGCAGACATGCCTATTGGCACCAGAGTCTGCCCGCCACCTTTTAACACACCGAACCATATAAATGTCTGTAATTATTGCTACAAGAGGTTCCTCAGTTACGATAGCCTAAGGAATAGGCCGACATTTTCAGAATCTGCAAGTTCGAGCAATATGCCCATTTTTGCCACAGACAAAACATGCACCAAAAAAATGGTTTTGTGAAGGGGGTATTTGGTTCTTATTTTTCTGACTCGGATTCCCCTTACTGTGAGGTTTGCCATAAAATTTCATATTTGTCCTCTTTAGCTTCAAATGACTATTTTTAGAAAAATGATCATTAGGCAAAGCATTATTTGAAGCAATTAAATTTACCTTGGTGGTGGAATGTTCATTACCCTCTTATGTAATCAGTGCATCTTGGCCTTGAACTTCCTCCACTTGGATGCGAGTGATCAAGGTCTCTAGGGATGTCTCCTTCTGCTTGTTGATGAGAGCACAAAAGTGCGACCCACATGTCACCTAAATTAGTATTATTGCTAACCGATAATGATAAATTCACTGGATTAATATTATATTTGTGTTTGGCACATATTTTCATAAATTAGAAATAAAATGCACATTGAGTTCAAATTTGACTAAAGAAGGATCCCTTCCCAGATTCGACCCGGTTGAAGATCGAGTCGGGTCCGCGTCAGGTTCGGGTCCGAATCGGGTCCATTTTATTTGTGCTTTTGGAAAAGAATTTTTGGGCAAATCTAATTTGGTCATATCATAACTATGAGGTCGGGTGACCCATGACTTGAAACTTGCAATTGACCTCCAGTGAGAACAGGTGACCCGTGATCCAAATCCCAGCAGCCCAAGAGTCCCCTGGCGTCCATTTTTAGCATCCCATCTCCCGTCCGTATCCATCTTCCACGGCGCATCCAAGCCATGAATGCCTCTCCCGTGATCCAAGCCGCCCGCGTCCGCATCTTCAACGCCATCATCTCCGCGATTCCTCCCAGCTCCAGCCAGGATGCAAGCCAAGTGACCGTGCCAGCAACACCAAAGAAGGAAGCCCGCGTCTCTAGCCCGTCCGCATCTCAAGCTCTTCCGTGATCTTCTCTTCCGCATTCCACTCCAGCCGTCCGCAGTGCATCACCGCCCTCTCCTTCCTCCCGAGATCCCGTGCGAAAGAAGGGGAGAAGAAAGAATTCACCGCGTCCCCACCTCCCGGAATCCCTTGATGCAAGCTGTTCCCATCTTCCGCTCCATCCCAGCGTCTCTTCCGCGTCTCCTTCCTTACGCGATCAAAATCCCAGCACCTCCTCCGTCGATCACCCTCCCGTGATGCTAGCAGTGGTCCCACGGAAGCCTCCGCCTCTGCACCCACGGATCCACGTCCTCCCGTTGATCCCATGGCCAGCCGTGAAGCTTCCAAGATATCTTCCGTGCCAGCCACCATGCCAGCTCCTGTCGGATTCCCAGCATCACGCAGCCAGCAGCCCACCTTCCGCAATCCGCCCAGCCGATCCCACGGATCCCGCCTCTTCCACGTCTCCAAGGGCTATAAAAAGGGGAGAGAGGCCATTGGCAGGGTGTGCTCGGTTGGGGTGGGAACCAAAGAAGGAGTCGGCTGGGTGTTGAGAAGAAGAAACAGAGCAAGGCTCTGTTCTTGGGAAGAAGAAAGGAATAAAAAAAAGTGTTTTATTTTGGGAGTTCCACCGTGGGAGAGAGAGGGAGAAGAAAAGTGACTTGTTCTACTTTTTTTTTCTTTATTTTATTTATAAAAGAGAAGGAGTATTAGCTCTAATCTCCATTGTTATTTGTAATCGATGTTATTTTTATCGAATCTATCATTTCTTTTTCATGCAATCCTTGTTCTAGGTTTAGTTTAATTTCTGTTTTCTTCATGCAATGGTTTAATTTTTCTTTTTATGCAATACATTAAATTTTCCTTGATGCAGTTGCTTCTTGTTTTCATCCATTTTTATTTATGCCAGAGCTTTTCTTTGATTAGTTAAAAATATAAATGCTCTTTAAATCTAAGTACATGTCTTTTTATTATTTTTAAATAAAAAAATAATTCTTCAGTAGACTAGAGAATTCATCATCATCCCCGATATAATGTTTTTCTTCTATTATTCAAAAATCGATTTTGAATCCGAGTGAACGTTCTAATTTTTATGCAACTCCAATCGCCTCCCTGTGGATCGACCTCTTACAACCACTATTCTTCGAGTAAGAAAGGTAAGAGTAAAAATTTAAATTTAACTTTTGTTCGTCGGTTCTAACAACGATCTGTCTAGCATATTTTTAGGTGGACAGGAAAGGACGAACAGAATTTTGGCGCCGTTGCCGGAGAGGCAAATCGAGAAGCAAGAACGATCACGAAGATCAAATTGGATTTTGGATGCCCGGAGTGAACGCACTCCGATAGTAAGTTTTTATTTTTATTATTTTGATTATTTTCAATTAATAATTTCGTAGTTATTAAATTCTGAAATTTGAAATTCGAAAAAAAAAATTCAAAAAAAAATAAAATATAAAAAAATATTTCAAAATTCAAAAATTCAAAAATTTAAATTCAAAATTTGAATTCTGAAATTCGAAATTTGAAATTTAAATTTAAATTTAAAAAATATATATAAAAAAAATCAAAAAAAATTAAAAAAAAAATTCAAAAAAAAAAAATCTATATTATTTTTGCTAGTAATTGATAAGGCGCAATTTTCCGAGGTGATCATACCTCTATTGGGGCTCCTCACGGAGTAATCTCCAGAGCTTATTCAACGGGCATTCGGAGATTGACTGACGCATAAGGATTAGTTTTAGTTTACATTCAAGTTATTCCTATATAAAAAAAACATAAAATTTAAAAAAAATAAGAAAAATAAAAAAATTGCTTGCTCATTTAATCAATACAACCTAATGACATTGCATAAACTTTAAAAAACCATTGATTATTTGCTGCATTTAGTATTAAGCATTTGCATAAAGTAATTAAGGGCAAAACCCACTAAAAAGATAAGGTCGGAAAGTCATTACCTGTCCTTAGCCCAAAAATCACCACCTTGCATACTTATCCTAAGCCAAATTAAATTAAAATCAAATTAGACGTTGGCCTTAGGATTTTCGAGCTCAATTAGACTCTTGGAAAGAAGCGGCTGAAAGCCACTCCAATGAGAATTTAGTAATTGGTGATGTCTAGGAAAGTTTTACAACAGTGAGAACTGTTACGGGTATTGTGGTATCGGTGTATCCCTTCTGGCACCACCACACACCCCGGGACTTTCCTGGTCACTGATTACTGGATTGCTTAACTGGTAAGCTCAAGCTTAATCTGAAAGGGAGATTAGGAGCTGTCTAATCTAGGAGAGAATTTCAGGAACTTTTTAACCTGATACATCTCTGTGCAACTAGATTTAAGAAGCTACTAAACCTCACTTAGTTCTGAGACTAATAGGGTCAAATTGTTGTGTGGTGTTGGTTGTGGTCATCTGTGTCTAGCCCTTCTCTTCTCTTAGGATTTCGTTCATTTTAGGAGTCAAATATAATGAAATGTTGATAATGTATGCATGGTAGAAGGTCATTAAGGGATAAGTTAACCCCATTTGATCCTGAGATTGACAGAACTTTTCATCACAACTTGCGAACTGTAAACAAACCATCAATCTCTACAATGGGTGAACATATTAGAACTTTGAATGAGTTGTTTGCACCCGCATCCGCTAGTCCCCCTACTTGCATAGTATTACCAATTAATAATGCAGCCCAATTCGAGATTCGGGCTGCAACAATAAACATGTTACCCAAGTTTCATGGGTTCGAGAGTGAACAACCCTACATTCATCTAAACAAATTTTTGACAATCTGTCAAACATTTAGAAATCAAAATTTAGATGAAGAGGGTATTAAATTAAGGTTATTTTCCATGACTTTAGAGGATCGTGCTGCTGCATGGCTGTATTCCCTAGCTTCAAATTCCATCACATCATGGGAACAACTATCCAGGAAGTTCATGGCTAAGTTCTATCCCATGGTAAAAACTGAAAAAATTAAGGATGCAATCAGAACTTTTAGAGAAAAATCTGAGGAGGAATTTTCCCAACTATGGGAAAGATTCCATGATCTTTTGGTCAAGTGCCCCCACCATGGGCTTGACAAGGCTGATCTAGTACATTTCTTTTACAAAGGACTACCTCCGGCACATAGAAACATGATCGAGTCCATGCACAAAGGTAGGTTCATGGACCAAACCCCAGATCAAGCCTATGAATTTCTTGTTGACTTAGCCGAGAACGCCCAAAATTGGAGTAGCTATGATGAGGAAGTAAATAGAGATGAGTTCGGGTCTAGAAAACCAGGTAATTATGAAATGAAAGCAGACCCAGAACTCAAAAATGTCATGTCTAATCTGGTGACTGGAATGAACAACTTAAGCAAAAAGTTTGATGCTTTCACTGTTTCCACTAGCTCGAGTTCATATAAAGAGTTAAATCCCATCATGAAAGTGGATCACGAGTCACATAGTTTATGTATCCTGTGTAACAGTTCTGAGCATCTAGTGGAGTGTTGTCCTAGTTTACCCAACATTAAGGCTGAGCAGGCAAATGCTCTAAACTCATATAGTGCCTTCAAGAAGCCCACTCCCAATTCATTCAGCCCAGTCTACCACCCTGATAATAGGTTCTACCCAAATTTTTCATACAAGCAAAATGAACCTATTCAGCATCAAGGTGGTCCACCAGGTTTTCAGAAGAATTTTCCCAGGATAGGTCCATCACAAATAAACCAATCATTGGCTCCACCTATTCCTACATATAGTGCCCCTATCCCTCAGCAAACTACATCATTGGAAGCCATGATGGCTAACATGATGAAGCAGCAACAAGACTTCATCCAACAGCAACAACAGACCAACATGGCTCAAACCCAGACTAACCAATTTCATGCGCAAGCGATTGCAAAACTTGAGGTTAGTCTAAGTCAAATAGCAAACTCTCTAGGGGATAGAAAGAAAGGTGAACTACCTAGTCAGCCAGTGCCTAACCCTAGTAGGCAACAGAATCAAGGGCCGAGAGGCCAGTTTCATATTGATTCTAATGGAAACCCTACCCATGAAGTCCAGGCAATTACCACTTTATGGTCTGGCAAGCAAGTGGACAACAAAGTCCAACTTCCTGTGCAAGAAAAAGAAGAAAAGCATGAACCAAACCCCACCCAGAAAAAAGCACAAGAACAGGGAACACAAGGAATAGAGGAGAAACCAATAGAGACTTACACACCTAAGGCTCCCTTTCCTAGGAGACTACAAGACTCAAGAAAAAAATCTCAGTACGATGAAATCATGGAAGTCTTTAAAAATGTTCAAATAAATTTACCCTTCCTAGATGCCATCAGACAGATCCCCTCTTATACAAAATTCTTAAAAGACCTAACCACGGTGAAAAGGAAAACCAGTATTCCTAGGCAAGCTGTGATGGCGGCACAAGCCTCATCTCTTATTCAACAACAGATTGCCCCAAAATACAAAGACCCTGGTTGCCCTACTGTTGAAATTAAAATAGGAGACACCATCATTCGGAGAGCCCTACTAGACTTAGGAGCAAGTGTAAACCTATTACCCTATTCTGTCTACACCGAACTAGGTTTGGGAGAATTAAAACCCACAAACATTACCTTATCATTAGCAGATAGGACTGTGAAGTATTCCAAAGGAATTGTAGAGGATGTGATTATAAAAGTTAATGAATTCTACTACCCTGTGGATTTTGTAGTCCTTGAAACTGAACCAGTAAAAAATCCAGAAAGTCACATTCCGGTGATCCTAGGTAGACCATTTTTGGCCACGTCAAATGCTGTGATTAGTTGCCGAAATGGAATAATGACTCTAGCCTTTGGGAACATGACTGTCCAGCTCAATATTTTTCATAGTAGTAGTCAGTCAACTGAGATGGACGATTTGGAAGAAATTCACATGATTGAGAATATAATTAGCAGTTCTTTTGAAGAATCGAGTTATTCTGACCCATTAGAAAGATGTTTGGCTAATTTTGGTCAAGATTGTGAGTCAAGTCAAGAGGTTAATGCATTGTTAGATTCCATTCCAGTGATGGATACTAGCAGATGGGCCACCAAGTTTGAATCATTGCCTATTTCGGAATCTCAGCTAGTGTCATCCAATATCAAACCTCCACAACTAGAACTTAAAGACCTTCCCGAAAACTTGAAGTATGCATTTCTTGGAGAAAACAAGACCTTACCTGTTATAATTGCATCGAATCTAACTAAAGAACAGGAAGAGAAGCTGTTAAGTATCCTTCGGAAGAATCAGGAAGCTATCAGTTGGTCTATTGCTGATATTAAGGGGGTTAGTCCTTCTGTGGTCCAACATAAAATCCATCTAGAAGAAGATGCAAAAATTTCTAGAGAACCACAAAGGCGACTTAATCCAATCATGAAGGACGTAGTTCGAGCCGAGGTCATCAAGCTTTTAGATGCAGGGATTATATATCCTATTTCTGATAGTCAGTGGGTAAGCCTAGTTCAAGTCGTACCTAAAAAGTCTGGCATCACTGTGGTGAAAAATGATCACAATGAGTTAGTCCCTACTCGAGTCCAAACAGGATGGCAAGTATGCATCGACTATAGGAAGCTTAATGCCATGACTAGGAAAGACCACTTTCCTCTACCCTTCATCCATCAAATGCTAGAACGGCTAGCTGGCCACTCCCATTACTGTTTCCTCGATGGTTATTCTGGATATAACCAAGTCCCTATCGCACGTGAGGATCAAGAGAAAACCACATTCACCTGTCCTTATGGCACTTTTGCCTATCGTCGCATGTCTTTTGGGCTATGCAATGCACCAGCTACATTCCAACGGTGTATGATGAGTATTTTCTCCGACATGGTGGAGAAATTTTTAGAAGTTTTCATGGATGATTTTTCTGTATTTGGATCCAATTTTGAGGAATGTCTACACCACTTGACACTTGTTGTAGAACGCTGTAAACAGAAAAACTTAGTTCTTAACTGGGAGAAGTGTCATTTCATGGTAGAATCAGGTATCGTTTTAGGACACATTGTGTCACAAAGGGGAATTGAGGTGGATAAGGCCAAAGTAGAATTAATTGCTAAATTGCCACCTCCCAAAACTGTTAGGGATGTCAGATCCTTTTTAGGGCATGCGGGTTTTTACCGCCGCTTTATCAAGGATTTCAGTAAATTGTCGAAACCCTTATGCGATTTGTTGGCGAAAGATGCTACTTTTAATTTTTCGCCAATTTGTATAACTGCTTTCGAAAAACTAAAGTCTGAACTGACTTCAGCACCCATCATAAGGAGTCCTGATTGGAGTCGTCCTTTTGAAATCATGTGTGATGCATCCGATTATGCCATAGGTGCTGTCTTAGGTCAGCGAGTAGAGAAGCTTCCCCATGTTATTCATTATGCGAGCAAAACTCTAAATGACGCCCAACTCAACTATTCCACCACTGAAAAAGAATTGTTGGCAGTTGTTTTTGCTCTAGATAAATTCCGCCCCTACCTGATAGGATCTAAGGTTCTTATTTATTCTGATCATGCCGCCCTTAAGTACCTTCTCACAAAGAAGGATGCTAAGGCAAGACTCATTCATTGGATCCTATTGCTCCAGAAATTTGATCTCGAAATTCGAGACAAAAAGGGATCTGAAAATGTAGTAGCTGACCACTTGTCCAGACTAATTGTTGAGTCATCTGCAGAATCATTACCTGTATCCGAAACTTTTCCGGATGAACAACTAATGATGATTTCCCATACCAATGTTCCATGGTATGCTGACATAGTCAACTACCTCGTTACTGAACAAATGCCTAGCTCTTGGACCAAACAGGAGCGATTTCGCTTCCTAGCTCGTGTGAAGTGGTATTTTTGGGATGAACCATACGTATTTAAATATTGCCCTGATCGATCATCCGACGGTGTATTCCTGAATACGAACAAAAGAAAGTCCTTTCCTTTTGTCATGACCACGCTTGTGGTGGTCATTTCAGTGGTAAAAAGACGGCTGCAAAGGTTTTGCAGTGCGGATTCTATTAGCCCACACTATTTCATGACTCACACGAGTATTGCAAAGCATGTGACCGATGTCAAAGACTAGGAAAAATTTCAAGAAAAAATGAGATGCCCCTGAACCCGATCTTAATTGTAGAAATCTTTGATGTTTGGGGTATTGATTTTATGGGTCCTTTTCCTATGTCATTTGGGCACCAGTACATACTCCTAGCTGTTGACTATGTATCTAAGTGGATTGAGGCTATCGCGTGTAGCACCAATGATCACAAAGTAGTGATCAAGTTTCTTAAGGAGTTTGTCTTCGCTCGCTTTGGCACCCCTCGTGCTATCATTAGTGATGGGGGGAAACATTTTTGCAATAGAATTTTTAAAGCCCTTGCTAGGAAGTACAACATCACCCACAAGGTCGGTACACCATATCATCCACAAACGAGTGGACAAGTTGAGATTTCCAACAGAGAAATCAAGACCATCCTTGAAAAAACTGTCAATCCATCTCGAAAAGATTGGTCCCTTAGGTTAACAGATGCATTGTGGGCATATCGTACAGCCTACAAAACACCAATTGGAATGTCCCCATATAGGATTGTCTATGGCAAGGCTTGCCATTTACCTGTCGAGTTAGAACACAAGGCCTATTGGGCAATCAAACGCCTAAATTTCGATCTCGACAAGGCGGGAGAACATAGAAAGCTTCAGCTCGACGAGCTTGAAGAAATTAGGAACGATTCTTACGAGTGTGGTAAGAAGTACAAGGATCGCATGAAAGTCATGCATGATAAAATGATTACTCGTAAAGAGTTTTACCAAGGACAAAAAGTTCTCCTATATGATTCTCGATTACATCTATTCCCTGGGAAACTTAAATCTCGCCGGACTGGCCCATACACAGTAGAGAAAGTGCACCCGCATGGTGCAGTAGTAATATGCAATACCAAGGATGGTAGGTCCTTTCAAGTCAATGGACATCGTTTAAAACCATACCTTGAGTATCTGAGTCCAGAAGTCGAGGAGACACTTCTGACCGACCCTGTCTATTATGAGTAAATCGGAATTGTCTGGCTGAAGACATAAAACTTAGCGCTCTTGGGAGGCAACCCAACATGTAAATATCTTCTATTTTTTTTTTAAAAAAAAGTTCAATAAATTACTAACATGCAGGTTTGGGGGATTTTGCCCCAACTTTCAATATCAGGTACTTCTCCTCTATCCTCTTACTGCTTTAAATTTTTTTTAACATTGAGGACAATGTTAGATTTAGGTTTGGGGGTATTTTTACGCATTTAAAATTTTATTAAAAAAAATAAATTAATTTTTAGTTAAAATTTTTGAAAAAAAAATAAATAAATAAATACAACACACAAGGTATATAAAATCTAAGAGCCCAATGACTAGTTGGAAGTAGTGCAAAGTGAGTTCTTTTTATTAAGTTCTTTTTAGTGAGTTGTAAGCTAATTAGTGCTTTGAATTTCACAACACATCTGGCCTGCATTTTCTAAGGTATAGGTTCGACATTGTGTTGAAAATATGGTAGCAACCTCGAATCCTGATGAACCATCTTTTTCTGATCCAAAAAAAAAAAAAATGGTGGATTTAGTCAGGTACATCGAAAAGGGCTACCTATTGTCAAAGGTCAGCGGGCTTGTGATGAGGAACCCGAGCATAGGTCCGTAGGGGAGTCTTGATGCCCGACACCTCATGCCAACTGGTGTGAGAATTGTCGACTAATTGCTCGCTACATGGAGGAATCATCACAGGAGTAAAAGTGCAAAATATATACATTATCATTTCTCTTTAAAAAAAAAAAACACAAAAAAAAATGATGAAAAAAAAAAGTATATTGACCTCAAGAAAGACAATAGTGTGAAAGCCGTCGTTGTAAAAATTCGAGTAAACTGGTATATTGCAGATAAAGCCCATGAGGTATTAAAGTAAACATCCACAGCTCTCGAAATCCTGTAGAAAAGATGATTTTGAATCAGCAAATAGGTCTTGTCCGACCAATTCTTGGAAACTACTAATATTAGCGATATTTTGGAGATCCAAAACCTTAGCTTGTGCATGGTCCAAACTTCACTGAGCAGTCAAGTATAAATAAGTCTTACAACTCCCTAACGGAAAACTTAATGACTTCAACTTAAATTGCATACTAACCTAGAAATTAGGCTATTTAGTAATTAAAACCTTGTGTGCTTTTGAAATTCTTATCAGTTATGTACTTGAAATAAGACTTTCATTTCACAAACCAAATTTTATTTTGGGATTGAAGTTTGTGGGTAACTTCACTGCAAACCCTCACGAGACAACACTCGTCCACTAGGGTAACCTAGGGGTTTAACGGCTTGTTGCACGTGCTAAGTGCAATCGTAATGCTCTACGAAAATGAGTATTTATCTTAGTATATTTATATAATAAATTATACTTTTGCACTCTTATTTTATCATTTTCGCACTAAATTGCTAGAGACTAGCAATAAGCTAGTTGGGGGGTGTGATGAGAGCACAAAAGTGCGACCCACATGTCACCTAAATTAGTATTATTGCTAACCGATAATGATAAATTCACTGGATTAATATTATATTTGGGTTTGGCACATATTTTCATAAATTAAAAATAAAATGCACATTGAGTTCAAATTTGACTAAAGAAGGATCCCTTCCCAGATTCGACCCGGTTGAAGATCGAGTCGGGTCCGCGTCAGGTTCGGGTCCGAATCGGGTCCATTTTATTTGTGCTTTCGGAAAAGAATTTTTGGGCAAATCTAATTTGGTCATATCATAACTATGAGGTCGGGCGACCCTGACTTGAAACTTGCAATTGACCTCCAGTCAGAACAGGTGACCCGTGATCCAAATCCCAGCAGCCCAAGAGTCCCCTGGCGTCCATTTTTAGCATCCCATCTCCCGTCCGTATCCATCTTCCACGGCGCATCCAAGCCATGAATGCCTCTCCCGTGATCCAAGCCGCCCGCGTCCGCATCTTCAACGCCATCATCTCCGCGATTCCTCCCAGCTCCAGCCAGGATGCAAGCCAAGTGACCGTGCCAGCAACACCAAAGAAGGAAGCCCGCGTCTCTAGCCCGTCCGCATCTCAAGCTCTTCCGTGATCTTCTCTTCCGCATTCCACTCCAGCCGTCCGCAGTGCATCACCGCCCTCTCCTTCCTCCCGAGATCCCGTGCGAAAGAAGGGGAGAAGAAAGAATTCACCGCGTCCCCACCTCCCGGAATCCCTTGATGCAAGCCGTTCCCATCTTCCGCTCCATCCCAGCGTCTCTTCCGCGTCTCCTTCCTTACGCGATCAAAATCCCAGCACCTCCTCCGTCGATCACCCTCCCGTGATGCTAGCAATGGTCCCACGGCAGCCTCCGCCTCTGCACCCACGGATCCACGTCCTCCCGTTGATCCCGTGGCCAGCCGTGAAGCTTCCAAGATATCTTCCGTGCCAGCCACCGTGCCAGCTCCCGTCGGATTCCCAGCATCACGCAGCCAGCAGCCCACCTTCCGCAATCCGCCCAGCCGATCCCACAGATCCCGCCTCTTCCACGTCTCCAAGGGCTATAAAAAGGGGAGAGAGGCCATTGGCAGGGTGTGCTCGGTTGGGGTGGGAACCAAAGAAGGAGTCGGCTGGGTGTTGAGAAGAAGAAACAGAGCAAGGCTCTGTTCTTGGGAAGAAGAAAGGAATAAAAAAAAGTGTTTTATTTTGGGAGTTCCACCGTGGGAGAGAGAGGGAGAAGAAAAGTGACTTGTTCTACTTTCTTTTTCTTTATTTTATTTACAAAAGAGAAGGAGTATTAGGTCTAATCTCCATTGTTATTTGTAATCGATGTTATTTTTATCGAATCTATCATTTCTTTTTCATGCAATCCTTGTTCTAGGTTTAGTTTAATTTCTGTTTTCTTCATGCAATGGTTTAATTTTTCTTTTTATGCAATACATTAAATTTTTCTTTATGCAGTTTCTTCTTGTTTTCATCCATTTTTATTTATGCCAGAGCTTTTCTTTGATTAGTTAAAAATATAAATGCTCTTTAAATCTAAGTACATGTCTTTTTATTATTTTTAAATAAAAAAATAATTCTCCAGTAGACTAAAGAATTCATCATCATCCCCGATATAATGTTTTTCTTCTATTATTCAAAAATCAATTTTGAATCCGAGTGAACGTTCTAATTTTTATGCAACTCCAATCGCCTCCCTGTGGATCGACCTCTTACAACCACTATTCTTCGAGTAAGAAAGGTAAGAGTAAAAATTTAAATTTAACTTTTGTTCGTCGGTTCTAACAACGATCTGTCTAGCATATTTTTAGGTGGACAGAAAAGGACGAACACTTGTGGCATATAGATTTCTGAAATTGTCTCCATGATGTTGGTAGCTTGTCAATAATACCATCCACAATCAGGTTATCCCCAATCTTGATACCTTCAGATTTAACCTCTGCAATGATCATTTGAAAATCTTGTGTTTGCTCAGCAATAGATTTTCTGTCCACCATTTGAAAGTGAAAAAATTGGCTTGTTGCATATTTCTTTGCGGCAGCTTCTTTAGTATCATACTTGCTCTGTAAAGCTTTACAAATGCTTTTTGCAGAAGAGTAAGTAGTATTGTAATTGTTGCCCAAGGTGACAACCCAAGAGGGGGGGTGAATTGGGTTTTCTAAAAATTATGTTCCCTAATTTTTACTTTGAATAGAATGCAGCGGAATAATAAGATGTTAATTACTTAAGCTCTAGGCAATTACAAGTAAAGCAGTGGAAGATTAAGCTAGAGCAATTATACTATGGCTTTAGGGTGCAATTGATCTAAAACTAACTTATAGTTGTATGATCAATTTTAATCTATGTGTATGGTAAGAATGGAGTGAAAGCTAAGCAAATCACTTATAACTCTATAGAAAACAAAGCTAGAGATATTACACAATCAAGCATGAATGGAAGGCATGAAATACAAGAGATAAGGCATCACAAACACAAGGATGTATAGTGGTTCGGTGCACCCCAGCACCTACATCCACTCCCCAAGACCTCTTAGGAATTTCACTATAATCCCTTAGATTACAGTCGGTTGTTTTACAAGCTCACAACCCAACTTGTTGTTTTGCGAGATCACAACGAACTCGGTCGGTTTTCACAGGCTCACCGACTAGAACCAACCGATTGTTTTCACGGGCTCACAATCCAACCCAGTTGGTTTTCCCAAAGGCTCACCAACCACAACCTTACAATGATTGTTTTCCGGGTTCACAATCAACCCGGTTGGTTTTCCCCAAAGGCTCACCAACCACAACCTTACAATGATTGTTTTCCGAGTTCACAATCAACCCGGTTGGTTTTCCCCAAAGGCTCACCAACTACAACCTTACAACGTTGGTTTTTCCCTTTGGCTTACCAACAAACCTTAACCCCTTGATTCAATCCCTTGATTGAATCAAGTTACAAGATACTAGAACAAGAGTTTATATCAAATACAAGCTTCTCAAATAAGCAAATATAGCAAATGTAAATAAGTAAAGAAAAGAGAAGAAGCCCTCAAACTAATTTGTAGATGAAGGAACTCGGCTTCTTCTTCACTTGCCCCCTCTTCTGATTTTGCATGAAGTAGAGGATCTCCGAGGCAGCACACGGATGGAGAGGAAGCTTTGGGATTCACTTGGATGCTCTTCTTCTCTCTATTTTACTTTGAATGGCCCTTTTGTGCTTATGGAAGATTTTTCTTGTAATCTCTTTCAAATCTCTTCCCTAAATGTTTTCTCCCACTTCCATACCTTCTCCCCTAGCTCTTCTCTTGATTTTATAGCTTTAGAGGGAGTCCCAACAAAAATCTAGCCGTTAGAGACAAAAATAGAGCCGTTGGAATCAAGAAAAAACTAGCCGTTATGCCTCCCAGCGTGCTCGAGTCGACTCGGCTGAAGTAGGAGTCGACTCGGCTGAAACAGGAGTTGATCTGTGAATAGTAGTCTGCCGGCACTGTAGCTGGGAGTCGACTCCTGAAGTTGGGAGTCGACTCCTGAAGTTGGGAGTCGACTCGAGATCACTGTAGCGCAGAAAATCAACTCTCTGTCTTTTTGTTTGTTCTCAGTCGGAGTCGACTCGTAGAGTCCCGGAGTCGACTCGAGCACTGTTCCTTGAAACTCTAGAGTGCCAGAGTCGACTCGAAACTTCCAGGAGTCGACTCGAGGACTATTCTTTTGAATTTTTCTTTGAATTTGCTCCTTCAACTTGAATTCTTTGAACTTGAAGCTTGGGCCAATGAATTGTAGCTTTCTTCCAACTTTTCTTGAGAACTTTGGAGGCCTTCTTATATTCTTCCAACTTGCTATGTTCCTTGCAAAATAAATATCTTTCTCCTTGCAACACAAACATTAGTATTTATACTTCAAGGTTTTGTGATCATCAAAATCAATCTTTGAATCAATCTTTGGGTCATCAGTCTCCCCCTTTTTGATGATGACAAAACTTGGAGTATATGCAATATAAAAGATATTGTTTTCTAGAAGTAATACATAGCAAAGTTGCATGAAGTAGAAAACATATATATTTAAAAAACATACTTCATGATAATGCTTTAGATTTAATCAACTTAAGATAATCAATATATGTCAATTCCAGCTGATTTGTATTCAATTCAAAACATAAAGCATTATGCTCACTTAAGATAATCAATATATGTCAATTCCAGCTGATTTGTATTCAATTCAAAACATAAAGCATTATGAGCATATACTTAGATATTTCTCCCCCTTTTTGACAACATCAAAAAGATAGGGAAACATTAAGCACAAAGATCAGAATACTCATATATTTCTTTTCCTTATTGTACTCTGATTTGAATGTTAAATTATTGCAAGGATATGAATCATATAACTCAAGGCAATAATATTGGAATCAGATTAATGAGCACAGATCAGAGCCAATTAAGATAATTTCAGAACAGAACACATTAAATGTGATTTCAAGAAGTTTTCTAATTTGATACCACAGATAGTTTTCTATTCAAGTGTAGGTGGAATCTTCCTTAGGTTAATCCAAGAAGTACTACAAATGATATTCAAAGAAAACACGAGTGGAAATCTAACCTCTCTTCAATAATAAGTATGAAAGCTTGTTCATTTAAGACCTTTTGCCCAATCTATTAAGTATTTTATCAAACATGAGAGCAATTTTAGTTAATTTTCAGAGTAAAAGATCAAAACTTATATATTTGAGAGACATATCATCATGTTGGATCATTAATTTTTAATGTCTTCAAAGTTCTTTTATTCCTTTAGAAAATAAGCACAATTTGATATATATATAAAAATATGAATTGGCACAGAATTGACGTTCTAAAGAGCAAGCTAATTAGGACTTATTAGTGAATTTCAAAATAAATTTTCTAAGAGATACTCAAGACCATTCAACACGTTATTCTCCCCCTTTGTCATTAAGTTAAAGGCTCTTAAGATCAACTTGCAATTTGGTTCATGATTTATGCATAAGATATACTAACCAAATAACACGCCTCAAGGTGTATCATAAAGGTTTTCAGATTTAAATTTCAGATGATACATATTGGAGAGTATTAGGATCACTTTTCATTTAGTATTCTTTCTCTCTCCTTTATAAATTTATGCAATTAAGTTCTATCAGACCTCTCCTTCTGAAATTTTCTTTCTCTCCCTCAATTGATCATTCCATCTAAGAGTTTTAAAATTTAAAGATAATGTTCAATAAAATCGTCAATCTCAAAAATATATTTTCTATAAGTTTCAGCTTATTTTCACAAGACTCAAGGTTTGAGATAAGACAACCTTTATAGAACTCATCTCAAGGTAATTAAAGCATGTCTTGCAATATAAGGAGGTTCATCAAAATCAATCCATAAAGTGCAAGGTATGCATCAAATTGAAGTGACTTTAGGATAAGATACTGAATATCTAAAGCTTCCCCTTAAAAGATGCATTCTTCTTTAATCTTTCTTTTCTTTTGTCGAATTTCAGATTTTAATGATAAACGTGAATAGAGCTGAAACTTTATGATATCAAGAATGTAGAGTGATCTAGAAATATTCACAATTTATAGTAATCACTCTTTTTAATCTTTTAAGAACAAGTTATGCTTTCTCCTAATCTTAGAGAAAATGTATGAAAATATTAATCAAAAGTAATTCATTTGAAGCTTAGTTTCTTTCAAAAGCATTTACATTTTCTTTCTTTTAGATCATTCACTCTATTGATGAAAGTCTTTAATGATATAGGAGAGAAAAAACATATAGATGATCATGGAAGTATATGTATTTATAGAACTCAATTTCTTAATCACAATTTTTCAGCAATGTATACATGAAACTCAATAAATTTTTAAATATTAAAATAAAGTCATATATTTTAAAATTATTTACTTGCAATCAAGATCATTGAAAGACACATCATTTAGACCAATATTGGTACATTTTAATGATAAGAAAAGATATGTTTCGGATGCGTATCGGAGCAATCAAAATAAATTCTGTTTTTCTTACATTAACATTTTATTTAGTAATCATATGGAGTTTAAGCTTTTATACAAAATCAAATTCTGAATTTCATAAAGATTTTCAATAGAGGCCTTTTAAGTCATAATTTGAGATATGTATCTTTCACATTGTGGCTCATCTTAAATTATTATGATTGAAAAATACATATTTCAATACCATTAAAGCACTTTCAGAATCTTTGTGTTTAATTTTGAGTTTCGATACAAAATAAAGAATATTTTAACAAGTATTAGGACATTATGTATCAAAGTTAGGCGAGTAGAAAGATAGATCAAAATCAATTTATTTTTCCTAAATAGAGATATTCTTCTCTTCTCCTTTCTACAATTTTATTTAGCTTTCAGATTTTAACAATGATTGTGAACGACAAATCTGAAATTTCTTTTCAATAAAACTAAACAAAAGATGTTATGTAGCAATTCATGCATTCAATCAAATTGTCCAAGCATGAAACATTACAAAATATTGAGAACCCATAAATCAAGACATCATACTATATGCAAAATATATTAAGTGTTAAGTCATGCATTAAAATAATAATAACAAGCATGTCAAGGATCAAAGTCAATTCTTTTCAAATACACTCCCCCTATTTAAATATCATCTTGCATTGACTTCATCCTTATGGTGTGTTTCCAAGTGACTAATAATTAGACTTGATTCTTCTTATATATTTTCATTTACTTTGTCTTTCATTTTCAACTTTCTTATGCTTTATATTCTATTTGCTCCCTATCCGGTGGAGTTGGAAAGGGGCACGAGGTACTACCACTAGCCTCCCTCTTGTGCCGTCCCTAATATGCCCTACACCGAATAGTTGGGTCAAATAGTGCCGGGTACTACCACTAGCCTCCCCATTGGCACCATCCCTATGATGAGCAATATAGAAGGATTAAAATGTTTGCTTCGAATTCTCCCTGTTTAAGTGTAATTAATTATGGATTTTATCCCTTCCAAATGTGCCAAATATATTATGCTTGTTTTACTTTTCCTTAAGATTGGAGTATTTGCCTTTGCTTAGATTCTACACCTCTTGAATAATATTCATTTTCTTTTCTTTATCTCTCTCTCTTTTTGTTATTCTCAAGTAATTTACATGAAAGAGCAGAATAAAGAATTAATCTTGTGTATCATATATATGTATATCATGCAAACAACATTTTTATTATGCTCATGGATTCATAACTTCTCACAAGTTATTTTACATCAAACTTTTAAGCATATACTTGTGTATTTTATGGTTATGATATAGGCAAAGAAATCATTTAGTTTAGGCAAACCATGAAACAATTTCTAAGAGCATAAGTCAATCAATATGTATAGAGCCATGATATCAAAAGTTAATAATTAAAGAACTTAATCATGCCATAATAAGACTTAAGTTGTTGACTTTGCTCAAGAAGTATCTAGAATTACCAATCCATTCTGCATTCTTCAGTCAAATACCTACTAGATTTCTTATGTATGAACCTTTGGCTGAAGAAGGTCCTCTCTCTTGTTTGCAAGTGAATGTTTATTGTATCTTACATGGAGATATCCTTCAAGTTGAGATCTCTCATTTTCTTGCTCAAGGATCCTGCATTATTAACAAACTCCTTTTCTTTCTTGAAAGAAAGTCATTGGTTTCTTCAAGATACAAAACATTCATCCAACATATTTTTTTTTAACTAGATGACTCAATATAAGATATGACAATAGTTGAATATTGAGTCACTTTACGCCAGAGATTGCCTAAATATAAGCAAGCACATATCACTTGAACTAAAGAGATAGTTTCATTAACCAAGATGGTTCAAGGACAAGTATGTGAGGCAATAGGAAGTTTTATCAAGGTCAAATCAATTTCTCAAAAACGATTTAGTTTAGATTTTATTTGCTTAAGATAATTATTAATAAGACATGCTAGCTAAGTTTTAATCAACTTATCTTAAACAGTTGTTTCTATCAAAATTCAGATTATGATTTATTTGTTATCAATAAAATATGATTCATTAAACTTAGATTGAAGGCTTGCACAAGTGCACATAATGAGCATACAATCTGGTCTACTAGCTGTATGATAAAATAATTATTCTATCATGCTTCACTACAGCTTTAAAATAATAGATCTACTTTGCTCATCCTTTTCAAATTCTACAAGATGGGGTTATAGACATACCTTCTTCATGCCAATCTTCTATAAGAGTTTTCTTGTGGACTAACTTTGGTCAATGAAGATCCCCTTTCTTGTTTGTCTTAATTTGGAGTTTGAGAGAAGATGTTAATTCATTCATCATACGTATTTCAAACTCACCTTACATGAGCTCAGTAAAATCTTCATATAACTCTTCATTAGTAGAACCAAAAATGATGTCATCAATGCATATTTTGAGCAAATAAGATATCACAAATTCTTCTTTTTGATGTGTAGATTTATCACTATTACTTTCTATCAAAAAGGTTACTTAAGCTTTTATATTATGCTTTTGATGCTTGTTCCAAATTATATATTGCTTTATCATATTTGTAATGAGTGTTTTCAAATATGGTGGTTATTTAACATATATCTTCTTTAATAAAGTAAGCATATAGGAGTCCATTCTACACACTCATTTGATGGAATATAAAGCTCATAAAGCAAGCAAATAATAATGGTGATCTTTACTTCTAATCATGCAAGAATCAAGATCTATTTCATCTTCTAAGCAAACAATTTTTCTTCATTAAATGTATTTCTGAAAAACTCAATTTGGTTATAATTATTAACAAGTTTTTAGATTGTTATATGTAAAAGATTAACCATATACATATATAATTTAATTTTAGTATTTTGATAATAAATCAGTAGTCTCATAAAGAATAAGATACCTTGATATTTTTGCACCTAAAAACTTTTCATTGAATACTCTATATGCATTGCTTGATGAATGATATCCAAGGGTAGACATATCTCTATCAGATTTGGCATTATTTTCATAAGAGCATATTAAGCATAACATGTACGACTGAAAAATGTGAAAGATATGCAATGGTTCATTTTTCATTTTTTTCAGAAGATCAAAAGGAGTTTTCATCAAAAAATAGATCTAATAGAAATCATATGTATGACAAGCAGTGATGATAGCTTTTTTTTAAAAATTATTTAAGTAGATGACTATCATACACAATTGTCTTTTTATTTCTTCAAGAATTCTATTAATCCTATTTTACTTATGGTGTCCTTGGTGCTGAAACAATTGTATTCAATATTATTTTCTATGCACAACTTGATAAAAAATTGGTTTTCAAGACTATCCCATGATACTTTTGCAAACCTTTTTCATTTGAACCCTTTTTGTGAGTTTGTGCCAATGCAGAAAATATTTCAATTTACGTGCCAAGAACAAAGCCAGTGTAAGCTTTTGAAAACTTAGTATTGGAAACAACATCATTAGATTTAGAAATTGATTTTGTTTGTTTCCTTAGTTAACATGCATAGCAAGCTTTGACCTTTTAGAAGATAATCTAAGTAAGGCAATGACAAGGTCTTTTGAGATTAAGTACATACTAGCATGAGTTGATTTTATATGCCAAAGATGGTTTCTTTAATCTTGGTATTCATAGTGCATATATTCAAAAGCATACCAAGTACACATTATCATTTAAACAATAATGCCATGGATAAAAACTCTCAATCAAGCATATAGAGAATTCATAGAGTTATTCTTAATAAATTGTTTAATCATTTAGCAACTTATCCAATAGTGAGTAAAGTATACTATAAAATGAAATGATTTGATTATATTTCCAAAAGTATTTTCTATATCACAAAATTGATCAATACTAGCAATTCATATCAAATATTAAAGCAAAAATAATGATGAGATGCAAGGATTACTGATTTCATTATTATTATTATTTCATTTAAAATTACTTTTCATAAGTATATTTTAAGTTTCATTTTTGATGTGTGTCTAGAGCACCCATTTGTATGAAGGTTCTATTTGTTCCATGGGTATCCTGGCACATCTATGTCTACATCCTCATATTTTCATTTTGGGTACCCAAGCTTGCTTGGGTCCTTGAGAGTTAGGACATATGGTTCCTTTTGGAACCCAAATTTGTTTAATTGTAATAACTTTACTACTTGATTTAATTATGTTAGAACGATAGGTAAAGTTGTTATGTCCATTCTTTTCATGTTCGAAATATGTTATCTTATTTAATGGTTTGCTTGATAAATTCAAAACATTTTTCTTTAGGGATTCATTGCTAAGTGAAGGAATCAAGCCAAATTTTGATTTATCAAAATCAGCATGTTGGCTTTCAAACATCATTTTTAATCTTTCTGAACTTACAGTGAACTTGTTAATAGGAGATTTCAGTTGGTCAACTTCTTTACTCAAGTTTTGGTTTGTTTTGATTAAGCTATGATTTTTCTGAATCAATTCTTCTGAATTTAACCTTAAGCTTTTATTTTCAGAATTTAGTTTGTCTTGTATTTCAGCAATAGAATTTCTTTCTTTTGAAATTTGCAAATTTAGCTTTTTAAGATTTTTATTTTTCATAGCTAATTTTCTACATTCACCATACAAATCATGGAAAGCATTTAAAAGTTCATCATAAGAAAATTCTTCATGAAATTCACTAGATTCAGATTTTACTTTATTTTCTAGTGCCATAAAACATAAGTTAGTTACCTCTTGTAGTTCATTGTTGCTTCTAGCTTTCTTGCTTTTTATCTCTTTCTTCCTTTCTTCTTGCTTCCTCTTCTTCTTTGACTTTAGGAAGCTTTTGAATTTTCTTGCTGTTATTTCTTCCTCGAGTCGACTCGAGTTTACTTGGAGTCGACTCGACTGACTTGAGAGTCGACTCGAGATCTTCGGGAGACGTCTCGTTCTCAGAGGCCTAAAAGATGATTCTCTGTCTTTTGAATTATTCTGCCTCGGAGTCGACTCAGGCCTTGTCGGAGTCGACTCGGCTAACTTGGGAGTCGACTCGGAACTACTTGGAGTCGACTCGTTCACAGGGTCTTCAAGACTGTGTCTCTGCCTTTCAGACTGTTCTTCTCTAGGAGTCGACTCGGACAAACTGGGAGTCGACTCGGCTACTGTGGAGGATTCTGCAATCTCATTGTTAGTACGCAATTGAAGCACATATGAGCTAATCTGAGATTTATCATAAATATTTTCTAAAGTATCCCAGATCTCCTTAGCAGATAAGCATGCAGAAATTTCATTAAACTTCGTTTCATGAATAGCACAATATAATATGTTCATAGCATTAGCATTCAATTGTGCTAAGTCCTTTTCATTAATAGTTTGAGAGAGTGTGTGAAGGTCATTTATTATGATTTTCCATAAATAATAGTTTTGTGATTGAATAAAAATGCGCATGCGTGCTTTCCAATATGTGTAGTCTATGCCATTAAACAGTGGAGGCCTATCAATTAACTGTCCCTCTCCTAGAAAACTATCTATTTGAGTTGTCATGATCTTTGGCTCTTGATCGTGAGATCAACAATTAATCTTGAGCACCTGCTCTGATACCACTTGTTGCCCAAGGTGACAACCCAAGAGGGGGGGTGAATTGGGTTTTCTAAAAATTATGTTCCCTAATTTTTACTTTGAATAAAATGCAGCGGAATAATAAGATGTTAATTACTTAAGCTCTAGGCAATTACAAGTAAAGCAGTGGAAGATTAAGCTAGAGCAATTATACTATGGCTTTAGGGTGCAATTGATCTAAAACTAACTTATAGTTGTATGATCAATTTTAATCTATGTGTATGGTAAGAATGGAGTGGAAGCTAAGCAAATCACTTATAACTCTATAGAAAACAAAGCCAGAGATATTACACAATCAAGCATGAATGGAAGGCATGAAATACAAGAGATAAGGCATCACAAACACAAGGATGTATAGTGGTTCGGTGCACCCCAGCACCTACATCCACTCCCCAAGACCTCTTGGGAATTTCACTATAATCCCTTAGATTACAGTCGGTTGTTTTATAAGCTCACAACCCAACTTGTTGTTTTGCGAGATCACAACGAACTCGGTCGGTTTTCACAGGCTCACCGACTAGAACCAACCGATTGTTTTCACGGGCTCACAATCCAACCCAGTTGGTTTTCCCAAAGGCTCACCAACCACAACCTTACAATGATTGTTTTCCGGGTTCACAATCAACCCGGTTGGTTTTTCCCAAAGGCTCACCAACCACAACCTTACAATGATTGTTTTCCGGGTTCACAATCAACCCGGTTGGTTTTCCCCAAAGGCTCACCAACTACAACCTTACAACGTTGGTTTTTCCCTTTGGCTTACCAACAAACCTTAACCCCTTGATTGAATCAAGTTACAAGATACTAGAACAAGAGTTTATATCAAATACAAGCTTCTCAAATAACCAAATATAGCAAATGTAAATAAGTAAAGAAAAGAGAAGAAGCCCTCAAACTAATTTGTAGATGAAGGAACTCGGCTTCTTCTTCACTTGCCCCCTCTTCTGATTTTGCACGAAGTAGAGGATCTCCGAGGCAGCACACGGATGGAGAGGAAGCTTTGGGATTCACTTGGATGCTCTTCTTCTCTCTATTTTACTTTGAATGGCCCTTTTGTGCTTATGGAAGATTTTCCTTGTAATCTCTTTCAAATCTCTTCCCTAAATGTTTTCTCCCACTTCCATACCTTCTCCCCTAGCTCTTCTCTTAATTTTATAGCTTTAGAGGGAGTCCCAACAAAAATCTAGCCGTTAGAGACAAAAATAGAGCCGTTGGAATCAAGAAAAAACTAGCCGTTATGCCTTCCAGCGTGCTCGAGTCGACTCGGCTGAAGTAGGAGTCGACTCGGCTAAAACAGGAGTTGATCTGTGAATAGTAGTCTGCCGGCACTGTAGCTGGGAGTCGACTCCTGAAGTTGGGAGTCGACTCGAGATCACTGTAGCGCAGAAAATCAACTCTCTGTCTTTTTGTTTGTTCTCAGTCGGAGTCGACTCGTAGAGTCCCGGAGTCGACTCGAGCACTGTTCCTTGAAACTCTAGAGTGCCAGAGTCGACTCGAAACTTCCAGGAGTCGACTCGAGGACTATTCTTTTGAATTTTTCTTTAAATTTGCTCCTTCAACTTGAATTCTTTGAACTTGAAGCTTGGGCCAATGAATTGTAGCTTTCTTCCAACTTTTCTTGAAAACTTTGGAGGCCTTCTTGTATTCTTCCAACTTGCTATGTTCCTTGCAAAATAAATATCTTTCTCCTTGCAACACAAACATTAGTATTTATACTTCAAGGTTTTGTGATCATCAAAATCAATCTTTGAATCAATCTTTGGGTCATCAGTAATAATCATAGAAATTATCGGCAAGGCAATTTAAGAGATAACATCGACAATTATACTTATCTTTGGCATATTTGTCCACTTTTTCTTGATGAGCTTGATACACTTCATCTATCATCTCATCGGTTGAGATCTTGGTTGGATTTTTCTCGGTAAGAATATAAGAAACGTCGAGAAGACTCAAATAGAACAACATCTTGCTTTTCCATCTCTTGAAGTGGGCTCCCTTAAAATGGAAGGGCTTGTTAAGATCTCCAACATTACCATCGTGCTTCTCAGGGATTGGCTCTCCTTAAATTTGTTGGGGGAAATATAATAAGAGGATGAAACCAATCGGACTAAGGTATGGAAATCTTGCTCTCTTTAAAGGAGATGTAAGCCCTCTACGGTTGGCAAAGCCTAGAACCCGGTGCAGTAGACTTGTCTCCTCCAGAATACAACAGCCCGATGATCGTCATGTGGCAAAAACCAACTCTGCATAAGTAGTCAAGCCCAAAGCTCCACCAAAGAAACGCCCTTCATTGCCAAGAATTCTCTCAAAGTATTTTTTTTTTTTTGTAAGTAAAAATGAAGTGATACTGTATATATTTAGAATGAAGGGGGAGAAGGATTTATATATGTAGAGAGTTTGTAAATACACTTAAAAATCCTAAAAGTAACTCCCTCACCAAATACATTTTTCAAAAGGGTTCATGAATTATTCCCATTTATTTTTCTATAAATTCTTCATCTCTCCAAATACATGAACGTTTCATCTCTCTAAATACATAAATCATTCATGAGTCATTAAATACATGAACCTCATAAATGATATAAATATGAAACTTTAATATTAAAATGCACCAACACATACCAAGGACTGAGGAACATTATAAAACATCCACATTCGGCCATAACAAGGCCAAACAACAAAGCCAAGTGGAAGAGGGGGGGATAAAGAAGCAAAGGCACGCTTACCTATCGTCTCCCTACTTGAGCTTCAATTGACTCGGATAGAGCAGGCATCGGTCTTCTGCCCGCTAAAATCACCAAGCGTGCTGCTTCCTATAGAAAAATAGAAAATTGCAATTTACTCACGTGCAAGGTGTATTTATTACTTACTTCGGTGCATAAGTAGGTACGGGAATCTAGGGTCCTCCTACGCTGATAATTAATTCTATAATCTGGCAATATTCTCGGGCATTGATTCCTAAGTTTTATAATTTGTGCGCCTTGGTGCTCTCCGGCGTTTGAGTTTGAAAGGTTAGAACACATGTGCATTCGTGTGGACCTATCCTTAAGAAATTTACTAAGAAAATTAGAACTTTTAATGGCAGGGCTATCTTTTCTATGACTTTTAATCCTGTAACAATATCAAATCATGTATTTACCCAGTTATTCCATTAGACAAAGTTGTTTAGCTATCTTTAAAGTGTTAATAAATTGATGAAACTTTCGTAGGCTGGCGACTTATTTATTATTATAGTAGAATGAGAGTTTAAAATACACGTTTAAGAGCTAAATTGAACCACTAACTATTAAATAAAACAAAATCTCCTAACTACCAAGACAACATTTGGTAGTAGTTTAAATTTTCATTTTACTCATACTGATAGAATTAAATTATTTCTCCAAGTTTATAATATTTGAATAATCATTTTTTTAGAAAAAATTGACAAAACATGTACTTCGTTATAATCTTTTGGAATTTTTAAAATATTGCTACTTAAAATAATTAAGATTTGTTAGTTAGTTCTATCAATTCTAAATATTTTTCTATTTCATATATTTAATTTTCATAAAAATTTCTTTAAAGAAATACATGATTCGTGATTAGTTTATAGTTATCCTACTATTTTTATTTTTTATTTTTTTGCTAAAGATAGTTATCCTACTATTAGAAAATAGTGAGGAGTGCAGATCCATGCAATTTAAATAACACCAGTTAAAAAATTATCAATAGCCATTTATATTGAAAAATGCTTTATTTTGAATTTGAAGATACTTTCAAAATGTAATTTTCAAAAAAATAAGACCAACGATTTTATTTTAAAATAACCAAAACATATCAGAATAAATTATCTTAAATAACAAAGTTTTAGAGTATTTAAAAGAATAAAATGAAATATATTTTTTAATTATCTATCAAAGAGGAAAGAATATTTATTTTAGTTATTATATTTTAAATCATGATCTTTATTCTGCACCGCATTTTAGTAATAAAAAAATATAAAATAATAATAAATCATGTATTTTTTAAAAAATAAAAAATATTTAATTAATATACGATGTAGAGAAAGGCGTAGAACTAATAGAACTAATTAAATCCTTTTATTATCTTAAATGGCAAGGTTTTGGAAGTCTCCAAAAGATTAAAACGAAGAATGTATTTAACCAATGTTTCCATCAAAAATGAAAAAAAATGATTAATTAAATTTTATATATAAGCTAGCAGAAATAATTCAGTTCAATCAGGACACGTAAAACGAATAATCACCTTAAATTATGCCTGTTGGGGAAAAACCCAAATCATCCGGAAGATGCTGTTTCAAGGGGTGCCCGATGTGAGGCAGCCGGCTCGGCCAGGCGCTCGACCAGAGGGCGCCGGCCAAGCAACGCCCGGGCCCCAGCAACACTCGGGCCGCAGGCGCCTGACCTAAGGCGGCCGGCTCGGCCCAGAGCCCGACCAGAGGGCGCCCGACTAGAAGGCGCCGACCAAGTAACGCTCGGGCCGTAGATGCCCGACTAAGGCAACGAGCTCGGCCCGACGCCCGACCAAAGATGCCGACCAGATAACACCCGGGCCGCAAGCGCCCGACCTGGGGCAGCCAGCCCCGCTCAGTGCCCGACCGGATGCTAGGTTCCAAAGCATCCCACCCTAGTGCTCGGCTTCGGCCTGACACCTTTCGGGAGCCTAACTCCAGACACTCAAATCTCGTCATATCAGGCTACCGCTAGACCATTAATGCACATAGCCTCTGCAGGCCTCCAGTGCACTCAACCATTAATGAACGCGGCTCAAGATGATCTCCGGATCACTCGACCATCAAAGCGTATGGCCTTCCCTGATCACCGGTTCACTCAACAATTAATGCGCTTGTTATCTACGGACCCCAGGCCCTCCACAGCGGGCGGTTGAACCACTCCACCAGGTCCGATCAACCGCGACAATTCACTGACTCCAGTCTGATCCGGTCTCATCCCCCACGATGCCATTAATGAACATGATCGTGCTCAATTATCACAAAGAGGACAATCTGCCCCGTCACCTCCCAGGTAATATAATATCCCTCTATAAAGGGGAACCCCTCGAGGGGGGAAGGGGGACACCAAAAAAGAAAAAGAAAGAAACATCCTCCTCCATTTTCTCCCACTTACTGCCCCCCTCTGACTTAAGCATCGGAGGGCCGGCGCCGGAAACCCCGGCCACCGGCTTTTTGCAGGCCCCCCACGGAGGACGCCGCTCGCCGACGGATCGCCGCCCGCCAGTGTTCGTCGGAGCTCCTCCTCCTCAGCCGACGGCCGCCCCCGGGTCCAATTTCTAGCAACAGTTGGCGCTAGAGGAAGGGCCCGAGTCGCGGCCATGAAGTTGAGGAGTAAAGGAGCCTCCAATGCCTCCCGGCATCCCCCACAAAGTCCCGGACACTCTGTCCAGAATTTACCACCTCCGGCTGATCCAATCTCCTAAGTTCAGCCAGAACAGTTTAATGCCCTGGTACAGCAATTCCAGGCATTAGCCGCTGCCGTCCAAGGCCTGCGGCGTGAGGAAGCCCTACCTACGCTCGCCCCGCAGGCCCAGGTCTCGCCGGTGCTTCCTCCAAACGGCCCGATTCTCCAAGGCCAGAACCTTCACGGCTCTTCCAGGGCCAACAACGAGGAACAAGTGTCTTCCCGGAGAGAGCTGCCTGGGGGATCTTTAGACAAAAGGCCCCAGCTCTCCAAAGCAGAGTCGGCACTGGACCACCGTGAGCTGGAGCAAACTACGGTAACAATTCTCCGGGCTGGGGAGCTCGACAGGAAAGTCGAGAACCTGGAGCGCCAGATCGAAGCGCTCCGCAGCAGAAAGGCAAGGCATGAGGGGGACTTTGAATTCACCACCAAGTCCCCCTTCTCCCGCCGGATTGAGGACGAGCCGATCCCCTTGAGATTCAAGATGCCTCAAGTGGAGCCTTACAGCGGAACCACCGATCCCCTTGACCACCTGGAGAGCTACCGGGCTCTCATGGCACTACAAGGTTCCTCGGAGGCCGTGCTCTGCAAGGCCTTCCCAGCGACCCTCCGAGGGACAGCTCGACTTTGGTTTTCCGGGCTAAAGCCGAGTGCGATATCTTCTTTCGAGCAGCTCGGCAGGCAGTTCACCACCAACTTTGCTGCCAGCCGACGCCAGCGGCGGACGTCGGATTCTCTCCTAGATATCAAGCAGAAAGAGGGAGAATCTCTCAAAGAGTACCTCGACCGCTTCACCGCCGCGACCTGGGAAGTTCGCGAGCTCGACCAGTCGATAGCCATGTCGGCGTTAAAGACTGGAGCTCGCTCCTATAGATTCCTCTTCTCCATCGCTTCCCAGCTGACTTCACCAAAATGCTGGCCCGGGCCCGAAAATATACGAAGGCCGAGGAGGCCATCGCCTCCAGGCGGGGCGCGACCGAACAGACTTTGAAGAAGCAGAAGAAACGCCGCGAGGAGCGCGGCCGTCGGCGAAGCCCATCTCCCCGTCGAAATAAAATTTTGCCACGACTAAGGAGTCCACCTAGGCAACAGAGGCGGCGCAGAACGAGGTCCCCGCCTCGACTGAGGTCTCCAACACGACCGCGGGTTCAACCGGGGAAGTACGAGAATTATACTCCCCTCAACTTTCCCCGGACGGAGATTCTGATGGAGATCGAGGGCCGAGATTATTTTCGGCCTCCACCACCGATCAGGGGTCCCGGAGCCCACCGCAACCCTAGGAAGTATTGCCGCTTCCACCGAGATCACGGCCACACCACAGAAGACTGCTTTCAGCTCCGGGACGAGATCGAGGCACTCATCCGTCGCGGAGTATTGAACCGGTTTGTACAAAACCGGCTCGAGGAACGGAGGCCAGCAGAAAAAGCCGAACAAACCGGAATCTCAAATGTCAATAGGCCCATCGCAGGCACTATTGACACCATCGGAAGAATCCTGGTCGGAGGGCCGGCCGAGGAGAGGAACCCCCCGAAGCGCATGCGCACCTCCGAAGCCATCTCATTCTCGGACGAGGACTTGAGAGGGGTTGAAGTTCCCCACGATGACACGATGGTGATCTCGATGATTGTAAATAAGTTTGATGTAAAACGTGTCCTTGTTGATAATGGAAACTCGACAAACATTTTGTATTATGCTGCTTATCAAAAGATGGGAATACCAGAAGACCAACTTCGGAGAATGAATGCTCCGCTGGTTGGATTTACCGGGGATTCAATCTCGGTTGAGGGCGAAGTCGGCCTCCTGGTCACGGTCGGGCTTCCCCCTCGAGAAAGCACCATAGAGACAGATTTTCTGGTGGTCCGCCTGCCCTCAGCCTACAATGCCATTCTTGGACGACCAGGGCTGAACGCCCTCCGAGCCGCGGTCTCGACCTATCACTTGCTCATGCGATTCCCTACTGACCACGGAGTCGGCGAAGTTCGCGGGGACCAATTGATAGCCAGATGATGTTATATGGCGGCTTACATAGCGAAACGGCCAAGCGAAGTATCTAGCCAGCAGGAGTTATCGGCTGAAGAGTCCACTCAAACAATAGACCGCACGTTGCCCATCGAAACTTTGGAGGTGCGAGACCACCCTTGGGAAAAGCGGGTGGAACATGGTGAGCTTCTTACTCGAGTTCCCATACAAGAAGAATGCCCAGAGCTAACCGTGCAAGTCGGCTCCGGCCTGAGTCCCTTGGAGAAGGAACAGCTGATCGGATTCCTCCGGGCCAACAAAGACATCTTCGCCTGGACGCCCACCGATATGCCAGGAGTCGACCCCGAGGTCATGGTTCACCGACTCCATGTGAGACCAACTTGCAGACCTGTAAAGCAAAAGAAGCGGGGATCCGCTCCGGAACGACAGCGAGCTGCGGCCGAGGAAGTGGACAGACTCCTCGAGGCAGGCTTCATCCGGGAGGTCTCCTATCCGGATTGGCTCGCTAACGTGGTCCTTGTGAAGAAAACCAATGGAAAATGGTATATGTGCGTGGACTACACCGACCTGAACAAGACCTGCCCAAAGGATAGCTTTCCCCTTCCGAGCATCGACCAGCTCGTGGATTCTACTTCGGGGCACCAACTCTTGACCTTTATGGACGCCTTTTCGGGATACAACCAAATTCGAATGGCGCCAGAAGACGAGGAGAAGACAGCTTTCATCACCGACACGGGCACTTATTGCTACAAAGTGATGCCGTTCGGGCTAAAGAATGCAGGAGCTACATACCAGAGGTTGGTCAACCAAATCTTCAAGGACCAAATAGGCCGAAACATGGAGGTTTATATGGATGACATGCTGGTAAAAAGCCGGACAGCCGAGTACCATGTGGCCGACCTCGATGAAACATTCTTCAAACTCAGGAAGTACCAAATGAAGCTTAACTCGGCTAAGTGTGCGTTCGGAGTCACCTCGGGCAAATTCTTGGGTTTTATCGTAACCCAGCGCGGAGTCGAAGCTAACCCCGAGAAGATTCGGGCGCTGCAGGAGATGGTACCACCAAAGACAGTTAAGGAGGTACAGCGACTCACCGGGCGGATCGCGGCCCTGGGAAGATTTGTCTCCAGGTCGGCCGAGCGGTGTCTCCCATTCTTCAGAATTCTCAAGCGACCAAAGGATTTCTTGTGGTCGGAAGAGTGCCAACAAGCTTTCGAAGAACTTAAATGCCTTCTCGCCTCTCCGCCGCTGCTCACCAAGCCTCAACAGGGCTAGCTTCTCTATCTGTATTTAGCTGTCTCCCCGGTCGCAATGAGCTCGGTCCTGGTCTGAGAAGAGGACAAGCTTCAAAAGCCTGTCTACTACACCAGCCGGGTCCTCAGAGGTGCTGAGACCCGATATTCTAAGCTGGAAAAGACAATCTTCGCCCTAATCATCTCAGCTCGAAGACTCCGACCCTACTTCCAAGCACACACAGTAGCCATACTGACCGACCAGCCAATAAAGCAGATCTTACAACGATCGGATCGGGCCGGGAGAGTTGCTAAATGGGCAGTCGAGCTCGGGGAGTTTGATCTCGAATATCGCCCAAGACCGGCAATTAAAGCTCAGGCGCTCGCTGATTTTATTGTAGAATGCACCCTGCCAGACGACCCCGAGCACTCACACATACCAACGGAGGAAACCCCGAGGCCACCCTGGGTCCTGTACGTAGACGGCTCCTCGACCTCGGGGGGTAGCGGAGCAGGACTCATCCTCACCAGCCCGGATGGGATAGTTGCAGAGCAAGCCTTACGCCTCAAATTTCCTGCCTCGAACAATGAGGCAGAATATGAGGCACTCATCGCTGGGCTCAAGTTGGCAAGAGAGCTGAAGGTCAAAGACCTAGAAGTCTATAGCGACTCCCAGCTGGTCGTAAGCCAAGTTCTGGGGGATTTTGAAGCAAAGGAGCCCTCAATGCAAAAATATCTTCATAAAGTACGGGAACTCATCTCCACCCTGGGCGCCTTCAATATTCAACATATCCCCAGAACTGAGAACCTCAGGGCCGACCAGTTGTCAAAGTTGGCGACCTCTCGCATGAGCGAGCTCCCCAAGGCGACGGCGCTCGAATATCTCCAAACATCCGGCACAGAAGAGCCCGACCCGGCCATGTGCATAGACACCGAGCCGAGCTGGATAGATGAGCTCGTCGGCTATCTACAAAATGAGGTCCTCCCCGAGGATGAGCTCGAGTCTCGCCGGATCAGGCGCCAAGCTTCCCGATTCATATTATATGAAGGCAAACTCTACCGAAAGTCGTTTACCTCTCCTCTCCTCAGATGCCTCCGCCCGTCGGAAGCAGACTATGCTATGCGAGAGGTCCATGAAGGGATATGTGGGAACCATTTGGGAAGCCGAGCACTGGCTTATAAAATCTTGCGCCAAGGATATTTTTGGCCTACACTCCAGAAGGATACACTAGATTTTGTCCGAAAGTGCGACCGATGCCAGCAAAATGCCAATGTCCAACGCCGGCCTTCGGTCCCGCTGACTTCAATCGGTGCACCTTGGCCGTTCGCCCAGTGAGGCATCGACATCCTGGGGCCATTCCCCCTGGCGACCGGGAAGAGAAAATTTCTGGTCGTCTCCATCGACTACTTCACCAAGTGGGTCAAAGCCGAGCCAGTGGCCCGGATCACCGAGCAGAAAATGAGGGACTTCGTCTGGAAGTCAATCATTTGTAGGTTTGGGCTTCCCCCGCATCCTTATATCTGATAACGGTCGTCAGTTTGACAACATCCGTTTCAGAGAATTCTGCTCTGAGCTCCGCATCGACCACCGCTTCACTTCGGTAGCTCACCCTCAAACAAATGGAGAAACTGAAGTAACGAACCGCACCATACTCCAAGGACTTAAAGCCAGGCTGGACCGATCCAAGGGGCAATGGGCTGAAGACCTCTACAACATCCTGTGGGCCTACAGAACAACATCGCGGCTCCCCACTGGCGAGACCCCCTTTAACTTGGCATACGGAACGGAAGCCGTTATTCCTCTGGAAATCGGGCTCCCCTCTCTAAGGGTCGAGCACTACAATGCGGCCTCCAACTCCTCCCAACTCAGAGGGAACCTGGACCTCATCGAGGAGACCAGGGAGGCGGCCTGGGTTCGTATGGCAAGGTACCAACGGAAGACAGCAAATACTTCAATTCCAGAGTAAAAGCCAAGCTCTTCAAGGCAGGAGATCTCGTCCTTAGGAGGGTCGAGGCTTCTCAGCCCACCGAGCAGGGGAAGCTAGCCCTGAACTGGGAAGGACCATACCGAGTCACGCGAGTTTAGCGACCCAGAGCTTACAAGTTGGGAACCCTCGAGGGGGCTCCTATCCCTCGAAACTGGAACTCCGAGAACCTTCAGATGTACAACCAATGAGCCCTTTAGAAGTCATCAACAAACAGGAATGCAATTCTCTCTCCATTTGTGATAATTTGCTTACGGTTCTCCATTAATTACCTCATACTCCTGACACTGGGACACATGAATCCCAGGAAATCCCGACGAAGCTCGGATGCCCGAAAGAGTTCGAATACTTGACAAACCTCGGGCGCCTATGTGCTCGACAAAACTCGGGTGCTCCAGTCGAGTCTGAGCGCCTTGCTACACTGCTGTCAAGCCCAATTATACCTCGACAAAGTGCGGGATGCCCCGTAGGTCGACCGTAGAGTCCCAAACTCCCTCGACCTCGGAAAGCGTCGCAGGTCGACAGTGCGTTCCCAGACCCCTCGACCTTGCGCACGATACCTCGGCAAAGTTCGGAATGCTCCGTAGGTCGACCGTAGAGTCCCAAACTCCCTCGACCTCGGAAAGCGTCGCAGGTCGACAGTGCGTTCCCAGACCCCTCGACCTTGCGCACGATACCTCGGCAAAGTTCGGGATGCCCCGTAGGTCGACCGTAGAGTCCCAAACTCCCTCGACCTCGGAAAGCGTCGCAGGTCGACAGTGCGTTCCCAGACCCCTCGACCTTGCGCACGATACATCGGCAAAGTTCGGGATGCCCCGTAGGTCGACTGTAGAGTCCCAAACTCCCTCGACCTCGGGAAGCGTCGCAGGTCGACAGTGCGTTCCCAGACCCCTCGACCTTGCGCATGATACCTCGGCAAAGTTCGGGATGCCCCGTAGGTCGACCGTAGAGTCCCAAACTCCCTCGACCTCGGAAAGCGTCGCAGGTCGACAGTGCGTTCCCAGACCCCTCGACCTTGCGCACGATACCTCGGCAAAGTTCGGGATGCCCCGTAGGTCGACCGTAGAGTCTCAAACTCCCTCGATCTCGGGAAGCGTCGCAGGTCGACAGTGCATTCCCAGACCCCTCGATCTTGCGCACGATACCTTGACAAAGTGCGGGATGGCCCGTAGGTCGACCGTAGAGTCTCAAACTCCCTCGACCTCGGAAAGCGTCGCAGGTCGACAGTGCGTTCCCAAACCCCTCGACCTTGCGCACGATACCTCGACAGAGTTCGGGATGCCCCGTAGGTCGACCGTAGAGTTTCAAACTCCCTCGACCTCGGGATGTGCCACCGGATCAACTGCAAGCCCGAGTTCCAGGTGTTGAGCTCGATTTTCCGACTGAAGTCGGGATGCCCCGAGAACCGGTTCCAAACTCCCTCGACCTCGGGTAGTATCGCGGGTCGACTGCAAGCCCGAGTATCTTCGGCCTTGCATCCATCGGTAAAAACCAGGATTTTCCGTGATGACTTTCCCCGACCGCCAAAAGATTGGCCAAAATAGGGACCTTTACAGACCCCCCGATCTGCAGAAGACTACCCTTAAAGAATGCCCCTTGGAGGCGATCGCAGAGCGGACTCGGCCCTCAACCTGAAGTGCTCGGCTCCGGTGGTGCGAAAGGTACTACTTACCTAGCACCTACATTTATCGCATTTACTTCATGCACCAGGATGGTCGACGAAGTCTCGGTCGAGCTCAAGATCTCAAGGGTGAGATGCCTCGCCGAGCCAAATACAAGCCGAAGAACGAAGGAGCAGGCTACGCCTTAGCGCAGGGCTTTGACCAAAGCGCCGCCTCGTTCTCCTGCGGACGACACTGCATACGGATGCGTATCCCCGAAGCCAAAGAACGCTTCTAAGAGCTGACCGTAGAGTAGACTCGACAGTGAGAAAGGTACTCCTCACTCTTAACACTTATGCTATCGCGTTCGTTTGCTTACGCTATAATATTCGACAGTCCCGACTAAGCTCGGGAGCTCCCCCGACCAGGGTTGAGATCCGTCTAATGTCTGTCCGAACCTTGGTTCATGACCCCGTCGGGGACAGACTTTAGAACCTCTACGAGTTTATACCCGTAAAGCCGAGTCTAAAGACCCGACCAAAGCCTTTCGGAAGGTTGACCTCGCCAAGGCCAAAGAATCAAGCTCGATGCTCCAGAAATTCGGATCCAAGAACCCGGTAGAATTCGGCTCCGAGCTCAAGGGCTCGGCAAGTCCGAGCTCCGACCAGAGCGTCCTCGCTCACAAGGTCGTTTAGCAAAATGTCCTCCTCGAGGCCGCTAAGGGCATCGAGGATCTTCTGCTCGCCCTTGGATAGGAGGGGGAGCTTGTTGACGGCCTTGAGCCGGGCCTGCTCCCACCGAGGATTGAACCCCCACATCCACTTGGAAGACAAAAAGAAAAATTTCTTTTTCCAGCCATGAATGGATGAAGGAGCCCCCCGGAAAAGCGGCCGACCACCCCGAAGGGCAAGGTAAAGCCACTCTCCGTCACCCGGGTTGGACTTCAATAAGAAGCACCACCGGAAAACGTTGACGGAGGTCGGCATCCCGTGCAAAAGGCACAAGGATAAAAAACCGACTATGGTTCTCCACGCGTTCGGAACGAGTTGCGCCGGAACGATCTGATATGTCGCCAGCAACTCGTTCACAAACCCGTGAAGAGGGAACCGCAGGCCGGCCCAGAGTGATTCTGTGTACACTCCGATCCGGCCCGGAGGGGGCCTGGTCACCCGATCCCTCGACCCCGCGAGTTCCAAGCGGAACCCGAATTGAGGGAAGAACCACTCCTCAGCCATTTCCATCTCCTTGACACTAATGGCGGACCCAACCTCATCGGGACCACGACCCATCCTAACAAAAAAAAAGAGGGAAAGGGAGAAGGAAACGAACGAGAACAAGGGCCTCCCGAGCAGACGAAAGAGAGCACCTATCAAGATCACCGCCAGAAATGAAGAGAAACTGGAGTGAAGGTCCCGAGAGGCCGTCGGACGAACGGGGAAGGGGATAGTTGGAGGATAAGCAGCAAAGGCCGCCAAATAGAAACCCTCGGGGCCAAGTTGAGGTCGTGTATAAACCTTTTCAACAGCCCAGATCAACGGAACAGGATCCTACGTCCCGTTTAGATCGTGCCACGTGCCGATCCCGGGAGCCATACGGGCATATCCAGTTCGAATCGACACCTTGAATGTCGAATCAAGGCGGCGTCACATCGGATCGCGGAGCCACATCATGAGCCCGCGACACGAGGCCGTTTCGAAGGGCGAAAAGACATCGCCCCATATCCCCTTATTAATATCACCTTGAAACATGCAAAACGTCACCAAAATTCGAAAATTCAGTCCCTACCAATGCGGCATTAAATGAACTACTTCCCGCGTCCGAGCCCGCAAGCGGCTCGAACTAGGAAGTCGGGGGGGTAGTGTTGGGGAAAAACCCAAATCGTCCGGAAGATGCTGTTTCAAGGGGTGCCCGATGTGAGGCAGCCGGCTCGGCCAGGCGCCCGACCAGAGGGCGCCGGCCAAGCAACGCCCGGGCCCCAGCAACGCTCGGGCCGCAGGCGCCTGACCTAAAGCGGCCGGCTCGGCCCAGAGCCCGACCAGAGGGCGCCCGACTAGAAAGCGCCGACCAAGTAACGCTCGGGCCGTATTCGCCCGACTAAGGCAACGAGCTCGGCCCGACGCCCGACCAAAGATGCCGACCAGATAACACCCGGGCCGCAAGCGCCGGACCTGGGGCGGCCAGCCCCGCTCAGTGCCCGACCGGATGCTAGGTTCCGAAGCATCCCACCCTAGTGCTCGGCTTCGGCCTGACACCTTTCGGGAGCCTAACTCCAAACACTCAAATCTCGTCATATCAGGCTACCGCCAGACCATTAATGCACATGGCCTCTGCAGGCCTCCAGTGCACTAACCATTAATGAACGCGGCTCAAGATGATCTCCGGATCACTCGACCATCAAAGCGTATGGCCTTCCCTGATTACCGGTTCACTCAACAATTAATGCGCTTGTTATCTACGGACCCCAGGCCCTCCACAGCGGGCGGTTGAACCACTCCACCAGGTCCGATCAACCGCGACAATTCACTGACTCCAGTCTGATCCGGTCTCATCCCCCACGACGCCATTAATGAACATGATCGTGCTCAATTATCACAAAGAGGACAATCTGCCCCGTCACCTCCTAGGTAATATAATATCCCTCTATAAAGGGGAACCCCTCGAGGGGGGGAAGGGGGACACCAAAAAAATAAAAAGAAAGAAACATCCTCCTCCATTTTCTCCCGCTTACTGCCCCCCTCTGACTTAAGCATCGGAGGGCCGGCGCCGAAAACCCCGGCCACCGGCTTTTTGCAGGCCCCCCACGGAGGACGCCGCTCGCCGACGGATCGCCGCCCGCCAGTGTTCGCCGGAGCTCCTCCTCCTCAACCGACGGCCGCCCTCGGGTCCAATTTCCAGCAACAATGCCAAATGTTGTGTTGGTTGTAAAGAGGGTTGTCTTCCACTTGACCGTGAGGACAAAAGTTTTCCTAACCGAGAGCATTAGATGGCAAGGATTAAATATACAACAAGAACTCAATCTAGGGGCAGATACGTATTTGGATATTTTTACAAGTGAAAATAACGGCTTACAGCTGTTTAATAATGTAGCATTTGGTCATTATTTCCAGTCTAAAGTATGGCCATTGTAATTCTCCGCTCCCTATACTTCCTATATTCCATTCAGCATGCAGAGTTCTTGGCTCCCATTACTCCTTCCAGCGCCGGTGCTTCGTGCTGCAGTAATAAGCTACCGACTAGTTTTCTGCGTGAATTCCCTTCTTAATCCAAGCTGAGCTCGGGGTAGGTCGGGATGGAGTGCTCGTACCATGAAGGAACGTTAGTCATACATGCATCAGCAATACGGTGCGTACTTGACAGTGAACTTGAAAAGAGAATAAAAATGCTACAGAATATCCAGAATAACTCACGCCATTGTCTCCCCTCGGCCGCTGATTTCCTACTACCAGATAGGACTGGTGAATTCAGCGGTGGTTAAAACAGATGATACATAGCAGTAATTATGAAACACAACAGACTAGAACTAGAAGAACAAACTCACACACCAAGAGAAAGTTGGAATTAAAGAAGGCTCTAATCCAAGTTATACTAATTCACCAGCCGGATAGACAAGAATAACAGCCGACAAACGCCACAACCAAACCTTCCAAGTTTCCGACAAGAGTACGTACGGACGTGTTATTTGCGCACCGATCGACTACCAAACTAGTTGGTATAATTCTTTACCGCCGCGTGGGGCTCGGCGGCCTTGGCGGCCGGGGTCGGCTCGACGGTCGGCGACGGCGGCACGGGCTTCCCCAGAAGTTCTTTGGGGAGGTCCGGTATCCCCTGGAGATAAAAGGTATAGAATAACTTAAAGGGGAATACGATCTGCTGCAGCTTAACCTTGCCGTAAACCCCGGTGAATATCCCCGACCCGCCGGTGACGGCCAAGTACGTGTCCTCGTAGGTCAAGTACGCCCCCTGGACCGATATGTGCCCGTAGTCCCCGAAATAGAAGCTATATATCGCCTCGTATCGGTCTCCGTTGCGTTCCGGGACGTGCTGGATAAGGATGGTGATCCCCGCCGTTATCCCCAGCCTCTTCTCCAAATTGCCGTGGTAGACCTGGAAGAAAGAGAGGAACTTTCGGTCAGTATATAGGGGGTTCGCGTGAGGGAACGGGAGAGGGAATAGGTAAGGATAAAATGGGGATAAACTTGCCTTGTTGCTAAAGGGAACGAGATCGCCGAGGGAATTGACTTCCTTCTGGCTCAGGCGCAGGTAGGCTGGGCTGTTGCGGTCCCTCTCGTTGATTTCGTACACGCACATCTCCTGAACCTTAGCTGATGATTATTGGGGAAAAAGAAAGTTAGTACTGGTGGTCAAAGAAAACAAAGAATTAAATTAAAGTAGATAGTGGAATAAGGTGGGAATAGAGAAGTACTTGGTCGGGAATCGGAGGATGTCTGCTTGTTGTTGGAAAAGAAGGAGGCGGAGACGGTATGCCGGAGGGGAAAAGCGGCTACTTTTGGGGGTTTTGTGGGGTTTGGGATAGGGAATTTGAGAGATTTTAGAGATCGGGTTTGTGGGAGAGGAGAGAGGGTTTTGCCCGAGCTTGGGAGGTTGAGGGAGAAAGTGGGTGCTCTGAGGGAGGCCATGAAGGATGGGAGGAGAGCTGCTTCCTGGGTGGAAGGCAAAAGAGAGAGGAAGGGTCTTGTAGAAGACTGGGTGTGGTCGGAGCACTCGTGAAGCAAAAGTCGAATAGAGCTGGAATAAGGGGTGTGGAATTGTGGAAACAGGAGGATGGAAAGGAGAGGAAAGACTAGGAAGAAAGAGGCAGGTCTACTTGTGGCACTGCGGAGCGGAGGGCGTGGAGGTGGGCGGAAGGGGCCGCACGAGTTCAACATGCGGCCGCTGACGAGTGGGATAAAATAATTCTCGGTAGTGGATTGTGGGTCCCTAGGGTCTGTGGTTCCTCAGCGTTCCATGCGGAGGAGGGGCGAAAATTTATTAGATGAAACAGGTCGAGTAGTTCTGGAGGCGGAACGCACAGCTGGGGATCGGTGATTGATACATAAGTTTCGCAAATTGATGGAAAGAGTACGATTTTTATTAAATTTCGTACATATATTCAGGAAAACAACAAAACGAACAGTCAACTGGATTGGATGATCTTTTGTGCGACCTACCATTCCAGTGGTTTCATTTGGATTAAAAGCTCGTATGCTTCAGGATCATTACATAATATTTTATTTTCTAATTTGGTTGGCACCATTCATATATAATGTATAAGCCGTTGTTGAAAAAAAAAATAAATCCAGTGAACTGGTCTAAATACCGATGCATGGTATGATAAATAACAGGATGCATGTTTTTTTTTTTTTTTTGCACTTGAAGGGTTTGATTAAAAAAGGCAACATGGCAAGTGACTATTGGATTGGTCCACCGAAGTTGATCCATATACGACGCCCACCCACTATTTTTTTTTGGTACATCCATGACTCAGCTGTGGGTGTTGCTAAAAAAAATCAGAAAGTAAAAAAACGGCAAGAAAGATAAAAAAAAAAGCATGACCTACTTAAATAATCTAACTTAAATAATGAGTCGCATAAGAAGCTACATACTATTGCACTATTCCATCTTTACTGAGTTTGCATCCTAGATCCTTTTTATTGCTGGTTTAGACTAGTAACTCGGCCTGGGGCATGGGTTTGCTAACAATGGAATACTCTTTTGGATCCAATATCCGTACGCACTTATCACCAAACGCTGCCATTAATGTTTTTATGGTTGTTGGCTCTCTCCTTTCAGTTTGGAGAAATCAAAAGGTACTGTTTTATTATCATTTTTTTTAAATTAAAGATTTGTTGTTTGAATAATGCTCATCTATGCTGAATTAAAGCAAGGGGCACCAAGTACATGTGAGTGGAATTGGCAACACACAGCGTCAATTAATTGATTATTTTCTATTTGCATGCGTGAAATGCACCATAGCTACTTGCTATGAACAACTGTATCACGCAATTGGTGTCCCCAGTTTTTTGCTTCCCCTCCTCACACGGTGTCGGTCTACAAGAATGGTATTAGAAAACCGCCACATTTTGCTAGACTGATGTATTCGGATGATGCCAGCTGTGGAAGGACCAGACCGCACCATATCTCATATAGTTTTTTTTTTTTAAGACACGATAGCTACACAAGTGGATCCAATAAAATTAAAAAAAATATAATAAAAAAATAAAGAAACCAACTTCAGATTCTTTCAAATTTTTCTTTTTTTTTTGCATAATATATAGTATAAAAATCAATCAAGTCTTTTTGTCTTATGATAGATATAAGAGGGATTATTTGGACGATCTTGCGGGATTATTGCTCTATGTCAGATCAACGGATTAATTTATCTAAATCAACAATTTGTTTTAGCCCGAAGACCAAACCTGATGTGAAGACAGCTATACTGGAGATTCTGGGGGTGGGAGAGCAGGAGGGCACGTTAAGGTATTTGGGAGTCCCTATCTCTGGGCAGCGTCTGCGCAGCAGTGATTGTACCCCTCTTGAGATCAGCATCCGGCATAGGCTGGAGGGGTGGCAGATACACTCTCTCTCCATGATGGGCAGGATTATATTGGTACGGTCAGTTCTTTCCTCGATCCCGATTTATTTATTATCTAACTCTCTTATACCGGTAGCTACAGTTAGGAATATTGAGCAGATCTTCAGGGATTTTATTTGGGGAAGGACTGGAGGCAGAAGGGGTATCCATCTTATGGCTTGGGAGGTTGTATGTCAGCCGACGAGATATGGTGGCTTGGGTGTGCAGTCCTTGATGGCGAGGCGTGAGGTTCTAGCTGCACGACACGCTGCTAGAGTGGTGTTGGAGCCTGATGGCATGTGGTCTTCACTTATGAGGGCCAAGTATGGCGATCCAGTGCCGGGTGCCCGGTCGGGGCGACGCCACTCACCGATATGGAGGGAGATTTGTGCTAGAGCAGGGTTGGTGCTCCCGGCGATTAGATGGGCCATTGGTGATGGTCGATCTATTGATGTGTTGGAGGACCGGTGGGTGACGGAGCAGCCTATGAGTAGACTTCCGATTACAGTGGACACATCGAGGTTAGCCGGTCTCAGGGTCAGTGACTTGATGGAGCCGGAGGGGGACCACTGGAGGATGGAGCTGATCAGGGAGGCTTTCGGGGAGCAGTTGGCGGAGAGGATCCTGGCCCTACCTATTTTTGCCCAGGGAGGGGCGGACAGATTAGTCTGGATGCCGACAGGGCGATCGCAGGTGCGAGCCAGGGATATTCATACTTTTTTGAGCCGAGAGCCAGTACGACAGATAGAGGGAGGTTGGATCTGGAGGATGCGGATTCACCCGCGTGTGGCGCTCTTCATCTGGAAGGTAGCGTGGGGCTGCCTACCGACCAGGAGCTTACTGGCGCGGCGAGGGGTGCGGATCACTCAGTGCTGTCATGAGTGTACGGAGACTGAGGAGACGATGGATCATGTTCTTTTGCAGTGCCCCAGAGCTAGGGGCATTTGGAGTCGATCGCCCACACTGTTACCCCATTCAGTCGAGTCGACACAGGACTTGATTCATTGGTTGAGAGCGGCTTTACGGCGGCCTAGCACAGTTGAGGCCGGGATCCAGGGGGCATATTTGGCTCATTCTATCTGGCTGGATAGGAATGCCGGCATTTTTGAGGGCAGGCGGTTTCCCCCGCAGATGGTGGTGGACAAAGCCATGCGTCTTGCTAGGGAGGTTTCTTCCGCTGCTGTTATTTTTCCTTCTGAGATGGCCAGGGACACCTGGGGTACTCTTTCTGCTGTCACAGCGCCCAGGTTCGCCCTAGTCTCTTGGGTACCCCCACCCCTTGGTCATCTCAAAGTGAATTTTGATGGTAGTAGGTCGGCTGATGGGGTGTCAGGAGGAGTTGGCTTTGTTATCAGAGACTATCTCGGCAGCTTGATAGCAGCTGGTGGACGCCGCGCGCCGGGATTTACCGTAGTTGGTGCGGAGCTACGGGCTGCCTGTGAGGGGATATCCTATGCGAGGCGGGTACTACGTGCTGAGCACATTTGCCTTGAGGGAGATTCCTCTGTGGTGATAGAGTGGATTCGGGGAGTGGACAGATATGAAGATGATCATCCTCTCATCCGTGAGATTCGGAGATTGGCTCGGGAGGCGAGAGTCTTTCAGGCTTCACATGTTTTTCGGGAGGCGAACAGTGCAGCAGACTGGGTCGCCTCCTTTGCCGCTCGGCACTCCGGAGAGGTCATCTGGACTTCGTCAGGAGATATTCTCTCTACGTTGTACTCGTTACTTTATTTTGATATGGCTGGATGTACTCAATTTAGAGCTACATGAATTGCCGTTTTCACAAAAAAAAATAAAAAAAAAAAAAAAGAAAAAAAAAGATATAAGAGGTCCCCAAAACAAAAACAAAAAAAGAAAGCCACACTTTTTTGCTAGCTTTCAAATATGAGTGGGAGCCGATCGTGGTGGGTCTGCCGCCCTAGTATCCATCAAGAACGTGTTACGATCTGGAAAACTTTTAATATGCTACCAACCATCGTTGTCGCAGAACCTCTTTATACACGCAGAAAAAGACGCGCCAACGCATTTGGGCCCCACAACTTGTACCCACGGTCACGTGGGCCACACCCTTCCATCATTTAATGCGCTGGACCTGCTACCGGCTGCAACCCGTTCCGCTACTTTATATTTGACACAGTGCACTTTACAAGTATTTAACACCGACCCTTGGCTTGTCGCTTCTGTAATTGTTATGAGCTCCAGAACATGGGCTTCAATCCAGCTTGTTCCACCAGCTCCTGGGCTCCTGCCAAGGATTAAGTTTTATTCCAATCCAAACCCACCCTGGATAAGTTGGCAGGACCTCAAAGAAGCTCTTGCTCGCTGTCTCTCCAACCACTGCCACTATTCCGATCACCTCCGGCGTCTCCACGCCCGAATAATTTATTCCGGCCTTGGTCATAATCTTTATCTGTCCAGTCTTTTGATCACCAAATACTTCTCTTTCGGTGACGTCCATGCTGCTCGTCTAGTCTTCAATTCCCACAAGGAGAGGCCTACCAAAACTCTTCTCTGGAACTCTCTCATCAGAGGCTACTTGAGAGGCGGATGGCCTCGGCTGGCATTGGACGTCTACCGCGAAATGGTGACGCCGTCGTGTACGAAATGCGAGCCGGACGGGCAAACGTTTCACCTCGTTATCACGGCGTGCGCCCGTCTCTCGGAGTTCGAGTTGGGTTACCGAGTTGGTGGCCTCGCTCGAGCTAAAGGCCTCGAGGCTGATCTCCTTGTTGGGACGGCGCTCGTTGATGTGTTCTCTAAAGCTGGTGACCTTGAAACTGCGCGCAAGTTGTTTGATAAAATGGCTGTTAGAGATGTGGTCTCCTGGAATGCCATGATCTCGGGGTATTCACAGGCTGGATTTCTATTTGAGGCTATGAGTTTGTTCAAAGACATGAGGTTCGTCCACGGGATTCTACCAACGGAGGCTACTTTTGTGAGTTTGATATCTTGTTGCGCGAGTTCTGGTTCTGTCAATAATGGAGAGGCTGTCTGTTCTCATGTCACTAAGATAGGCTTCGAGGACAATCAATCTGTTAGGAATTCTCTGATGGAAATGTATATCCAGTGTGACAGCTTGGATGTGGCAGCTGATTTGTTTCAAAGAATGGTATCGAAGGATTCCATCTCGTGGAGTACGATGGTTGGTGGATACGTTCAGCATGAGCAGCCCTCTGAGGCCCTCAATATATTCCAGTCAATGGTGTTAAATACTGACATTCAGCCCACCAGGTCTATCTTGATTAATGTGCTGCATGCTTGTGCTGAGTTGGGTGATTGGAAACAAGGCAGATGGATTGAAGAGAAGTACGTAGCCAGTGGTAGTAGTGAATTTGAAACAGATTCATTAGTCATCACTGAACTCATTTACATGTATACAAAGTGTGGAAAGATGGAGATTGCGCTGAACTATTTGGATAGATCTGTGCAAGTAAGAGGGGATGTGATTGCATGGAATGCTGTAATCAAAGCCTGTTCAGAGCTTGGAGAGGTAGATAGAGCATTTGAGCTTGCACTCGAAATGCAAAGGAGAGGCATTAATCCAGACACAGCTACCTTGTTGGTGTTGCTTTCTGTAATCTCTCTAATTCCATCCTTAATTAAAGGAATAGAAATACATGCGCATGTTATTAAAAGAGGTTTTGAGATGGAGAGATCCATAGAAAATTCCCTCATTGACATGTATGGAAAATGTGGAATCATTGGGGATTCCAGGGAGGTCTTTAATGGAATTATAAGAAAGGATGTGGTTTCATGGAGTTCGATTATAAAAGCATATGCATGGAATGGAAATGTAGAGGAGGCTCTCAATCTTTTTGAGAAGATGAGAGAAGATGAAATAAAACCCAACCATTTCACATTTCTTGCCATATTGTCCGCCTGTAGCCATGCAGGTCTCGTGGAGAAAGGGTGGGAAATGTTCAAATGCATGAAAGAGAAGTATTTCTTGGAGCCAGATGTTGAACATCTCACGTGCATGGTTGATATGTTTTGTCGAGCTGCCCATTTGCATGATGCATACCATTTGCTACAGGATTGGATGCCTAAGGTTTGCACAAGTGCTGTTTTATGGAGCACTTTGCTTAGTTCTTGCAGACTGTATGGTGATGCGGCAATTGGAGAAGCAGCAGCTATGCATCTGTTCTACTTGGAGCCCAAAAATGCAGCCAATTACTTGATGCTCGCTGATATTTATATTTCAACAGGGAGGAGAGAGGATGCCAATGGTGTTTTGAGAATGTTGAGAGCAAAAGGATTGGGAAGCAGACCAGGTTGCAGTTGGGTTGAGGGGGGCTAGACTTGTTCTATGTCTGCATTTGTGCAAAGAAAGAACATAACAAGATATCTAGGCATGAGATTGAAAATTGAATGTTTGGTGAAAAGGAATGTCTTCCCTGTTAGGGAACAAGTTGAATTTTGAAGTGTTAGAGCCATTGAGTATGGAATTCAGCAAAAAAAGCATACTGCAGCATGAGAAACATCAAGAACAGGGTCCCCTAGCAATCAAAACCTCTAGCAGATATGCAACACTAGGATCTTGTGGTCTGACTCACTGTTATTTATGACATGTCTGTTGGCATGAAGCCACTCAGAGATACGCTGCATATTTGACTATAGTTAAGAGTATATTCTTTCAGACCACCTAATTTGCTCTGATTATTAAGGTTAGTCCGTATATGCTTCAACATCTGAAGTTGTTGATGGTGAAAACCTTTTTGTCATTATGTTTATTGCATCTAATCAGTTGTTACTGCAGGCTGTATTCCCATGCCTGCAGTGGATTGGCTAGATAATCAAGATAGTTACATCTTGAAACCTGTCAGATGAAGAAAAGTGGAGAGATTCAGCATGGAAGGTGTTGAAGCACTTGAGAAACTCCATCACATTTAGAAAGGTCAACTTACTTACCCCTTTTTGTTGCCAAAATCCTGAAATGATATTTAAATGTTTCATATCTAATTATGTAGTTTAAGGACATTTTTTTAAGGACTAATAGTATGTGCAGATTCAAACAGGTCATGGTACCCTCTTGTTTTGGTGAACTAATAGAATGGCTGATTGATATTTCAAACTTGCTCCAGACTAAATAAATCACTAGCAGCAAGAAAAAAATTTCAAACTCATTAAAAGAAAAGGTCATGCGATTGAAAAGTGGAAATATTCGTGAGCTGTTTGCTCATCTAAAACAGTCAAAATGTGCAGTCTTGACTTTTCAAGGGGCTATCTTGCATCATATCTGTATATAAATTTATAATTCTCATGCAGTCTATGGGCTGACCACCATCCCCATAAAACATGTGGGCTGAATTATATAATTTTAAGAAATAAGCTTTAGTTTAGTAATAAGGCCAAACCCTACCAAACTACTCTGAAATTATTAAGAAAAAGAAAATAAAAAAAGTATTGTTGTGGGAATGGTAAGATTGCTCCATTATAACCTGAGGGTCATATGTTTGAAACATGAAAATAGCTTTTTTGTGTAGGGGTAAGACTCAAAACACCATAAGGCTGTAGCCTGTGCATTGGGATGCACAGCTACTACTAACAAGAACTACTACTACTACCACTATTACTGCTAACAAAAAAAAAATCTGTATGATTCGTAGTAATTATTGCAATGCATTGGGGGTGGTTGAAGGATAAGTTGCTCCTCCAGCATCATCTGGACCCAAGGAACATTTTGCAACTGATCCACACCCCAGAGCATTTCTTAAGTGAGAAGAGGGAGATCTGGGACATGACTTTATGACTTTCTAAGTCAGCGGTAAAGTATTTAGCCCCAGGGTTAAAGTTCAAGTTAAACAGCCGATAAAGTCAGTTCTTTCAATTCCAGAATCAGATGCAACCTGGACTTATCTTGGAGCTCCTGCGTCTGGGAGGAAATTACGAGCTGCTGATGCTGAAACTTTGCTTCAAATTTTTTGTAGCAGGATTGAAAGTTGGCAGTGGACTCCATCTACGACGGGAAGGATGGTATCATCGAAGTCTATTCTCGCTGCTCTACCCAATCTCCTAATAGCCAATTCTTTAATTCCTATCTCAGTTTTAAATAACATTGATTGGAATATCAGAAATTCTATATAGGGTGGGTCAGCAGATTCTAATCACTTGATTGCCCAGGATACTCTAATTCTCCAGAGAGATTTTGGAGGGCTAGGAATCCCTGATCTTCATTGCCCTGACACGATGCTCTGCTCGGTAAACAAGCTTCCAGGGTGGTGTTGCGACCTAATTGTCTATGGTCAAGGCTGGTGAGAAGCAAGTATGCTGTCTGATATATTCATGCCATGTCCGATCCTCGCAAGGCCTCTGCTGCATGGAAAAAATTATATGCAACTATGCTACTACGATCGAACGTCATTTCAGATGGGTGGTGGGGGATGGTCGCTCCATATGTCCTTTTTGATCCCTGGCTTTCAAGCTCCAGCTTAGCTACTTGGTCGACTCTTATGTACATTGACATTCCCCAGCATGTAAAAGTGACTGATTCCATATCTCTGGATGTAATGTGGAGCATGAGGTTATTGACCAATGATGGCCTGCAGATATTGCAAACCCCATTCCGGCGACGGGATTGTTGTGGGGAGCTAGTGGTATGATTAAACCATCAACTGCTTAATTATATGAAAATTCTAAGCCTCAGCCTGTTAATGCAGTTGCCAACATATCATGGAGTTTGGAAGTTGAAGGTGCAACCCAAGGTTTCTTTATTTTTATGGAAGGTTTCTTTAATAGGAGGCTATTTTATATTGTGGTTGATGGTCATCTCTGCCATGATGTTGAGGAAACGATTGATCATGCCCTTGTGGCATTGTTCAGTAGCCAAGGAAGTATGTGCTCGATCTTGTTTCTTCAGCAGTAACCAGATGCAGGAGCTTACTATGCAGCATATTTGGAACACGATGAATGAAGCTACAAAAAGGGAAGTTGTTAGAAGAAAGAAAAAGATTAATGGCCTCCATCCTTCACTAATTATGGTGGACAAGGAATGAAAGTGTTTTTCAAGGTCTTCCTCAATCTCCCTCTCAAATCCTAATGAAATCCTCAGCCTGCTCCTCTCAGTTTGGCGATGCCCTTGATGTTAAGGATCAAATAGAGACCGAGGAAACCTGGGGTTCTCCCCACTCCTATTTTGGACCTGAACAGCTGCTTCAGGTCTCTTGGGAACCCCAACCCTTGGGACTATTAAGGTCAATTTTGATAGGGATGTCAAGAACGTAGGTGCTTTTGATGGAGCTGCTTTCATTGTAAGAAATCACAATGGCATTCTCTTAGCTGCTGGAGGAACAAAAACACTGATATATGTATAGGGGAATTAAGGGCGGTATGGTGGGGGATACGCAACGCCCGTAAAACCATGAAAGCAAGGAAACCGTAGGAAAAAAAGACTCCATGAATCGTATCAAACAATATTCTTTTTTTTTTCTCTACAGAATTTGAGCTAAGCGATATTCGGTTGATAGAGCCATGCTTAAATGAATGACCAAATCTATAATTCACCCTCGGTTATCTCTTGAACCTCAAAATATCCCTGTAAGATGATGTACATCCTTTTCTGCTAGATATCTGACGTCTAACACTGGGCCTTGAATCTTCTCCCGTCACAGTTCCCAAATCGGCCAACTAGAGCTGTATGGACTGTCTCATAACTGTAATGTAATTTCATATAAGGATGGAGGGTTGTTGGCAAATAATAGAGAGAGTAGATTTTAATAGCCTTGACGGATGGTTGGCAGCGTGACCGAAGCCGGAGGCCGGAGTAGTTCAAACGGGGACGATGCCTTTTGCGCATAAGCCCTTGAATTAGTCAAATTACAATTAGGTACTCGTCTGACATACACACCGTCAGTTTGGGCCTCTCTCTACAGGCAGGCGGCAGCGTGATAGGACTGGTAGCATCGGAGATGATGCTTTTCCCAAATAACCCTATAACTGAAACCGTAAGCAGGTAGGTACTCTTTTCGTGCATTTGATTTGGTTGAACTAGTCTCGGCACACTGCATGCAGGGACTAATTAGAGAAGGGGGATGATTATTTGCAGATGGCCCCCTATTTGGACTTAAAATTACGAATAGGTTATCAATGCATTCGTTGTCCTAGATTTTACTAGTCTGGCAGGGGCGCGACGGGACCAGCTGAGTTGAAACTGAGATGACGATTTGTTATAAATAACACCTTGTTAGATCCTAAAATTATGAGTAGGTTCTCATTTCATACATTGTGTTCGGCCCGAAAATAGGAATAATTAAGGCGACCGCTAAAAGCACACACCCCACTATAAAGTACAAGTAGATTCGCTTTTCATTTGTTATCTTAACTTGGACAAGTCGTGGCGATTGAGGTTTCTTGTTTCTTCCATTATCTTGGTTAGAATTTGTTCAGGCAGAAGGCTAGCTGAGTAAATGGGAAACCATTCTGAGAGAGAAACCATAATGAAATTGACCAGGAAACAAGAAAAGAATAGTGGCACTCACTAACCATCCTAATCCATGCCTTCAGCATCGTTTCTCTTGTCCTTTCATGAGCCTCATCAACTTGTCGTTGCCAAATAATTCTCAAAATCTTTCACACTGAGAGATTTACTAAATTCTAATGCATGTTAACATCTCTAGGCATTAGAATCCTATCTTATCCATACAAATGCCGGTGAAATATGAAAATAAACAATCCACCATCTTGGAATTTTGTGATAGAGATGATGCCCATATGTTGTAATCGGATATCATCATTCTCTGTTTTATGACAAAGTGAATAAGAAGCAGCTCGTCTCTGTGAGAGCAATCTTTTCACTGAAGGAATCCTTAGAATGATATCTGCTGCATGAAGCACTCTGTGCACACGAGACTCCCTTTTGTGCTACTTCTGGGAGAATAGAGTACTGTTTCTTTGGCTATCTTTGGTGTTGTCGTCCATTAATTTGACCTTGTATATGACTTGTTCATGACTCTCTGTTACATGGATTCAGAATCTTTTGCTCACCCTGAAGAGGAGGGACCTGTGACAATAGACTGTGGGTAGCCTAAGCCAAGCTGAACGTATATATAGAATAAAGGTGCACTTTTTAACCCTTTCCTAATATAAGAAAACCAGAATTAATATTTTGGATTTCTCAAGTCTAACTATGTAGTTCAGTTGCTGAGGTAAGAATAATTCAAGAGAGGCCACAATTCATGTTAATAGAACAGCTCATATATACTTCTTCTCTGAGAAAGATATTTCAAACTTGTTTTAGACTCAACAAGCCATTACACAGAACATGACCATGAGATTGAAAAGTGGGCTTATTTTTGAGAACTCTTTGCTCATTGTACTAGTGTAAAAGGCTGCCCAGTCTTAACCCAATAAATGCTAACACCGACCGATTGAATTTTCGGTCCGGCCCAGAGCCAACTCGGCTTCGAATTCCGCCAAAAGCTCCATCGGCTTCGGATATTCACCGACTCCCCCGACTAAGTTTGGAGCGTTTCCAATATTCGCCGACCCACCCCGACCGAGCTCGGAGCGCCCACTTTGGTAATACTCCCCGACCTTCGAGCTTGGGGTGCTCCACCGGGCACACTTCGGAACACGAGGAGCAGAGCTGCCCTCGGCACCAGTCTGGCCGACCTCGCCAAATGCATGATGCGACCTCTCAATGAGCTTGGTCTCGCCATCAACCGCACCCATGTGCGCGCCTACACCCTCCTACGTGGCCGTACATTACAACACCACCATGCCACGCCTCCATAGCTGGCCCTCAACTGTCAAAGGATGACACCATGACTACTCTGGCCATACCCTGCTGTGATTGTCAATACCTTACCGTTCTCGAGAACGGACAGCACCACACACCACCAACCAGCTTTAGCTACGCGCCATTCGGCTCAGAGCCATGCCCCCTCATGATGAGGGCGGACAGTGTCTCTATCACCTGGGCCTCTCTTCCGGGACTATAAATAGCCCGGTCAGGTAATTTCTAAGGAACTTTTTTGGCTGAACCAAATTTATTCCACTGTAACTTGATCGTCGGAGGGCTCTCACCGAAAACACCAGTGAGGCTTTGTGCAGGTCCGTCGCCGTCGCGCTAGAGGTGGCCCCCGTCTTCTTCTTCCAACCACCGGTGGCTCCCTCGACCCCTCCGGCATAGTCACCCTCGGGCCAAATTTGAACTACAACATTTCTGGCGCTAGAGGAAGGGCCTGAGCCGTGACCACGAGGACAATGAGCCAGGAAGCTCCAAACACGTTGAGCAGCTAGGAATCAGTGCCTGACTGCTCCCTCCAAAGTTCGTCCCCTGCACCGCATATATCGGCTGACCAAGGTTCTCAGATCCAGCTAGAACAGTTTTATTTGGTCGCCCAGCAAGTTCAAGCTCTGGCCGTGGTTATTCAAACCCTTCATCTGGCCAAAGCTTCATCAATCATTGAACTCGATAGGAAAGGCGAGGAAGCGGGGCGACAAATCCAGATGTTCTAGGAACAGGCCGCGAAACTCTGCGAGGAGCGCTATCGATTGAGGAGCAGGTCCCCTCGGAGGTCCGGAAGGCATGTCTTCCACCGAAGTTTTGAGGAATACACTCCTCTCACGTCCTCCTGGACTGAGATCCTCACAGAAATTGAGGGTTGTGGCTACCTCCGATCTCCGCCGAAGATGCGGTCGTCCTAGTCACGGAAGCGCTTGGATAACTCCCATAGAGATCACGGTCATGACACGGAAGATTGTTACCAGCTTCGTGATAAGATCGAAGTGATCGTCCGCCAAGGCCTCCTGAGCCGGTTCGTTGGTGGATTGACCGACAAGGCGGAGCTCGATGGACAGACTTCGGGGCCATCTGACAGACCCGATGACAATCGCCCCAGTGCGGGCACTATCAACACCACATCTGCGCATCCCATGCGTTAACGCTGCGCTGGCTCCGAGGGGCCGGGGAAGAGGCCGCACCCCCACAGGCTCGAGACTGGCAACTCGAGATGTAAATTACTTCTCCAGGAAAGGACCTTAGCCTCTCCAGGTCTAGGATTTCTTTTTACAAACCGTGTAAATTAATGAAGTTATCCTCCGGGACTTTTTCAAGGCATTTTTGAAACGCCCAAGTGGGCCTGACGCGCTCTAGATGCTCTTGCGGCATGAGTGATATACCGAAAAATCTATAAAATCGCTCCTTGAGTTTGCCTCGGGGCGCCCTGCAGGACTTAACAAGAGCCCGAGGGTCTCGCAACTGCAGATTCTATCTATAAAGTCCCCCCTTGAGCTCGCCTCGGGGCGCCCTGCATGACTCAGCAAGAGCCCGAGGGCCTCACAACTGCAGGATCTATCTATAAAGTCGCCCCTTGAGCTCGCCTCGGGACATCCTGCAGGACTTAACGAGAGCCTGAGGGCCTCGCAACTGCAGGTTCTATCTATAAAGTCGCCCCTTGAGCTCACCTCGGGGCGTTCTGCAAGACTTAGCGAGAGCCCGAGGGCCTTACAACTGCAGGATCTATCTATAAAGTCGCCCCTTAAGCTCGCCTTAGGGTGCCCTGCAGGACTTAGCGAGAGCCCGAGGGCCTCGCAACTGCGGGATCTATCTATAAAGTCGCCCCTTGAGCTTGCCTCAGGGCGCCCTGCAGGATTTAGCGAGAGTCCAAGGGCCTCGTAACTGCAAGATCTATCTATAAAGTTGCCTCTTGAGCTCGCCTCGGGGCATCCTGCGGTGAGATTTCGAGGGCCTCGCAACTGCAGGTTCTATCTATAAAGTCGCCCCTTGATCTTGCCTCGGGGCGCCCTGCAGGATTTAGCAAGAGTCCGAAGGCCTCGCAACTGCAGATTCTATCTATAAAGTCACCCCTTGAGCTCGCCTCAGGGTGCCCTGCAGGACTCAGCGAGAGCCCGAGGGCCTCGCAACTGTAGGATCTATTTATAAAGTTGCTCTTTGAGCTCGCCTCGGGGGCGCCTTGCAAGACTTATCGAGAGCCCGAGGGCCTCGCAACTGCAGGTTTCTTCTAAAAGTCACCCCTCGAGCTCGGCTCGGGATGCCTTGCGGCGTCAACGGGGACCAAGGAAGAGCACCCCCGTCTGCAAGATTCTATAAGTACGCCTCTGATCTGAGTGGGGGGCATCTACAAAGGCATCCCTCGAGCTCGGCTCGGGATGTCCTGCGACGTCAACGGGGAACCAAGGAAGAGCACCCCCATCCGCAGGATTCTATAAGTACGCTTCCGATCTGAGTGGGGGGCATCTATAAAGTCATCCCTCGGGCTCGGCTCGGGATGCCCTGCGGCCTCAACGGAAGCCAAGGAAGAGCACCCCCGTCTGCAGGATTTTATAAGTATGCCTCTGATCTAAGTGGGGGGCATCTACAAAGTCATCCCTCGAGCTTAGCTCGGGATGCCCTGCGGCGTCAACGGGAAGCCAAAGAAGAGCACCCCCGTCTGCAGGATTTTATAAGTACGCCTCTGATCTGAGTGGGGGGCATCTACAAAATCATTCCTCGAGCTCAGCTCGGGATGCCCTGCGGCGTCAACGGGGAGCTAAGGAAGAGCACCCCCATCCGCAGGATTCTACGAGTACGTCTCTGATCTGAGTGGGGGGCATCTACAAAGTCATCCCTCAAGCTTGGCTCGGAATGCCCTGCAGCGTCAACGGGGAGCCAAGGAAGAGCACCCTCATCCGCAGGATTCTACGAGTACGCCTCTGATCTGAGTGGGGGGGGCAACTGTAGGGTTTGTTTAAATCTCGTATAGATGTCTATCCCCAAGTTCATTATTATTCCCGAGTTGGCATTGTCCCTCAGGCGGATTTCTAATCTCGAGCTGGCGTCAGCCTTTGAGCGGATTTCTACTCTCGGGTAGATGCTTATCCTCGAGTTCATTATTATTCCCGAGTTGGCGTTATCCCTTAGGCGGATTTCTAATCTCAAGCTGGCGTCAACCCTCAAGCGGATTTCTACTCTCGGGTAGATGCTTATCTCCGAGTTCATTATTATTTCCAAGTTGGCGTTGTCCCTCGGGCGGATTTCTAATCTCGAGCTGGCGTCAGCCCTCGAGCGGATTTCTACTCTCGGGTATATGCTTATCCCCGAGCTCATTAGTATTTCCGAGTTGGCGTTATCCCTCAGGCGGATTTCTAATCTCAAGCTGGTGTCAGCCCTCGGACGGATTTCTACTCTCGGGTAGATGCTTATCTCCGAGTTCGTTATTATTCCTGAGTTGGCGTTGTCCCTCGGGCGGATTTCTAATCTCGAGCTGGCGTCAACCCTCGAGCGGATTTCTACTCTCGGATAGATGCTTATCCCCGAGCTCATTATTATTTCCGAGTTGGCGTTGTCCCTCGGGCGGATTTCTAATCTCGAGCTGGCGTCAGCCCTCGAGCGGATTTCTACTCTTGGATAGATGCTTATCCCCGAGCTCATTATTATTTCCGAGTTGGCATTATCCCTCGGGCGGATTTCTAATCTCAAGCTAGCGTCAGCCCTCGAGCGGATTTCTACTCTCGGGTAGATGCTTATCCCCGAGCTCATCTGTATTCCTGAGTTGGCATCGACCCTCGGGCGGGCTTATATCCTTAAGCTAATCTCCAGTCAGTTTCTTCCTTCTCCGGTTTCGGCCTCCTGGGCAGGGCCCAAAGCGGCCTGCACTATTAGACAAAGAGTTACAAGCTCGCCCTATGTGAGGTTTATCTTCGAATCGGAGGTATATGCCGAGCCCGAAGACCTCTGCAAATGCCAAACGCGGCTCCTACTATGTGAGATAGGCCCGGACCTAAGTTACGCAGTTCGAATCTCGATATCCGAGCATGAAACAACACGAGCTCAAACACTTAATTAAGGTCGCGACATGCTGAAAGAAATACGGACTTCATTGATAGCAAAGGCCACAGGCCAAATACAAGGGTGCCCGACCTTGAGGTCGGGCTAACTACAAAAGGCCCAAACGGTCGACTTTACAAAAATAAAAAAAAAGGTTAATTGACGCGGACGACTTCCACGTTGGCGTCAGGTGCGGCCTCCATCCTAGTCGCAACCTCGGAAGCGCCATCCCCGCTAACCTCAGAGGCAACCCCAGCTCCAGCGCTGGCATCGGGAATGGCTACTGATTCCATCCCGGCGGCGGCTTCGGCGGTGATCTCCTGCCTGACTTCGGTACCGGCTTCCGCAGTGTCTCCGTCCGCCTCAGCAGTTCCATCCAGGTTTGGCTTAAGGCTGCTAAGGTCGACTCCAGGGCAGAACTGCTGGACTTGGAGGCGACAATTATCAAAGCCTTGAACCATGGCAGCAGCAGCCCCTTCCGCCAGTTCGGCGAAGTACTCCTCTGACTAACGAAACTTCTCGACGGCCTCACGGGCGGACGACTCCGTTAGATTCTCGAGCCGCCCGATTTTCAGTTCCCGTTCCTCCGCTTCGCCCTGAAGTCTAACCAGAGCGGCTTCGAGCTCGAAGATGCGGCTTGCAGCAGAGGAGCGAGCCCGAGAATGCTCGGCCTCCATATCTTGGACTGGGCGAGCCTGTCTTTTATCAGGACTTTGGTAGTCCGTACCTTCTTCTTGGCTTTTCGAAGCCGCTGCGAGGCGACTGTAGCCTTCTCCTCGGCCTCGCGCCGCTGCCGCTCGACGGCAGCTGCCCGTTCCTCGGCCTCTTGCTGTCGCTGTGCAGCAGTTGCCGCCTAGGCCTTGGCCTCCTGCTCTTGGAGCTCGGCACGCTCCATCCTCGACCTGAGCGCCCTTAGCTCTTCCCGGTCGACGAGCATGCTGGACATTAGCCTGTCGACCACATGAAGAGACTGGCACGAAAAGATAAAGTGTCAACAAAAGCCGAGCATTCACAAAGAAAACAAATAAGGAATGGAAGGACCGCGTTACTCACCCGCACGCTTATTGAGTAAACGTGATGGATGAGGTCGCCAAGGTCCTCTTCCATCAGTGCACGGTCGCGCGGGAGCATGATGCTGCGCATGAGCCCCCGAGCAACGTCTCCAGACTCGAGGGTTGAATCGCCCTTAGGCACGCGACGTTGATGCCGCAATTGCTCCCCGTCGGACTCGAAAAACATGGGCTCGACCCCTACTAAGGCCGGAATCTCGGAGAAGGTCGCAGCCTCGGCACACGACGGGACCGTGGGGGGAACTGAAGTCTTGGGCCTACTCCCCAGCTCGGGATTTGATCCAAATGGCTGGGCGATTTCTCCGATCTCTGGGACTTGGTCGGCGGGTGCGACCGTCGCTTGGACCGAAGAATCCCTTCCAGCCGTCGACTGGGACACCTTGGCCTCTACCGCAAGGACTTGGCTGAGTCCAACCCGAGCAGGGGTGGCAACCTCTAGCTCTCCCCGCTCAATCTCGAGGCCAGGGGCAACTCTTATTTTCTTCGGCCTCCCCTCAGGCCGGATCCCTTTGAGGGCGGCCTGCTTCTTCCTGTACGCGGCCATCAGCATATCGGTCTTGAAGATCATCCCTGCAATGTCTGGAGACAAAAGGTCTTATCAAAATCTGGCATAAAAAAAAAGAAGAAAAAGCTAAACTACTCTTACCCTCGGGACGAGTTGGGCTCAAACCAAGATTCACTAAAGCCTCCTTGCTGAGCAAGTCAGGGAGCCGAGGAGTTTCTTTCAGTCCAAGCAAACTATCTAAGACCCCCTGCTCGAACTGCGACAACTGCGGGAGCCTATTATTCGCCGAAGCCAGCGGAAAGCTCCAGGTTGGATTAATTCCCCACGACTGCTTGGAGAAAATAAAGAAAAAGTTATCCTTCCATCCGCGGATGGAAGTGGGCATGCCCCCAAACAGCTTGCGGCCTCCTCGAGGGGAGAAGTACCACCACCATTTGTCCATAGGGTTGCTTTTTAATATAAAGCAACTCCTGAAGATATTCATCAAGGGGGACAGACCATGTGCCAGACAAAGGGCGAGGAAGCTGATGATTATTCTCCACAAGTTTGGGGCGAGCTGTGCAGGCACCAGGCCATAGGCCGTCAAGAGCTCCTCCACGAATCAGTGCAAAGGAAGCTTCAGCCCTGCTCGGAGCGTATCTACATACCCTCCGACCCAACCACTAGGTGGGTTGGTGACTCACCCTCCGAGGTCCGGGAGCTCGAGGACGAACTCCGAAAGAATGAAGAATCGGGCTCGGACCGAGCCTAGATCCTCGTCACTCATGAGCGAGCCGGTTCCATACGGGCTCGGGCCTACCTCGAGCTCAACCTCCCCCACACCGGAAGAGGCCTGAGCTCGCGACGGACCTACATCGAACATCGATGCTCTCGTTGGCGAATCCATTGCCTTGGTCTTAGGGTTACAAAAAGGGAGAAAAAGAAAGACTCTCCGAGCGACCAAAAGAAGGGATAAAATAACTACCAAAAAGTTCACCGAAAAAGATGATCAGGAAAAGAAAGAGAATGACCGTCGGGAGGTGAAAGTAGTGCCCGATGTGAAGGTTGGCGAAAAGCTCCCAGAGCGCCTGGAAGAAAGCTCGAACACTACGGCAATGGCGACTGAGAGAAGAGGACTAGGAGCAGGAGAGGATCAAGCAACAATCCTAGGGCCCCCATCTCAGGCCTTATATATAGCCTGCTACAGCGGCTCTGATTGAGTAGCCTGAACGATCAGACGAGCCGGGGTTCGCCACGTGGCAGGCCTTAAGATAGCCTCAGCAAAATCTTTCCGAATCGCCGCACTAAATGCTGATCATTATAGAGGGCACTCCGAAGTTCGAAACGTTGATGGCTGGCCTCTTGCATTCCATCAGGCGAGACGCTTCGGTGAAGGAAGCATTAATGGCCGGCTTCTTGCATTCCGCCAGACGAGATACTTCAGGGGACGGGGTATTAATGGTCAACCCCTTTCCGTTCCATTTCGGCAGCCCCTCAGAAAAGGATGCCTACGTGAAACACCGAAAAGCTCCCACGGCGGATCCTACTCAGAAAAATGCGGCGGCTCAAGTCACCCAAGCCCAACGCAGAGCTCCCAGCCATAAAATGCGCCGAGGCATATCCAGCTCGGTACGCACCTCTTCTTGAACACTGGGCTGAAGTGCTGGATGATCAATAGTCCGGCTACTTCCATCGCCCGAGCTGAAGGGTAACTCGATCTCGGAAGTGGGGGACAAATGATGGGAGGTGAAATGGATCGTCCAGCCCATGGCTAAAAGGCCACCCAGTCTTGGCCCAATAATGCCAACACCGACCGGTTGAATCCTCGGTTCGGCCCAGAGCCAGCTCGGTTTCGAATTCCGCCAAAAGCTCCATCGGCTTTGGATATTCGCCAACTCCTCCGACCAAGTTTGGGGCATCTCCAATATTCGCCGACCCGCCTCGACCGAGCTCGGGGCGCCCACTCCGGTAATACTCCCCGACCCTCGAGCTCGGGGCGCTCCACCGGGCACACTTCGGAACACGAGGAGCAGAGCTGCCCTTAGCACCCGTCTGACCGACCTCGCCAAATGTATGATGCGACCTCTCAACGAGCTCGGCCTCTTCATCAACCGCACCCATGTGCGTGCCTATACCCTCCTACGTGGCCGTACATTACAACACCACCATGCCACACCTCCATAGCTGGCCCTCAACAGTCAAAGGACGACACCATGACTACTCCGGCCATACCCTGCTGTGATTGTCAATACCTTACCATTCTTGAGAACGGACAGCACCACACGCTACCAACCAACCTTAGTTGCGCATCATTTGGCTCAGAGCCACGCTCCCTCATGATGAGGGCGGACAGTGCCTCTGCCATCTGAGCCTCTCCTTCGGGACTATAAATAGCCCGGTCAGGTACTTCTAAGGGACTTTTTTGGCTGGATCAAATTTACCCCACTCTAACTTGATCGTCGGAGGGTTCTCACCGGAAACACCCGTGAGGCTTTTTGCAGGTCCGTCACCATCACACAAGAGGTGGCCCTCGTCTTCTTCCAACCACCGGCGGCTCCCTCGACTCCTCCGACGTGGTCATCCCCGGGCCAAATTTGAACCGCAACACATGTAATGCTCGCCTTCGTTCCCTTATAAATTGCATGTTACTTGAGCTCACTTGAATCTCATTCTCGAATGGCATAGAAATAGAGATTGATCATTACCTGTAGGATGGTCCGCAAGTAGGCTCGAGCAATAACTGTAAATGATTTTATTATGTGCAGTTGAAGCTCTGGCAGTTCCACATGTGGTTGCTGCTGTTGTCCAGTCACCCCCGAGACTAACTTTTTCTCTTAATTCTCTTCAGTTGCACATTTGATAAGGTATTGTCAGTCCATTTTTCAGACAGATAGATCATAATTATTGTTCTTTTATTGTCATTTTAGCAACTTGTATCAGTCGATGTCGAACATGACAAAAGACCTTTAACAGTTGCTTATGATTATTATTTTTAGTCCAAATTGCAACATAAAGCTGTTTAAATCTGACACTTTTGAGATTGTAAGAGGCATTATATCAACAACAAATGGTTTTAATTAGTTTTCTTCAAAATATCGGACTACTGACCTAATGTTGCTTAGAAACAATAGATAATTGTGATGGAGGCTTCATAGTTAGACCTAGCTGAATCTTATCAGATGGACTAATCTGCAGCTGCCTGGATTAGAAGAATTAAAATCTGCAGTTCTTAGCTGTAGGTATCACTGTTGTGGGCAAGAAATAAGTGGCATTGTGATGGTGAGAATGCAACGTCAAGCCTTTAACCCTTCCATTTTTTCAAAGATATTGAATAATATTGTCGGTTATCTATTTTTTTAAGTTAAATTTCATCAAGATAACCGAAGAAGGGCTCCATAAATGAAACTAACATGAGCAAGGAGGTGAAGTGCATGCAGCAAGGGCCACAAGAAGACCCTCTCTTGATCGAAGGAAAGCAAGATGCGGTACGAGTCATGCATGCATGCGACCTTCAAAAGATTGAATAGTTTCTCCAAGATATCTTTCATAAAGAGGAGGTGGTTAAACTTTGCACCGGCTTAATGGAGACCGTCATAATCCGTCGCTACTTTTAGTTGCATGCCCGTTGAGGAAGATGAATCATGCCTAAAAGCTGCACGGCTATAATTAGTTGCATGCCTACTGAGGAAGAAAATCTTATCTAAAAGCGAAATTTCGCTTTTATAAAACCTATCCAGTACAATGGATCCGCCAGTCTTCTTTTTTTTTTGTCAGATCAATTAATTATCCGTTGTATGTACCACACTCACGCATTTAACATGGGACAGATGTGACAGCAAAGTGCTAAGTGAGATGCATTTTGAAATTATTTTGGGGAGGCCATGGTTGACAGAATAAAATATTTTTGTATTTCCTTTTGATATCATAGTATGTATGCTGTTTAATAAACTAGCTGCGATTTGGAGGTGTGCACTAAATGCCTAGGAGGTTAAAAATGAGGACGATCCTAAAAATTTTTGTCAAAATATTTTTTTTCTAAAATTTTGATTGAAAATTTGATTTTTGAAAATATGATACCTGTAAAAATGATTCTAGCATGCTTGGTCGACTATAAAAAAAATGGTGCAATTTAGAGTGGCTTATATTTGATTGATTATCTACTTTTTTTAAAAAATTATGTGAAATATTTATTATATTCTTAATAAAAAAAATTTATTTATGGATTTTAATGGCTTAAGAGTAGTTTTGGAAAAAAAAATCAATTTCTAGCTGGTGGAAAATTAGATTTTTCATGTCTCTCATGGGTTTATCTTATTTCCATAAAAATGCTACTTTTTCATCTTACTCATTTGGAAACTCCAGCCAAACTAGAGGTCTTTCTTCATTTTTCTATTGACCATACTTACTTTCCTTCTTTTTTCATGAACTAAACAAGTTCTTAATGTATAAGACTGCATTCAAGCAGATAGGTGAGAATATATCCATCCACTAGCATTGGCATGCAAAATCCCTCCTTATGTTTGGTAAACCTACTAATCTCATGATTAGATATGACAATTTTGTACCTGTTCTCAACACATGTTCAAAACTCTGGTCTTAAAAGTAAAGTTAGTTTCCAGTGCCATCTAGCAACATATTTCGTGTTAGCATAGGGCTAATTTGGCAGTTCAGCATCTGCCCCTTTGAGATTCTATCCGGACACCAATAAAACCCCTACAAAATACCTATGTACGCAATGAGAGCAGTTAAAAAAAATTGATAGCTCAAATATAAATATAATTAGGATATTAGGTGATTTGTAGCTCAAATCTTATCAATATTTATAGAGTTCCATGGCAATACTAATAGCTAAAGTTAAACATTTAAGTAATTTATCTTCTTGTGGATTTGGTTGTTGTTCCTTCATGCCTCTATGCTGATATCGAGCCTTCTGTATCAACTCCTTACAAAGGGATTGAACAATTCATCACTAGATCAATAGAGATGCTGACTAGATTACTCTTCTCAGTAATTAGCAATGTGCCGTTTGGTGCCAATTAAAAACTTTTATTGTCCCTTCATGGTGATTTCATCTCCGATCAAATAGGTTTAGCAAACACAATTCGAATATTTCACACTTTGGCCCGTTCCGACTGCTATCCATTTTGAAATTTTCAAAATTCATTCCCATTCTCTTAAATCCGCTACTTATCACGTCTCGTATATGGAACCTACCAGGTTTAGTATTCTCTACCACCTGCACAAAAAATGTAAGAAAATTAACTCATCGCATATCGCCCAAATTGAAAGTATCCAATATTTAGACACAACTTGCATTATTTTTGGGTGAAGAATCTTTGATGGCTGACTCAAATCTCTCAAGTCTTGAATTATCAGCTATTAATCTCTTTTCTGAACTTAATTCAATACTCATCAGCGCACCACCACATTCACAATAAAGAATGGTTTCACGAGAATAGCAATAGCTTCACTAAATCACCTCGAATGCTCCCTGTGCACAGGTGCTGCAACTCATAAGAGATGATGCCATCAGTGCATCAATATGAAGGTCTACATATTCTTTTTCAAGACATAAGACAGAGGTAAGTTCAGCCAAAATTGGATGAGGGTGTAATTTAAACCCAGGTCATAGATATCCACGTTGGAGAGAAGAACTATAGAAATGATGGAGCAGAGCCCCAGACCAATATCTTAGAGAAATCTTAGTATACTGATCAACAATTCCCTACCTCCGACTACCAAACTACTCTTAAATCCTATAAAAAGAGACCACAGCCTGAGATGAAAAGGGACAGGAAACCATGAGTTGGTTTTCAGGAAGCCCAGCTTTTAAGAGTCCCCTAATTTCGTTACCAAAAAAAATCCTCTAATTTCAGCTGCTGCGGTGGTCCTCCTCCGCTCCCCGAGACTGATTCCGACGGTTGGGGGGTGTTCTTGATTGATACCCCGCTCTTCTGTATTAAATGCAGTAGCTGAGGAAACCCACCAACCTCGCCCCTCCAAAAAAAAATCCCCCCGTTTCGCCCACACTTCTCTCCGTCATGCTACAAAACCCCCTTCTTCTCCCCCTCCTCTTCCCAAAATGTCCTTCTCCCCCTCCTCCGCCGCCGCCGCCGCCGCCACCGACGACAACGCCACCGCCGCCGCCTCCCCTCCAACCTCCTCGTCCTCCTTCTTCCTCCAGAACCTCAGCAACCTCGGCCTCGGCTACGCCATCGCCATCGCCCTCGGCGTCCTTGTCCTCCTCTCCACGGTCCTCCTCGCCTCCTACGTCTGCTGCCGCGCCCGCGCCCGAAGCACGAATCCTAACCCTAACGGGGGCGGCGCCGGCGGGAACTCCAACGGCGTCGTGCTGCCCCGCATAATCTTTGTCGCGGAGGAGGAGGAGGAGGACGACGAGGACAACAACGGCGAGGAGGGCGGCCGCGGCGGCCGGGGCTCCGCACCCACCGGGCTGGACCCGGCGGCGATCAGCTCCTACCCGAGGTTCCCGTTCTCCGCCGCCAAGGGCGGGGAGGCCGTGTGCTCCATCTGCCTCGGGGAGTACCGGGAGGGGGAGATGCTCCGGATGATGCCGGACTGCCGCCACTACTTCCACCTTCCCTGCATCGACGAATGGCTCCGACTCAACGCCTCCTGCCCCGTTTGCCGCAACTCGCCGATGCCCACACCCGTCTCCACGCCGCTGTCTACCCCGCTATCCGAACTCGTCCCGCTTTCCCATTTCGCCGCCGACCGGAGGAGGAGGTGATCGCCGTTCACCAGGTTCCTGATCTTGCCATCCGTGTGTAAATTTTAGGGCTTTCTTCGTTCCTATACCTTTCTGCTTTTTTAATTAGGGAAACAAAAGCCTTGCGGTAGATCTGACAACATGGAGGCGGATGGTGTTTTGTGGCTAATTAGGCTTTTAGGATTTCCATAATGCTTGCAGTGTTCAATTGATTAGATTCTTTTTTTTTCCCTATAGTTTCTTGGCTGTGTGTTAATTCCATCGAAATGGATATATATGAAATTTTGGGTCTTTTGTGCAAGTTAGTGTGATTATAATGCTCTACTTTTGAAATGCAATGTGGATTTAATATTATAGATGTGTTCTGTTGTCTGAGTTTGCTCTCTTCTGAATAAATGTGAATGGTAGCCATAAATGTAAGTTTTATATGCTGCGAGATGAATGCCTTCGGAGAGTGTGCCATCTTCACTCAAATGGTCCTTGGATATCTTAAGCGCACTTGGGCATTTTGTTCTTGTTGAAATTTTGATATTTTTAAGATACCATGGGCCTAAGTATGGTGGTCCATGGGAGCCTCCCCCCTAGATTTATACCGTACAAGCTTATTAGCTTTCCAGCTTAGATAACCAGAAGAGGAGATTGCATATCTTAAATTTAGCCCCACTTCTTTTGTTGTTAGATGTACATTATACATTGGGGCAAGAAGACTACAGGAGAGAGTAGTTTCCAGGGAAATTTTTGAGTGTTTGCATACTTAGGGTTCATAATTATAGGTGTCTTAGTTGCAGCTGTCTCTGCTGTATTTGGTTCCTTTTATCTCTTATATGATTTCATCAGAATCAAATGCATACTTTGATTCATTTGTTAAAAAAGAGCAGATGAGAATGAAATTTTGAACATGTATGACAAATTAAATTCTGATACAGAGAAAAGTCTCTGATTCTGCTGTTAATTGCCTACTAAATACGGCTTGGGTGCTTAGATGACATTGTTTGTTGGATATGCTTTGACAATTGCCACCAAATCCAAAAGCTTAACTTTGGGTTGATTACCTTGTACTCCAATGTAATGCCTCCCAACAGCTTCCCTCATCCCTCTCACCTATCAATGAAAATCCTAATAAAATCTGTTTCTGAACCAAGATTCAAGATTTTAGCGTGCTGAATAGTGCCGAACTGACCGGTTCGGGGTATACCGAACTGGAGCAGTTAAAAATCAGCATGATTCAGAACTTTAAACGAAATAAGGCTGGTTCGCTTAAACCTCCCCTCTCTTGGCTATTAAACAAGCTTGGTTCGAGAAGTCAAGAGAGGCCCCTCCTGCTCACGAACACCACCTACTGTCCGCCCGTCTAGCCGGTCGCGAATTGTGATGGTCTGCCTCCCGCCGCCTCCGATAAGTCACCCCATCCTCTCCTGCTCCCTCCCTCTCTCCCTCGCTCTCAGTTAGGTTAGGGTTTTCCTTGCCGTCCCCTTTCGTCCCTCCCTCTTCATCTCTATCTCTCTTCCTCTTTCCTTTTCTCCCTCTCTCTGCCACTTCCTCTCTGGATCTTCGTTTGTTGATATGCCTCAGAACGGCATGGTACAGACCTGTACCATGCAAAACCGATTGCCGGCCAATACCCTTTCATATACAGGTTTTGGCGAACCTTGTTCAAGATCCTTACTTTGAGGAGTATTGAACAAAGAAAAACTCATTCAAGAACCAACTCAGATTTCAAGTATAAAAAAAAATTTGGAAGAAAAAAAGAGGCTGAATTCTTTTTATCACCCTTTGCTTAGATTGCATTAATTTGGTCTTATGTTCATGATGGCAAGCTATAATTTCCTACTCAACCATTGGATCTCAGCGGCGGGATGGTGAAGACCTATGCAGGCCGTTCATGACTCATGATCAATCTGCCGTGGACTAGCCTTGAACTGAACTGTTGGTTATTAAACATGTTTTTAATATTAGTAACTTATGGTTTTATTTTCTGTAATTGCATATTAGTATGGTGAGGAGTTACATGTCTTTTAGGTTTTTAATCATGTGGGAGTTACATGGAGTTATAAGGGTGTTATTTAGAGGGAGTTATTTGAGATTTATTTGGGGGTTATGTATGGTGTAGTAACCAATTCAATTAGGAAGGTTAAAAGATCATCTAATGGTGCCTATAAATGTCCATGTGTTCTAGTTGTTTTTTAAAAAAGGTGAGTGGAATACAAGTTATTCATGTGTGCCTAAAATTCTCTCTATTTTTCTTCCATAGAGTAATTTGTGAGGGTGAATCCTCTTGATTTCCAACAGAGTGGTATCAGAGCCAAGACTTTTCTTGTGAGAAATAGCGATGACAAATGGAATGCTTCCGTTTCTAATGTCGCGGTCCACCAAGGATAGCTATGAAAATTGGTGTATCCGTATGAGGACAATCTTGGGATCTCAAGATTTGTGGGAGATCGTTGACAAAGGCTACACGGAATCGGAGAATGAAGATTTCTTGACTCCAGCTCAAAAGGAGTCCTTACAAGCCACAAGAAAGAAGAATCGGAACACCATGATGATCATCCATCAATGTTTGGATGATGGCATACTGCAACGAGTTGCTAATGCAACTTCTTCAAAGCAAACTTGGGAGATTCTCCAAAACTCCTATCAAGGAGTTGACAAAGTCAAGAAGATTCGTCTTCAATCTTTGCGTGGTGAATTCGAAGCCTTACATATGAAAGAATCCGAATCAATCTCGGATTACTCTTGAAGGGTGTTGACCGTCGTAAATCAACTAAGGAGGTACGGCGAAAATGTGAGGGATATGAGAGTTATTGAAAAAATCCTTCGTTCATTGGATTCCAAGTTTAATTTTATTGTTGTAGCCATTGAAGTGTCCAAAGATCTAGACTCCATGACAATCGATCAACTCATAGGATTACTACAAGCTCATGAAGAGAAGGTTGTCAAGAAGCAAGAGACTTTAGAGTAAATGTTACAAATAAAAGTCTTTTTGAAAGAAAAAGAAGATCGTAGTTGGAAAGGCGAAAGAGATCGTGGACGTGGAAATGGACGTGGTCGAGAAAGAGGTGGTCGTGGATCATCCAACAAAGAAGAAAAGAAAGAATGGTATCAATCAAGAGGACATGGAAGAGGAAACAATTCGAGATCAAATGGAGGAAGGTATGATACATCTCGAATTCGTTGCTATAATTGTCAAAAATATGGTCATTTTGCTTCGGAGTGTAGAGGTCCTCAAAATGCCGAAGAAGAAACTAACTATGTTGAAAATGAAGAGACGGAGCAAACTTTGTTGTTGGCATGCAAAGGAGAAGAAAATGAAGATCATGATTTATGGTATCTTGACAATGTGGCTAGCAACCACATGTGTGGTAACAAAAGCAAATTTGTGGAGTTGGATGAAACTGCAAGCAGTAATGTGGATTTTGGAGATTCTTTCAAAGTATCGATCAAGGAAAAAGGTACAATTTTGATTTGCTTGAAAAATAGTGATCATTAATTTATTGCTAATGTTTTTTATGTTCCAAGCATGAAAAATAATATTTTGAGCTTAGGACAACTCTTAGAGAAAGGTTATAATATTCAAATGAAAAATCTTAGTCTTTCGATAAGAGATCAAAAGAAAAGTTTGGTGGCCAAAGTTAAAATGACAAGAAACTACATGTTTTTGCTCAACCTTCAAACTGATGTTGCTAAATGCTTGAAGGCTTGTGTTGAAGATCCAAATTGGCTTTGGCACTTGAGGCTTGGGCACTTGAATATTGATGGGCTAGAATTATTGGCCAAGAAGGATATGGTGAATGGGTTGCTCTTTATTGACCACCCAAATCAACTTTGTGAAAGATGTCTCTTTGGCAAGCAATCAAAAAAAAGCTTTCCAAAAGAAGCTAGCACAAGAGCAACGGAACCACTACAACTTATTTATTCGGATGTTTGTGGTCCATTCAATCCACCATCTTTTAGTAAGAACAAGTACTTTATCTTATTTATTGATGATTTTAGCCGAAAAACTTGGATTTATTTTCTTAAAGAAAAATCGGAGGTGTTTGAAGCATTTAAAAGATTTAAGGCACTCGTTGAGAAACAAAATGGTTTTGATATAAAAGCTATACGATCCAATAGAGGAGGTGAGTTCACATCAAATGCTTTCAAAAGCTTTTGTGAAGAAATTGGAATTTACCATCCTTTAACGGTTCCAAGATCCTCGTAACAAAATGGGGTTGCGGAGAGAAAAAATAGAACCATCCTTAATATGGTTCGGAGTATGTTAAAAAGCAAGATGCCCAAAGATTTTTGGGCCGAAGCCGTTAATTGTGCGGTGTACTTATCCAACCGATGTCCTACCAAGAGTGTGCCAAATCAAACACCACGAGAAACATGGAGCGGAAGAAGACCAAGTGTTTCTCATTTGCGTGTTTTTGGAAGCATAGCCTATGCACATGTATCGGATGAAAAGCGCTCTAAGCTAGATGACAATAGCGAAAAATTGGTCTGATTCATCAATTATGATGCAAGCTCTAAGGGCTACAAGCTATACAATTCAAAAAGTCACAAGATCATCACTAGTAGAGATGATGAATTTGACGAAGCAAGTTCATAGGATTGGAATTCTCCAAGAGTATGACTTTTTTCCTTTCTTTGAAGAGGAGGAGCAAGGAAGTCAAGTCTTGGAGCCCCCTTCTCCACCTTCAACACCTCCATCATCCGCTCAAGTGCAATCATCTCCATCATCAAATGAGGCAAGTTTAAGTGAAGGACCAAGAGGCACAAGGAGTCTTCAAGACATATATGATGCCACGGATGAGGTAACGGAAAGATTAAGTGATTTAACACGTTTTTGTTTTTTTGCCAGTAGTGAACCTTTAAGCTTTGAAGAAGCAACTCAAGACAAGAAGTGGAGAGATGCTATGAATGAAGAAATCAAAGCCATAGAGAAGAATGAAACTTGGGAGCTCACCACTCTTCCGGAAGGGCAAAAGGCAATCGAAGTCAAATGGGTGTACAAGGCAAAGAAGAATTCAAGAGGAGAAATCGAGAGGCACAAGGCAAGACTTGTTGTCAAGGGATACAACCAAAGTTTCGGGATCGACTATGATGAAGTATTTGCACCCGTTGCTCTTTTGGAAACTATTAGATTAATTATTTCTTTGGCGGCACAAAACAATTGAAAAATCTATCAAATGGATGTGAAGTCCGCTTTCTTGAATGGTTTTCTTGAAAAAGAGATTTATGTGAAACAACCTTTGGGATATATTGTGAAAGGACAAGAAGATAAAGTTTTGAAATTAAAGAAATCCTTGTATGGCTTGAAGCAAGCACCAAGAGCCTGGAATACCAAAATTGACAAGTATTTTCAAGAAAACAAGTTCACCAAATGTCCTTATGAGCATGCCCTTTACACAAAGGTCAATGATGATGGAGATATATTCGTGGTTTACTTGTATGTAGATGACTTGATTTTTACCGGCAACAATTCTAGTATGTTTGAAGAATTCAAGCAAGTTATGTCTCAAGAGTTTGAGATGACGGACATTGGCCTTATGGCTTACTACCTTGGCATTGAAGTGAAGCAAATGAAAGATGGAATTTTCATCTCTCAAGAAGGTTATGCTAAAGAAATTCTCAAAAGATTCAAGATAGATGATAGCAACCCGGTGAGCACTCATGTGGAGTGTGGAGTCAAATTATCAAGATATGAAGATGGAGAAAAGGTAGGTCTTACATTCTTCAAAAGTCTTGTTGGAAGTTTAAGATATTTAACTTGCATAAGGCTGGATATTCTTTTTGGGGTTGGACTTGTTAGTCGGTATATGGAAGCTCCTACTTCATTCCATTTGAAGGTGGCCAAGAGAATTCTCCGCTACATCAAAGGTACCCTTAATTATGGCCTATTTTATTCACTTGTTGTTAACTTCACACTTGTTGGATATAGTGAGTGATTGGGCCGGAGATGTGGATGAAAGAAAAAGTACGACGGAATATGTTTTCTTTATGGAAAGTGTAGCTTTTACATGGTCTTCAAAAAAGCAACCTATTGTTATACTTTCTACTTGTGAAGCGGAGTATGTTGCAATTTTAAGTTGTGTTTGTCAAGCCATTTGGCTAAGGTATTTGTTGAAGGAGCTTCATATGTTACAAGAAGAACCAACGGAGATTTTTGTCGACAACAAATCAACAATAGCATTAGCCAAGAATCCGGTATTTCATGAGCGCAGCAAGCATATCGATACAAAGTATCATTTCATTAGAGAATGTATGGCTAAGAAGGAAGTGAAGCTCAAGTACATGAAGTCTCAAGTTCAAATTGTCGATATTTTCACTAAGCCCCTCAAGTGTGAAACTTTTTGCAAGTTAAGGAGTTTGCTTGGAGTTGCAAAACCAAGTTTAAGGGTGGGGGTGTTGGTTATTAAACTTGTTTTTAATATTAGTAACTTATGGTTTTATTTTCTGTAATTGCATATTAGTATGGTGAGGAGTTACATGTCTTTTGGGTTTTTAGTCATGTGGGAGTTATATGGAGTTATAAAGGTGTTATTTGAGATTTATTTGGGGGTTATGTATGGCGTAATGACTAATTCAATTAGAGAAGTTAAAAGACCATCTAATGGTGCCTATAAATGTCCATGTGCTCTAGTTGTTTTTTAAAAAAGGTGAGTAGAATACAAGTTATTCATGTGTGCCTAAAATGCTCTCCATTTTTTTCTTCATAGAGTAATTTGTGAGGATGAATCCTCTTGATTTCCAACATGAACTAGGTCACAGCGATGTGATCTATTGACAAACACGTGTAATACAACCAGATGTTTCATAATATCTGAAAGCACAATTAGCCTATATTCTATTCTGCATCATTTGCTTGTGGTTGTCAATGTCATTGCAAGATCTGTAGTTTCCAGATCCATCGTTGGATTACCATGATGTAATAGTCTGGATTAATGAAGATCCTCTTAGTGATCTGTCTACCATTTCCTGATTGTGATTGGACTAAACCTGCAATTTTGCACTTGATTATTTAACATGTGTTGTAAGGCAATTGGATCTGTTTTATCAAAGATGACAGATCATTATACCGAATGCCCATGATCTTCACTGTTGACTGAATAATTATAACTTTTGTTGGAATGTGCCAGTATTCATCTCCTTGAAAAACAATCAGTCTTTAGTAACTCATTTTTTTTTCTAAATCCTAGATTCTTCTGCTACAGGATGTTCCACCGGCTGGTCTTCAGCCCGTAGGCTTTTTGACCTGTGGTGTGCTAATTTTGCTGGTAGATTTCTAATTGGTGATTTTCACTGACTTTTGAATTTTCAGTCGTAGCATGTTTAGCTAGAGCTAGTTGATCTTCAACATCTGCTTGTGCCGTGTCATCATCTGCTATATTTGTTATGTACTGGATTCTTATCTATGGGATCTGCTTGTGCCGTGTCATCATCTGCATGAGCATGACCATTTCTCAAATGACTGATCTAGTTTAAGAAAGATTTCTTCTAGATGTGTGCTGGAAATAGTATCTTTTTGAACGCAGGCCTGCCTCAACAAGGTGTATTGATTATCTCTTTAACTTTGGATAGTGTTATGCTAAGCACCACCTGGTTCTGACCTCCCATGTCCATTGCATGGATACCCACAATGTTCGACCAAGAAGATGCTGTAAATTATGATCTAGTAAGGATATGATTGAATGGAATTTGATTTAAATTGGGGGATAGGGTTATAAAAGAGAGTTGAGGAGGGAAAAAAGGAAAGAAGGATGAAAGTAGGGATGTCGAACTGGCTACAAGAATTCCACCAACCAAATACAATCAGTAATCTTCGTGACATAATTCAGATTTTCCCGGAGCCTTTGTATAAAAAAACTTCACTTAAATGCAATAATACTAATATCTTCATCAATTTCCTAGTTCAAGCTATATTACCCTTCTAAGATCCTTCTAAATTATATTCAATTGAAATAGGACTGCATATGGAAATAAATCAAACTTTCCTAATATAAACTATTTTGTAACCAACTAATATAAAACTTCATTCTTTAAAGAGCTTAGAACGATTTTAGACTTTTTAAGAGACTTCTTAGGGTTCAGCTTATGTTATATCTGGGACTACAACGGTAATGAGAGTACAATTACCTAAGTTTATTTGACATGCATTCGAACCATTACTGCTAAGTCGAAGTGTCACTTGAAGCTTCTGTAAAAGAAGCCATAAAATCCTGACTCCTGAGCTAAGACGTGCCTGGATGAAGCTTTAGAATTTGTGCTCTTGTAAGACGTTTAGAGTGAAATCAGGTAATTGGTTGATCATGAAGAATGAAGGCCCCAGGGTGTCAGGTTAATATTATTATTATTATTATTATTATTTGAAATCCTCTCTGTATTGAGTTACTTCGGACTGCCTGATTCACACCTAATACAACCATCAAGTGGAAACTGCTGTGGTGGAAAACCACAATGTAGTAAGTTGAAGATTTTCTGTGAACTGGCAAGGATGTGATGGGCATCTTGTACTAATAGAAGATTTGGGCAGGGTCTACTTTAATGTTTTGTAATGATTTGAGGAATTCCACAAAGGTCATTCTGACTGCATAGGAGTAGGTTGCGAATTATTAGACTGCCAGCTTTTTAGCTGTGTTTAGTGCTAAGGCCAGAACATTTGGATAATGTAATTCATTTAAATCAGCTGGAATTTGTTTTCATGTCTATTGTGTCATAATTTTTGATGGGTGCTGATGTTTTTCTTAAAAGAAGATCACTTGGATTTTGAAGTGACCGTTAATAATAGTCTGGAAAGACTTGTGTTTCTTTTTCCCTTTCTTAAAACCAATATGGAAGTTGGTTATGGGTTGATATGTAAATGTTTCTGTGGAACCGCTTGTAAGAAGGGAACTTGAGCTTGAAATTTAGGCCATTGTATGGTCATTAATAATAGAAGCTAACATGGCAATGCAGAGGTGGAGGTGCATCTGATGAACCATTGGAATTTAGGCTCCTGGCATCAAATCATTCATCTCAGCAAACTTGATTAGAGTTGAGATTGAGAGAATATCTTTAGACTCGGGGAAAAGTGGAAAGTCTTTTTCTGATGTTCGGTTCCTTTGGATGGAGGATCTTCCGATGGAACAAATCATTCATGTTAGCATCCATTTTTTCCCGTCTGTATGCTTCATTTTGAATCAGTAGTGAGAGGGAATGTTAAAGATGGCATTGCAAGGTCTTGGTATGGGTAGGGTGAAAGGGTCTGAAAGCGAGGAGGGATGGCAAAGGAAAAGTGGACACAAGTGGTGAGGAAAGAGCTGATTATAAGAAATATGTAGGGCCATACATAAATAGGAGCTGCTTATAGAACTAGACCTCATAACTTGACCTAGGAAGGAAGAGCAGCTGCAGTCCTTGGCCTTGAATGGGTGGAAAGTGACAACCCTATTTATTATCTCTATCAGTTTAGAGGGTCTGCTAAGCAACAGCAGTTACATGATGGATTTGTACTGCGAGCAGTCGAGATATTACAGCCCTGGTGGCCTCGTTGCTTCAGTACAACTTTGCATCGTTTGCAAGAATTCTTGTTCCCAAGTGAGAACTGAGACATACGTCTGATTCAGCTCACAGTTGTGTGTGTTTCACATTACAGATCCCTCCATCAGCACCGCTTTTGAAGAAGTTACATCGTTAGACCTTTTAAGCTCAATCTTCCTTAAAACAGAAAAGGGGAATGAACCTTTGTCTGCTGGATTCGGTGAGATCTGTGTCAGCGACGTGAAAGCCAACAGTTTCTTCGACTTTCGAGTTTCCCTACTAACTCTCTAGGACCTGCCTGGTGGACGGGATTGGGCCTCTTTAGGGTTTGTTTGGTAGACGGAGTAGGAGTGGGATAGTCGACTTATTCTGTACTATTTCTCTCTTTGGAATAGCCTACTATATTTCTTGTTGAAGGTAGTAATGGTAATTTAGTTCGTTCCATCGAGTATCAAATCCAATCTGATTCTAATATGGTGGATTTTGCCTAACCTGCGATTTAAAGCAAGTACAGGTAATGGTAAACCTCGCCTAAAATCCGATTTGAATATTTATAACTCTTCATAAATCTCCTCCTTGCAATAAAAAAGTTTAATTTGTATGCAAAAAAATAATTTTTGTAGCTTTATCTAGTTCGATTCGTCCAATCCATCCCATCTTATTATATTCGTCTCATATCCGAGGCAAGTATGAAACGAGTACAGATAGTTCTTACTCGACTTATACCTAGGGGCGTAAATGGGTCAGGTTGGGTCGAGTCTTGAGTGACCCCGACCTGACCCAGTTTCTCGTTCGGATTCTAATTTGAGATCCAAACCTGATCTAATTGAAAATCAGGTCGGATCGGATCCACAACTATAATTTTTGACCCAATGAGTCATTTGGGTTCGGGTCCGGATCCGGATCGGATCGAGTTGGGTCAGGTTAGAGAAGCAGTGCACATATTTTGTAGTAAAACATCCTAAGTTACTTTAAGATCAAAGCACTGATAACATCACGAGATGTTGCTCAGAAAAATGAAACAACTTCTCCTTATGCATAACCATCTCTGAAGTCTGATATGCAAAGAACAACCCTTTCGAAACATGTAAAATAGCTTCACATCATGTAATTAATAAGGAATCAGAATAGCTTCTCATCTTTTCAGTAAGCCTTCCACCGATTCTTCAAAACATGTATAATAACTTTGAAACGAAAAAAAGGAAGCAGGAAATGCTAGCATGTAATTCCTTCATGACCCTTCATGACCCAATAGCAGAATCAGAACATCATTTACCCTTTCAAAGCTAAGTTGCGTCACAAGATCATAAGCAGGATGTTGCGTCAGCATCATGTTCACATCAAGCCAAGCAGGCATATGCATCATAGCATCAACAACATGTTTAATGAATTTCAGGATTACATAACTAAGAACATGCATAATGACCCATAGTTTTCTCAATATAAAGTGACCTACAAAGAACAAAAATGCCTTGAATGCTGCTGCGAGGCAAAACTACCTCTACAAAATCTGCTGAAAATCTATTCGATCACAGCTAAAAGATCACCCGCTCAGCTGAAACAATGTTTCGCATCTTTATCCTCCATGGCTTTGGTTAATAAGCACCATACAGCTATGGAAAAAGATAATAGATATAATTAACTATGCATAAAAAGTACAATATTCTTAACAATGTAAACATAATAATGAAGATGATTGTTACCGTTTACCAGCATAAGCTAATCATCAGCATTAATAACAACAACAGTTTCGTAATCTTCAACTTTGTATTTTGTATGAGGAGCTGAAATATCTACAAATGAAAAAATTACGAAATTAATAATCTCAAAGTTTTAAAGCACTAGTACATGGTAAAATTTATTGATGTTCTAGAAATTAAGCTTGCAAGATGAGGTAAGAAGTCTCGAAATCAATCTTGTGTGCATATCAATACCTTAACTGTATTCGAAGATAGACTACTACGAAAATCATTCAAAACCCTGCAAGCAATGTTGAAGGCAGGCTCAGATGCAACGGTAGAAATAGAAATTGCCAAGATATCATGTATCGTCCTAGACAATATTGGATATTTTGATTCATTGAATCTTCAATATTGTAGAATGTCAAAATTTTGATCTCCTAATCGATGAACCTGCTCAAAAAAATTATATGACAAGGCATCCAAATTAGAGATCATAAAATACCTTATGTTCCAAATAGGTCTCTAATTCTGACTTGGATGGTTGGGTAACTTCTTTTTTTTTGGATAAATTCGGGTTCGAGTCGAATTGGATCGGGTCTTTGAGTAAAACGATCCAAAATTAACCTAAAAAAATGGATCGGATCGAGTCGAGATTGGGTTGACCCAGACCCAACCCGAAAAATAGAACGGGTTCAAATTTAGTACTCGACCCGACCCCGCGGGTCCTCAAATTCGGGTCGGGTCGGGTTACGGGTCACGGGTCAACCCGACCCATTTGCAGCCTTACTTATACCCGACCTATTGCCATCTTTAGTTGGCGGTTGATTTGGGTGGGTATATAGGTGGAGAGGTTCCTTTCCCTTGTGAATCTGCTTCCATGCCAAAGTCTAGCCAGGTTTCTTCGGATGACAGTGAGATGATCTAGCTCAATGATGCTCTGATTGGCCATCAATTAGGGTTGGGAGTATCACTTTTCTACTCCAACACTCACTCTTTATCCCATGTTTCTGCTTCCTTGCCCATTTCTAGACCCTGCCAGCTTTCGACAACTGCTGGCAAGTCGATCCAACTTGGTGGCCCCACAATCCATTGATCCTTGGCCTCCCTCTTATCCAATGTTGTTGGTTGGTTGCCTGCTTCATGTTGGTTATATCTTCTCTTGCACTTTCCTCCATCACCAGGGTAAGGAGTGGGCTATCATGTGTGACTTGTTGATTTTTGTTTTGGGTGATGTGGTTATTATATTGAGGGATTCTTAGATTTGGGCTTGGGTTTTAGTTGGAGGATGGCTCTCACCTATGTCCATAACATACTCTATAGCGACTCTATATGGTTGCTGATGGGAGTTGCTTGGCGTTAACTTTTCCATATATTTTTATTCACCAACATAATTCTGCATGTTTTATAGATACAATTAGGCCGATTTGTATGTTATAACTTTGTGCAGGTGTTCTCGGTCAATGCTTGTAGATATGCAGCACCTCAAAACTTCTGAGGTGCAATTGGATCGCTATATGTAGATAGGGTGTTCTCCGATATGCAGCCATGCTATCTACACTCGCGAGGCAATGATGCCATGCCAGATGCCAGCTTCTGAGGTCTTTACATGGCTTGGCATGCATGCATCTTATGGAATCACCAATGTCATTTTATTTTTATTGTACTGGCCAGATGGTCAGACGATCGATTTGACTCATTATGGAAAGTCCTTATCCATATAGTATGACGTGTAGAGTTTACAACCGTTACATGTTATTTGTACCTGCAATGTTGTTTATATTTCGACATAATATTAACTTTGTTATGAATTTGCCTGTTTATTTTATACTTTACAAGATATCTCTTTTACATGCACGTCCAAACCATCTTAATTTGCCGTACAAACAGGAGCAGGAGGCGAGATGAACGTCGAACTTTCATGCTCAGCTGATTCTTCCGTCGGGGGGAGAATGATAGTCTTGTTCGCAAGGCTCCACTTATCCTCTGAACTTACTCCTGTCAAATAATAATGTCACGACACAAGAATTCCAAACCCGTCCAGTTCAACCAAAAGCACAAAACTCAGCCTTCAGAAACTTTGTTTGATGCAGGACATGTCCTTCCCCATCGAATAGAATCTTCTTTCCGTCGAACAAGAACCGCGGAACAGGAGAATGGAGCATTGGAGATGGAAGATCCTTGTAAATCAGAGCATGATAGGGATGAAGACGCTGATCCTGGAGCATGAACATCATTGAAACCCAAACATGGAGGGGTGATTAGAAGTTCTTTTTGTTTTAGAATTATATTTTGGTTGAACCGAATGTGGAGTCTTTGTGGATTGGTGAATTAAGTTTGTTTTGGATTTGGATTAAGTTGGAATTAGGAATCTTGTTGGTTTGGATTTAGCTTTCTTTCAGTCCAATTGTTGTAAAGGTTAGGATGTCTTTATGATCCTGTATAAGGATCGTAGGAAGGGACTGTATCCTCTCCTTGGTAATTTGTTTTTTCAGCCCCCATTATTAATGAGAAAACACGGTTGAAAGCACGGCGTGAGTCACCTGTTTTTTGTACTCTGTTTCTGATTCTAGAAATCCAGCAGCGTTGCGAGCCCTTTTCTCCATGCTTCTCCACATCATCGTTCCACAACCGAACTCAGCCTTAAAGCAACCGAGCATCGGTGGGTTCATGATGCGTCCCAAGTTCTCCAAAAAGCCATGATGCTTATTCGGGCTTCATGTCAGAAGGAAGATGATGGGACACGGATGTGACGGATCTTTTCGTCAAGGTCGCAGTCATGCGTGGTGTCTGAGCCGAATCCTCTGCGGCCGAAACCTTTAGGCCTGCAGGGGGCCTCACCACATTGACTGCGTCCAGCCGGATGATGCCATCTTGGAAAAGTAAGACGTTAATCATTGCGTGTGTATATGCTTTTTGCCAATTGTCGTGACCTTGTGGAGTAAATTGGCATCCGTGATTTGCAATTCAAGTGCCCCTGCTGCCTGTTAACGAAGTTTCTCCTTGCTCTGGTTGGGATGTTTAGGTCCTGTCTTGATGTTTCCACGTAATAAGACCGTATCAGTGAAAGTGTAAGAGAAAGGAATAGAAGGAAGAAGTGACCCATCAAGAACCTGCTGCTTCAGAATTTATTTTCCTTGAAGTTCTAGTGTTTCTCAAGCTCTCTTGGATTTCTCCTTCCGTTGTTTCCTTCTCTTCACTCTTTTTTTTTTTTTTTTCTCTAGTGCTGTTAACCATGGATGCCGTAGAAAACCATGCAGATAGGACCTCAAAAATTTGTCCTGTAGAACAGAGATTGGATATGCTGACATATATGTTGGAGGGCCGCATTCAGATAATTTATGTTGGTTTATGATATATGAAAAGAATTGGATATGCAGAATTAATGCGAAGACTTCATGCTATATGGTAACTGACCTTATTATTATAGATGCAAGGTAGCAACCTGTCCAAATCTCAGGTCACCAAAGATGAGGGGGTTGACGTGAGAAATACCCCTTTTGTCCCTTCTCAATCCAATTATTTGGCCAAATGAAAATTTCATAAACTCAAACAAATACCTTTTCCTTATTCTAACATTGTAACGCATACTTTTTTTTTTTTTTTGTTAGGTGGTGGCGGTGGTGGGAGGGTCCTCACATTTAATTCTATTTTGCCATCTCTGCAGCTTTTAATGGTGAAATTTTTAGTTAGATCAGGTCCATCTTTTTTTTTTTTTTTTCATTTCTCTTTTATATGTCTTTGTGACTATTAGCTTGCGGTTAGACTAATCGACAGCTGAGCTAGGAGATCTGCTCCAACCAATAACTTCTCCAAAAATAAGCATCGGGCATGAAAAATAACAAGTGCAATGAAAATCCGAAAGTTTTTGAAAACTCCCGAAGTAGCACATGAGGAATTTAAAAGTTTGGAAAGTTCCCGAAGTGGAAATTGAAGTACAATCATTTGAAAACATTGGCAAAGCTTAGGGGGGATGGTACATGTACATCACTTGGGAACACAATCCTGCTGGGGAAAAGAAGCCTAACTGGAAACAGCTCGAGTTAAAGACTAAGTATCCAATTTGAACTCTGGGCAATGAATCCATGGTCCCAGTCCTCAACTCCAACCAAAACCCCATTCTGAAGCCCCACCCCTCTATCTATGCCGACTTTCGGACATATTAGTCGACAGGGAGCTGTCTCCCCAGCATCTGGTGCAGCTCGCACTCAGATGCGAACTGGACCATACCTTGTTTTTTGACTTCTTAAGTTCAAATTCTGACCCTGTTCTCACAGTATTGAGTCAGGCCAAGTTGAGCCTGCTCCACTTTCTCCAGAACTTGGCCCAACCAAACTCGCGCCTTAGAGGAGTGGGTCCATTACTAGACCCTGAGGTGGATCCTACAACCCAAATGTAGACCTATTCTCCAGATTCGTGTTGGTCTGATCCTACCTAACCCACTTACTGTTCTGCTTTCGAATGGTCCAATCCATCAAACTTAAAGTGGGTCGGTGGCCTGAGCTCTGCTTGGTCTCTCCTGAGACAGTAGGTGTCAGCCTGTCGGACCCTCTGTTGCTGCCGTGAAACTTCCTCAGAAAACGGCTGGTTTTGATTAGGATTTCAAGCTAGGAATGGTTGCAGAGAGGAAGCACTTAACAAAATCCTCCAAATCTAATCATAACACTTTTTGAACTCCTCCATTCTGAAGCCTAGTGTCTTGTCTTGGACGAAAATAGACCTACCAGGCTACAGCAGCGGACCTCATGATCGATCCCTTTGGCCTATTACCTACTGGGGGAAACCTATTCTACGTCACCTTTTAGTCAAATTATAGCAGAGAGAGCTACTGAAAAGTTACTGGGACTTGGGTTGGAGCTACGTCACCTGCACCTATGAATGCTCAAATTTTCGGGGGGGGGGGGGGTTTCAGACCTTCCCAACATTGAGTAAATGATAAGAATCATCAGTACTTCATTAAGATATTGAATTCAGATAAACAAGGGAGCGTGATATCAAAGACTATCGTGTGGGCTGATACCGGTTAATATGAGTCTATGATTTCCAAGGCTTAGTCTTTTATTTGGAGGGTAAAGATAGAAGGACCAGTTGGATTTTTTTATGGCTGTCTGGTCGCCAAAATGATCCAGTTGCGAGAGGGATTCGGATTGGTGCAGCAGCCAAGTCTACGGTCCAATCTGATATATTAACTTACAAAGCGTACGGCCAAAATAAATCCCCCAGCCCGTGAGTTCAGAAAAGTCGCTCACGTTGCTCGGAGTCGTTTCGTTGTGGTCAATTAAAAAAAAACACCTCATGTTTGATTAATTTTTTTAAAAAATATTTTTTTATAAAAATAAAATTTTTATATTTCATGAAAAAAATTTAATTTCTATTTGAAAATTGAGATATTTTTTAAAAAATATCCTAAAACTCTTAAATATAATAAAAAAGTCTTTTTTATATTAAAAAAATTTAATATATATATATATTAAAAAATAAAATAAATAAAAAATGGATAGAATATCCAATGCGACGGTTCGCAAAGTATTAAATTTTGATTTTGAAGTGCAATATGATTGTGAGTATGGATCAGATTACCTTTTGGATTGTTGAATTTTCAACCAGCTTGTGTCGAATTCATAGCTATACAAAAAAGAAAAAAAAGGAAGGCCTCTTTTGTCGATTGGTTGAAATGGACCTCTTACCATGCATCCCACTAAATTCAAAGGTGTGGAAACGATTTATATCGATTACGAGCATGAAAGCATTTAATGGGTACTTGAGAGAAGCTGCACTCCTCAATAGAAACTAAGTCTTATTTTCACAAATTTTATAATAATTTTAATTATATTTCCCTGATATCTACCTCCAGAATCTTAAAATCAGATGAGAACCGGCGGATGTACGAGAAGTTACACCATTCCTCATCCATCCCATTCATCAAACAAAGCTGAAGACATCACCATCCACGGTCTGTTTCTCGACAAAAAAAGACCCCTTTAGTCCGCTTGTGTGAAGCTTCTCCGCACCCCCACCCCACGCTCTCAGAATCCTTCCACCTTTACCTTTACTGATGGCACACGGATCAGACGGTGACTAACCATACTTGCATCGCAAGCGTACGATCACGATGATTTATCTGCTCCTAATCCGTGATCTCATCATCCACCGTACAAAATCCCGTTCCATTTTAACGCCCGATTGCCGCTACGTGATCCCCCCCCTCCGCGTGCGTATCCCAGACGCCAAAAAAGAACATAACCCAGCAAACCGCACCCCAACAACTCAGACGAAGCCAAAAAGAATTGTGACGGAATTCCTATGCGAACATATCCATCTTCCCTCAGATCACCACCGTCCAATTTCCAGAAAGGACATAACTGGAAGGCCGATCGTCGATAACGCATAGAACTGTTGCATGGATTCTCGCATAGCATATTTTTCCATTCTTACGACCACTGACTTAAGCAAGGGCCCCACTTTGTGTCCTCCAATCAAATCAGTGACGAGACTTCTGAGTCGCACCCAAACTTGGCCCCACAGAGCTCACTTTTTTTTTTTTCTTACTTTTTTTTTTTATTATTTTGCCACCCAAAATCCTTCTTAAAATGCCTTCCTCCATCCGGAAAGGCTTTAGAGAGAGAACGCGAGCCAGCGACGTAGAGCTAAACTAGCTCTGCTCTCAGCTGTACTAATTCTCTCGACTATGGAACTCTTTAGCTTGTTGAGGAACTGGAAGGGCGGTGGCGGAGCACCGCCCTCGGCTTCCGGTGCTTCCTCCCGAGCCACCACCACCATCGCCACCGCCATCCTCCGCTCCTCAGCCGGGTCGGACGACGACGGCGGCGAGACGGAGGAAGATGGCTCTTTCATCGACCTCGAGTTCACTGTTCCCGTCGAAGATGAGGCGAGAGGAGGGAAAGACTACAAAGACTACTCCGCTTCGGAATCTGAGTCAGAAGAGGACGAGAAAGAGCTCAATTTCGCCATGCCATCGCAGGAAAGTTATACAGGCGGCAGGTTTCGGCCCGATCGTGGCCTTTCTTTCTCACCCTCCGACGATATCTTCTTCAAAGGGCGTCTTCTTCCTGTGGAGCCCTCCGTGCCCAGCTCCAAGCCCCAATTCCGGGCTTTCCTCCTTCGCTCCGCCACCAAGCTCCGGGTCTTTGCGTTCAGGCTCAAGAAGACCAAATCCTCGCCGGCGGAGCCCAATGTCGCCTCTCCGGCGCCGACGGCGGCATTCGCGAAGCGGCACCAGCGCAAGTTTTTTATCAAATTCAAGGTGGAGGAGGTGCCGATCATGTCGCTCTTCACACGGGACAACAGCTCCAAGAGCTCCGGCAGCAGCCGGTCGGCGAAATTCCACGCCGACGACGGCTCGCCGGCGTCGGAGGAGAAGAGAGTAACCAAGGACGTGGTTCAGAAGTACCTCAAGAAGATCAAGCCGTTCTACGTTAGGGTTTCGAAGCGCTACGGCGAGAAGCTCCGGTTCTCCGGGCCGCTTAGCTCCAGTAGCGCCGTGAAGGTGAGCGCCGCCGAGGCCGATGGAGAAAGAGGATCGGTGGCGACGGCGGCAGGAGGCACGTTTAAGAATCAGAAGCTACAAGGGGGGAATATTCCGGAGGGGCTAAGAGTGGTTGCTAGTCGTTTGAGAAAGAGCCGGTCGGCCTCGTCGGCAGTGGCCGCGGTCCGGTCACCGCCACGGCGGCGGCGGGACGATTCCCTTCTCGAGCTGCAAGACGGGATTCAGAGCGCCATCGCCCACTGTAAGCGTTCGTATAATGCCGACAAAGGTATTGATTCGCATACGTTCACCAGCGGTATCCACTAGTTATATAGTCATATATTTCTTCTGATCTGTTTTTTTCCCAAAAAAAAAAGAATTGGTTACAGAGTCTGAGCCGCCGTTGGTCCGGTGGAGGAGCGATCCGGGGGACGGGAGGTCGCTGGAAGGCTTGGGCAACGCCGGTTGACTTTTACTTCCTCTTCGAATTTTTGGTAGAACGGAGGAGGTAGAAAGGGAGATGGAAAAACGAAAAAGGGAAAAAAAAGGAATTGCCTAGGGCTCCTTTGAGTTCGTCTTTGGCGTAGAAGCGTGGCAAAAGAGCTCTTTTTAGTACCCTGTGAAGTTGCTGTGTCTCTTTCTTTTCTTTCTTTTTTTTTTGTCTATTTTGTGCTTTACAAAAGAAAAGTGCAGGATGTACGACTTGTAATTAGACCAATCCCAGCTTTGTCAATAGTTGTTTGCTTGTTCTCTTTTCCGTCCCGATATCTCTCCTTCTCTCAAGCTTTTATTTTTCTTAATTATTTTGGCTATATGTGTCTGCTATAAAGCTGAAGTGGAGCAAGGGAAGTCACGTTATGATATGATGGTGAGAAGGAAGAAGACAAAGATCTGAATGATTCTTTGGACATTGGAAACGATGTCTTCTCTTTTAGATTATCTTATTTAAGACTGGCGCAACCTGGACATGCTCTCTCTCTCCCAATATGTTCGGTTTTAGGTCGTCCGCAACCCGAAATGCCTCTCTTTTGAGCTGTGGAGAAGAAGAGAAAGTAGAGACAAGGACCAAAACAGTAAAAGCCTTGACGAAGGAAAGGGTGGAAGACCGCCAAAAAGTTAAAGCAGATTGCACCAACCCCCCCCCTCTCTCTCTCTCTCTCTCTCTTAAGCCTTCTATCTGTCAACTCACTCACTGAGTCACTGCAAAGCTAAGCACTTCTGGAGCCCGTCATACAGTCGTACCGGATATGGTACGATATGTTATATATCGGTAATAGGGTGCGATACGTGTCGGGGGCAGCAGCCTTCTATCTGTCATCTCGCACACTGAGTCGTTGCAAAGCTAAGCGCTTTCTAGATCCCGTCATACAGTCGTACCGGATATGTTATATATCGGTAAAAGAGTGCGATACGTGTCGGGGGGCAGCAGGGTCCACTTTGAATCCGCGGTCAGCGGTAGCTGCGAATCGGATGCTTTCCTTTGCTTCTCGGGTTACCGTCCTCTCGCGTGAGATCTACTGTGAACAAGGGATTCTAAGTCCTTCGCTTTCTACCAAGGGATGGATTGGATTCTGGCTGCGGCCACTCCAAGGCCACAGTGGATCTAATGATGTTATTGGCTCGGAGCAGCAGTGGATATGGCTCCCACCTTCGGTAAATCAAATCTCATACCAATGCTTATTCGGGAAGTGGGGTTAAAAGTTTTGTTATCGAGTTGATTAGAATGCCATGATCTCTCAGACACGATGTATTTCCAGGAATTGGTATTTGGAGATAACTGGGTTTCGATCTAAAGAAGGGATATGATGCTGATCAATCAAACGGTAGCCATTTTGGAAAAAATCTCCGGCAGTGAGGTTGATGCTACTTATGATTCTGGGACCGAACCAGCACTCCACTGGTCTTTGCTAGGCCGTCATTATGTATTTTTTTGACTACTATAGCACCAATGTAGCAAGCATGGTGATGATGGAGTTTTGTTGGTGTTAATCTTGAAGCAGATTCTCTATTTCTTTTGAAGCAGAGGAGAACATATCACAGGTTATTCCTGGCCAGCCAACTTATAGAAGTTTCACATATTCAATGTGTTGTTGCCGAATCCAGACTGAAGTCCGAGCGCGGCTCGGTTGATCTTGAGATTGGTTGGAGGCATTTTGAGCAGGTTGATTGACGTTTCGGATACTGGTCTCCTCCACTAGTGGCCTACAAAAAATCTAGAGAGTTTTCGGCGGAGATCTTCCAATGCTTAAATCATAATAACGAGCCGACAGTGTGAAAGGAATGGGATTTCAACAGAGAATGACTCTATGAGTAATACTGTATGTGTACCTGAGGTCTCTCAGACTGCCTCTTCATACAAGAGGGTCGGATTTGTCGTTATCTAGGCTAGCGTGGCGTGTACTGATAATCAGATAACGGGCGGTAGTATGAATGCGATATCAAAGTCAGTCTACATGGGCAGTGTGCAGTGTAGGTCTGACGCAGAGCGTGGTGTTGCCATGACTGTAAACTGTCAGGACTGTCGGTTTTTAGGATTGTCAGTTCTTATCAACACGTGCTGATTGTTTTTTTTGGTTGGGGTTGAAGTCGTTCACCTTAGTTTATAGCCGAGGTAAAAAAGGTCAGTCTGGCTCCAGATCGAAATATCCAGTATTCCTGTCATCATAATGTTAATGTATACAGTTACAATTAGTCAACTCATCAATTGTGAAACGGTGCTTTTTTTCATACGTGGAATTAGGTTAACCACCTGGCTGATGTATCATGGCAGGTGGATGAGGTGATGTCTTGTTTCTTATTAATAAGTATAACCTAAGAGTATGACAATAGTGCAATTTAACATTGCTACGGAACGATGACATCTTCCTTAAACTGTATATGTTTATCTTTGACAAATCAAAACTAACTACTTTATACGTTAATTATTGACATTTTTTTGCACCCATATAATGTTTTTATGGGCCTAATAATGTACTTCGCTTGTCATTTAGATGTTTATCGCTCGCAGAATAAATGCATGACATTTGACAGTCACTTTTTAATAGGTGTCACGGCTCTAGGGCATGGGAGTGGAATTTCTGTACTCGAGTGGAGAGGCGGCAGGAGATATTTTGACGGGTGGCGACGCAAGGAGGTGCTCATGGTATTCCAAGATAGACGAACGCATTCACACTCTGTAATCTACTATTGCATTTAGTAAGGCTTGATCAAGTGTGACCGGAGTAACTGAAAAAGTGTGTAAATAGGAAAGGAAAGAGGAAGTCGCTGATTGGAAAAAAAAAAAAAAATCAGATCTTCCGATATTTTGCATTGCAGAGAGCTATACAATTTTTTTATAAATGCTATATCATCTGATCATAAAAATAGACAGCTATTAAATAGAATATGGCGGGTCATATCGGATTGCATAGCATACATGATGCATCATTTTTTGTTAACGGAGCGCTGTCCATCGTTGCGATCGGCTAACGCGGCCACGATCAAGAGTGTATAGCTTTTCTGCGGCGCAAAACACACCACAACTCAGACCTTGCATCGTTAATCTCCATGGTTATAGCTAGCAGGGTAGCACAATAGGCGGCAAGCACACCAATGCTTCATAAAGATGTGCAAGATATCTATGCAACTATAAAAATGTGGTAGATTATATGCTAAATTAACTGATAGAGTTGGTTGGGATCTATTGCGGGGACGGCGCTCTGGCCGGATCCTCGCGCAACAGCATAGCCCACATTAAGCTAGCAAAGAAAGAATACCACGTTCCTCCCGAGGTATTATCCGCTTTGGCGAGAGCAGGGATCGCCTTCCCGCCGCACGGTTTTGCCCTTCAAAAGGCGCCTCGAGAGGAAAGGATTTCCATCCCCTATTTAAGGTACAGAACCTTTCCGGCCGATGTGGGATTAAATTCAAAGCCCCCCCCCCCCCCCCCGCAACAGGATCAATTCATAAGAGAAGGGCCTTATATTCTTACCTTAATCTTTGAATATATTACTTGAAATGCACCTAATTATTACTTTATCTTTTCAGCAATATTGAGCTTATTCCCTGCAACTGCAGAAGAAATCTCTCTTATGGATATGAATCCAAGGCTGCACTCATTTAAAAGAGGTAAATCTATGGGAGTCTTTCAATCAGGATCTAGCACTTGCGCATGCGACATGGAAAATTTTATTCTGATCTGCTTCGTATGCTCAAGGTTCATGAATGCATGCCTTCCTTACTAATGGTCATTGATGACATAGAAAAGGAAAGGACTAATGTTGCCCCAAGGACAAAGGGGCAAAGTATTTTGACTTGTTGACTTTGCCTACCGGACATGGAACATGAATTGATATATGATTAGGTTTTGATTTAATCGAGATGGATAAGGCTCATGAACAAATGATTTAATGGGACATGGAGAAACAACGGCCTAGGCCTATGCTGCCAAGTAAAGGGACAAACACAAGGGGCAAATTCTAGCATATAGGTAGGTTTTACATGACCAAGAAAACAGTATGGTTCTGTGCATTGCGTGGCATGGTCATGCGAAGCAAAAGAATGCCAAAAGCCAAAGATTAAAGCTTCTTGACCATCCTTTCCCTCTTGTCTGCAGGCGAAACCCCTTTCAAAATTTTTCTTCTCTCAAGGCTTTTTCGATAGTATCTCTGTTTACGTTCCCAATTAAGGGTGCAGAGCAAACTCATTAGGTTTGGAGCTAAAGTAATTATGCTTTTTTGCTTGTCCATATACCATTACACGCGTTAGTGGGTTGTTATTGACCTTCCCCTCTACCAGAATTTAGAGAATATCCTTCTTTCAAACTGTTTTTAGGAGTTTCGGTAGTTGGAAAGATATAGTCAAATCTCTTTTTACCAAAAAAAGAGTGAATAAGAAGCCATATGCACAGGCTTAAGATGTTAGCATCAAAACTAAGGATATCGGTCAGCAAAGATCAAAGCGAGATCTAAGCTCAAAAAGCTGCATCTGTGTATTGTGTAATCCGAAAAAATTCGGTGACATAGTTCTACATCCTGAAGGAATTAAAACAACCAATAAGCTCAAGTGCCTTGTAGTTTCATCCTCTTTTATATAGTACATGAGCACTAACTGTACATCTAGGTTAAGTTAGAAAAGTAGCCAGATAAAATGGAGATAGTTTGCTCCTATCCTCCTCTGTTCTAGATTTGCATGACCGTCTATGAGATATTTTTTTTCCCGAAAAAGGAGAAACTTCAGGCTAATACGAGACAAATGAAGTTTTCTTGGTAAATAGTAATTATCACAATTACACTGTACTGATATAAAAGCTGTCCATTTTGCAATTACTTCAAGAATATCCTTGATTATTTCTTTTGTTGATAGGTAGGATTAGTGGTTTTTAGTCCTTCCAATGGTGAAGTTGGTACAAGATATGAGATGCAATATGTAGGTATTTCGGTACCGTCGAGCAGGAGGACTTCACTCAAGTGATTTCGGCTCCTCTTGCACCAAACTCACCTCAGGCCATTTCTTCCTAATTTAGCCTATATCAGGAACTAGTCAGTTCCACTTTGGATCTCCCGGACCTGAATTGAGTTCGGATGCCTAGTGTTGCGGGATTTTCACCCCGGCAACAACCCGCACACCAATCGAGCAGGGAAAGCGGCTGCATCCCTTCCGAAGTATTGTCCGCTTTGGGCCCCGCGGGCGCGGAGCTCGCACGGGGTGCGCACCCACCTGCAGGTGCGGAGCTCGTACAGGGGGCTTGGGCGCCCCTCACGGTTTTGTCCCACAAAAGGGCTCTTGTGAGGAAAGGTTTTAGGCCTCCTCATTATAAGGCACAGACCTTTCCGCTGATTAGCCGATGTGGGATTAAAGTTCGGAACCCCATCCCACAACACAGCCCCCCAGCGGGAAGGTCTGTGCGTGGCCGAGGCCCTCCTTCTAGCGCCATCTGTTGCGGGATTTTCACCCCGGCAACAGCCCGCACACCGGCTGAGCAGAGAAAGCGGCTGGTCCCTCCCGAGGTATTGTCCGCTCTGGGCCCCGCCGGCGTGGAACTCGCACGGGGTGCGCACCCACCAGCAGGCATGGAGCTCGTACAGGGGGCTTGGGCATCCCTCACGGTTTTGTCCCACAAAAGGGCCCTCGTGATGAAAGGTTTTAGGCCTCCTCATTATAAGGCACAGACCTTTCCGCTGATTAGCCGATGTGGGACTAAAGTTTGGAACCCCATCCCACAACACAATTGGACCCGGGGGCGGCCGCGGACCAAGGAGGAGGAGCTCCGGCGAGAGTAGCGGTACGTTGGCGTGCGGCGTCTTCCGGAGGACCTGCAAAATGTCGGTGGCCGGGGTTTCCGGCGCCGGCCCTCCGATGCTTAAGTCAGAGGGGGGCTTAATTTTGGAGAAGGAGATGGACTGTATGTAAAAGTCCGAAGCCCTCCCTTGGGAGGAAGAAGCCGCCCCCTTTTAGAGGAAGAAGCTCCCCTTTTATAGGGGGAGTGCCAGGGTTATCTGTGATGTGACTGGGCGAATTAATGGTTACCGTCATGATTCGACGTGGGCGTGGAAGTAATGAGTTGCCGTGGATGGTCCGTTCCCATCATGAGAGGAGATGGCGTGCAGCCAAAGCTTGTTTATGGCACGCAGTGCAGTCCATTCTTGGAAATGGTGAGACGTTGACAGTCGTAGCAGGGTATGGTCCCTGGTTGATATGTCGTGGCGTGGCCGGCAAGTAAAGCATAGTGCGGTGAGACTGCTACAGGGCATGGCCGCAGCATGTGGACGACGAGGTCGGCCTTCTGAAGTCAGCTCGGCCTTCTGAGCTCGGCCTGAATGAGCTCGGCAGCCTTCTAAGCTCGACAGCCTTCTATGCTCGGCCTTCTGTGCTCGGCCTTCTGAGCTCGGCAACCTGCATGAGCTCAGCCTGAATCAGCTCGGTAGCCTTCGGAGCTCTGCCTGAATGAGCTCGGCAGCCTTCGGAGCTCGGCAGCCTTCTGTGCTCGGCCTTCTGAGCTCGGCAGCCTGTATGAGCTCGGCAGCCTTCTGTGTTCGGCCTTCTGGTCTCGGCCTTCTGAGCTCGACAGTCTTCTGTGCTCGGCCTTCTGAGATCGGCAGCCTTTTGAGCTCGGCAGCCTGCATGAGCTCGGCCTTCTGAGCTCGACAGCCTTCTGTGCTCGGCAGCCTTTTGAGGTGGGCAGCCTGCATAAGCTCGGCTTGAATGAGCTCGGTCTTGCTGTCGAATTTGGGTGCTTTAATTGTATTTTTGGGATGATACATTTTTTCACCCAACACCTAGTTACAGCAACCAAATAGAATGCAATTCTGAAGATGACGCATTGATTGATATAGAGAAGACTTGTATGGATATTTGTGCAATTGGAATGTTTGCCAAAATAGCACTTTTTAGAAAGAAAGAAAGAAAACATAGATAACACCCATTTAATCTCTTATTTGGGTTTCATCCTATTGCTAGTTCCAGCCTTGCGGGAGATGAATTCAAAGTTAGAGAACTTAGTTCAGCTTCACATCAATGGTAATGTTGTGACTGCCCCGGGATCACATCCTTTTTTTTTTTTAATTAAAATATTATTTTTTGATAAGCTGATTTTTCAAAATATAATATTTAAAAAAATAGTTTTGGTATGTTTGGTTTACTACTAAAGAGTTGTATATTGCAGAGTTACTTATATTTAGTTGTACATTTATTTTTTCAAAAAAGTTGTATAAAATATTTATTATACTCTTGATAAAATAAAAAAAAAACTATCATTGCTTTTGATGGCTTAAGAGTAATTTTTTTTAAAAAAAAATCTAATTTTTAATTGATAAAAAAAATATCTAGTAAGTTTTTATTTTTATAAAATATAAAAATTTTATTTTTATAAAAAATACTATTTTTTATTTTTAAAAACTTTAATCAAATATATTTTTCACGAATCAGAGTCTCAGCATCGACCGCTATGTAAAACCCCGTGTACGGAATAGCACACGGTGCGTCAGTGGCACGATTGTTTAAGTAGCTGATCGTTGGAGCTGATATCGGACTGTTCCCACCTTCTCTCTTAAATCAATAAAATATTATATAAAAATTGACGTTGAAGATAGCATTCATTGTCCGTATATATTTTTTTAATTTATTTTTTTTTATTTTTAAAGGCAACGAATTTTTTATTTCTAAAAGCTCTAAAGGTCTAGCCAAAAAAAAAAAAAAAAAAAAGCTCTAAAGATTTCATCAATAACTACAAAATAAGATAAGGTTTCAGCTTCGGTGCCGCTCATTGTTGCTCATTTTTTGGTTTTCTGAATTTGAAAGCAAAAGCAGAGAGGCCTAAGTTATTTACTTATTTGATGGAACAACAAACAAGTTATTAATCAACAAAATTCTCCCAGAACCAACGCAAATACATACAATTCCATCACTCTAGCTCTAGGGACGGACTGGAAGGAAGCAAAAGTAAAGAAAGAACTCAAAAAAGACTGGAACTTTGAGTTCTCCGTTGGAAGGATAGAAATTGAAGGATCTATCTCTGGAAGCAGGCTTCTCCAATTGGGTATTTCAAAAGAATCTTAACCCTGGCGTGGGAACGGAAATTCTTGTCTTATATTCTTCTAAGGACCTGAATGCTGCAGAGAGAGAGTTTTAAAAACTTGTTTGCTGTTTGATACTTTGATGCTTTTTTCTTCCTCAACATCATATATTTGAGACTTCTTTATATTACTTAATTATTTCTTTATTAATAAATGCTGGGCTTCGGCCTTCCCTTGCACTTAAGAATATATAAATATATATAAATGTATAGATATAGCATTACCAAAACATAATTTGTACGCACAAATCTCCTACAACGGCACACAAGTAGGGAAGAGAAAAACTTAGAAATCTATGAGGCATAGATCCCAAACCGTCTTCCTTCAGTTGACGCTAGCCAGACAGACCGTGTTAATGATCTTCTGCGAGAAGGGAGACACCTCCAATTTCATGCTACAGTTGGTCATCACGTATATGTCCCGTTTGTTAATCCCTATCACGTCCACACTCCCATTTAACTCCGTGAAGCTCGTAAGGATCAGCTCCCGGCCCCTTAGCAGGCTCAACGTCTCGTTAATCTGCGTCACCGCCCGGTCGACGAGCACGTCCACCGTCACGTTCATCCTCGCCGTCCGGTGGGCTGAAACCCTGCCGCTCGGCGCGTACGCCACCCCGACGGTCTCCCCATGGTAGTAGAACACGGTGGTGCTGTTACTGAACCTGAACACCGCCGCGTTCGGGTTCTTTATCGAGATGTCGGCGGTAAGCGTCGCGTTCAGCGACATGGGTCTGTCGGCCGTAAAAATATCGACGTCAAAGCTCGTCAAGCTGATGGAGTTCATGGTGAGGGTGGGTTCTTCGACCTTGAACACGGTGAGGGACAGGGTAAGGACGACGATGCCGAGGACGGCGACGGTGAGGCCGCATCCCCAGACCGCGAACCGGCGCTTGGGAAGATATCGGACAGATCGCCAGCCGGTGGTGGCGCCGCCTTCTTCGTTGCTGCTGATTGGATTGACCGGGGGGGGTGCCACGCCCGCGAGGAGCTTCGCCTGCTTCTTTTCCGCCATAGTTTTGGTATCCATCGATGAGGAAGAAAGAAGTGTGCAGGGTTAGGTGGTGGTGACGAGGCTTTAGCTTTTCCTTTGCCGCCTAATTGCCTTGGCCCCTCTTCTTCAATGGTTGGTTATGCTTCAACGTTGGGACATTAATGTGAAACGGACCAGGGATGGGGGGAGTTCGAAGCCTTCACCGTTTTTAGTAACGGAGTTTAATTCACACGGTTGATACTTCAATTGTTTTGTATTTTTCAAGCACACAAGTCTGTTTATGGATCAGAAATTCAGTGAGACTGGACGCGGCTTGTTGATTTATTTGCTATCAAATGTTAATGAGATGAAAGCTCATCTCATAATATATGACCCAGACGGCCAGACGGTGATGTTGACTGGAATAAATCCCGATGGTAAATACTGTGGTGTACAGGGAACACGAGAAGGAAGTTTGAAAGATTATAAAATGCTGGGTAAAAACTTAGTTATAATCGGATGTTTATTTGGGAGAGGGAGTCAAGGGGAAGACCGGCGTTGTTACTGTGAAGAGTCTCCACTTGACTGAGCTGTGTCGGTCAGGACAAACGAATCTGTAGTAGTCAAGGTTCCCCGAATTTTTTTTACAACACTTCTAGCTTGTTGCGAATTGATTTGGTTAAAGAGGAGGAAGAGGGGAAGGAGCAACGAGGAGAGGGAGTCAGAGTATGTTAATGAGGTCGATGAAGGTAGGTGCGCTCCTCTGCTTGACTTATTCCACGCCCGACAGAGAACTGAAGAGGAATTAATAGATGCAGTGTTCGAAGATAATACCAGTGGCTGTCAAGAACCAAGGCTTGCAGGCAATGCGTGTCAAACATGCACACCGCTTGGTTTAATGGAGTCGCCTGAGATGGACTCTGCGTCGGTGCCCCGAGAAATTATTAGGTAGACCTGGTCTACCACATTAGCCCAGTAAAGATTGGACACGCCAACCCTTTCTAACCTAGCCTTAGCCGTCCTCCGATGCCTTCCTCCGCCCCATCTTCGCCCTCGCCTCCACCTTTCGGTGACCCACTCCATCGTCTCTCCTCCCTCCTCACCTCCGCCCTCGTTTGCCGCCGTCTTCTCGGACTCCTCTCCACCCTCGCCTCCTCCAGCGCCACCTAGCGGAGCTATAGGAGACGTATGAGGGCACACCATCAACGGAGCGTGGCTGCGGGATCCTGAACTTGGGTGACCTAAAGACGACTCCCTCGTCTACACCAATTGCCGGTTAATTATCATGCTCCACCTCGATGCCCCACTGGATGTGTTCATCGAGGGCGAGCAAGGCTATCAGGCCGCTATCGCCTGTCTTTCCCCCAACGACCCGCCTTCGCCAACGTCTCTGACACGGCCGGATTTAGGGCCGCAACGGCGACTGCATCCTCAAGAAGGAGTTTCATATCCTCTCCGGCTGCATCGACGGCCTCCGCTGGTCCTCCAAAGGTCTCCGACTCGTTGCCTCCGGAAATGACCACTACGGCCAAAAAAAAAAAAAAAAAACAAAGAAGACCATTTCTGATACTTTTTAATTCATATACGGACGTTTATGGGCATCATTGACATTTTCTAAAACAACGCAAAAGCATAAGTATCGAAATTTTAATTATCGACAGTTTGGAAAAGTGTCAGCATTTGGTCTTTTAATGATGCTTTAAAGCATCGTTAAATAATTTTTTATAAAAAAACGATGCTCTGCCGACGCTATTTAGCAGCGAACTATCCGTGGTTTCCACTGAAGCTTAAAAGCGTCGGGTTTTGGCTTCCACTGTAGCTTCCACCGATGCTTAAAAGCATCGGCATTTGGTCTTTTACCGATGCTTTAAAGCATCATTAAAGTAATTTTTTTAAGAAAATATGTAAAAAAAATTTAAATTTTTGTATACATTTACCAAATACATTATTAGCAAAAATCACCTGCCACAATTAAATGGATCATTCAAAATATTCATATTGTTAAATATTATTATATTTACATTATCAATTTGTATTTACATTGTGCTTCAAAAATATAAAAAATATGCATGTAGAGCTAAATAAATAGTCTACGATGTATCAGGGGTTGATGTCATCATTATCAACATTTTTACGAGTAGATGAAGTATTAAGAACCTACAGATTATCCTGGATTTGCAAGTCATCCATAACAACCTCCTTGCTTGGATAATCAGCAGGAGGCACATGCTGAGACCGGGACTCATGTTGCTAGAGTTCGTACGTCTGGAACGGTAGGGATTTATCAGAAAATGATCATACCTGAGACTACTGGAACTCCATATCTCTGAATCATTTTTCTCGGCGCATGATCTTTCCTAATATGTACAAATAAGAATCAATATCATTTAAATGACAAGGAATAATATTTATTAACTAAACATGATAAGGAAAGACAAAAATTCATTCAATGTTACTGTTACGGGGGAACTAAGCCGCCATGCCCCACGTGACCGGCACGCGCGCCCAGGAAGACTACGGCTGCCCTTTGATCCAGCAATCCGACCCCGAGTCGGACGTCTTCGGCTCCGCAGCCCGACCCCGAGTCGGCTGCCCTTTGATCCCGCAATCCGACCCCGAGTCGGACGTCCTCGGCTCCGCAGCCCGACCCCGAGTCGGCTGCCCTTTGATCCCGCAATCCGACCCCGAGTCGGACGTCCTCGGCTCCGCAGCCCGACCCCGAGTCGGCTGCCCTTTGATCCAGCAATCCGACCCCGAGTCGGACATCCTCGGCTCCGCAGCCCGACCCCGAGTCGGCTGCCCTTTGATCCAGCAATCCAACCCCGAGTCGGGTATCCTCGGCTCCGCAGCCCGACCCCGAGTCGGCTGCCCCTTGATCCAGCGCTCCGACCCCGAGTCGGAGATCTCTTGATAACGACAGGCTATTCCCCAGAGGCACGCCGCGGCCTCCTGCTCCACTACTCCCTGCAACGGCTGTATCCGATGCTGCTCCACGATCTCCTGCATCAGCCGTACAAAGCGGAGCCCCACTATGCCCTGACGTGGCCGTACCCGGTGCTGCTCCACGACGCCCTGTAACGGCCATGTCAGTGGCCACACCATCGTGCCCCACGATAACGAACCCCCCTGAGAGACCCCCCAGCCAGGTATATATGCGGCTGGGGGGAGAAAGGGGGGAGGTGAGCAATATCTCCCAGAGCACTCTCTTACTTGCGATTATCACCTCTCCTCCTCCTCCAATCTCCTCTGACTTGACCGTCGGAGGGCCATCACCACCCTGGTGGTGGTGCAAGGCTTGTTTGCAGGTTTCTTGGCGGAAGGTGGAGCGCAACCAACACCAACCAAGACAACTCAGACGGAACCCCGTTCACACCGCAGTGCCAATCGTTCTCGGTTTGGACCACCAGCAACAGTTGGCGCTAGAAGGAGGGCCCGAATCTTAGAACGATCGTAATGGCACGGCGAGGTGGTCGTGGAGCTTCCAATGCTTCCGGTCGCGGAGCCTCTCGCGCCTCCGGCCGGGAGGCTGCTGCGTCCTCAACGCACTCTCAGCAGCACTCCACCGCCCCTTCTCCCATTCAAACGGTCGAAGCTGCCCAGTTCGACCAGCTAGCCCAGCAGGTTCGCACCCTCGCGGAGGCAGTGCAGAATCTGCAGGGCGTGATCTCTCGGGTGCCGCAACGGGCTCAGGAGCCGCTGCCCCCCGAGCACTCGCCTCTTCCTCACAACCCGCGCTCCTTCCTCTCCCATGGAGAGGAGCGCCGGCGCGAGGAGGATTCTCGAGTGCGGTCCATTCTGCCAGGACCTTCTCATCGGAGCTGTGCGGGGTACGAGAGGCGGACCCGGGCGCGTTCTCAGACACCCCAGTCCTTGAGGGGCCCGCACTCCAGTCGGTCCCCCTCGCGCCGCTCCTTGTCCCCCACCCACCGGTCGCGCTCCCTGGACCGGCGGGTGGACGATCTCCACAGACAACTCCAGGTCCTGAAGGGCCACTCCAAAGATCCCTTCGCTGACTTGGAGATCTCCTCCCAGCCGGCGCTTGCCTCGAGGATCCTGCGGACCCCGAACCCGCCGGGGTTCAAAATGCCGGCGATCAAACCCTACGACGGGGCGGCGGACCCGCGGGACCACGTGGAGAGTTTCAGGACTCTTATGCTCCTCCATGGAGCATCGGATCCGCTCCTCTGCAAGGCCTTCCCGGCGACCCTCCGTGGCCCGGCAAGGGCATGGTTCGCCGGCCTGGAGGCTAACTCCATCCAGTCCTTCGACCAGTTCACCCGCTTCTTCATCAGCCATTTCGCCGTCAGTAGCAGGCGGCGACTGGTCTCCGACTCCCTCTTTGATGTCCGGCAAAACGAGGGAGAAAGCCTGCGGGATTATCTCACCCGCTTCAACAAGGCTACACTGGAGGTCCGGAACCTGAGCCAGGAAGTGGCTCTCTCAGCCCTGAAGCGTGGCTTCCGGAAGGGCAGACTCACCTTCTCCCTGGACAAACGCCTGCCGCGGAGCTTCCCGGAGCTGTTATCTCGGGCAAACCAGTATGCAGACGCCGAGGAGGCAGCATCCCACCGGAACAAGGAGGCCGCCGAGGCCCCTCTAAAGCCCGGGAAGAAAAGGCGAAAAGAGGCACCCCAGAGGAGGAGCCCGACGCCTCAACGCCGGCGCAGAAGCCCGTCACCAGCAAGGAACCACGGCGCCACACGCCCTCGTTCTCCGCACCGACGCTTCAACCGGTACACCCCACTCCTGGCCCCCCGGGCCCAGATCCTCATGGAGGTCAAGGGGCGGGAGGACCTCCCGGTCCCGAGGCAGATGAAGAAGATCCCTGGGAGGAGGCCTTCTCGGGCGTACTGTGAGTACCACCGAGACCACGGCCACGATACCGAAGACTGCTTCCAGCTTCGGGACGAGATCGAGGCTCTCATTCGCCGAGGGCGTCTCGGTCGATATGTAAACGACCGACGTCCCCCGGCAGACCCGCGTCCGGTCGACCCGGCCCCTCAGGAGCCTCGGGAGCAGAATCGACCCGTTGCGGAAGTGATCCACACCATCATTGGGGGCTGCTCTCGGCCCGTGAGGAACGCAGGGGGCTCGGCGGAAGCATCAGGAGTGGCCGTCGCGAAGAGGCAGCGGGTCGGAAATGTAATCACTTTTTGTGATGAAGATGTAAAGGGGGTTCAGACTCCCCACGACGACGCCATGGTGATCTCTCTCACTATGGCGAACTATGATGTAAGGCGTGTTCTTGTGGATAGTGGAAGCTCAGCTGATATTTTGTATTACGAGGCCTTCCAAAAGATGAGCTTGTCCCGACAATTGTTGCACAAAACATCCACCCCCCTCATAGGATTCACTGGAGACGCTATCTCGGCCGAAGGTGTCATTGAGCTGCCTGTGACTGCGGGCGTTGCACCCGCAGAAGCCACGGTGCGACTCGGGTTCTTGGTCGTCCGTGTCCCCTCGGCCTACAACGCTATCCTCGGACGACCCGGACTGAACGCCCTTCGCGCGGTGGTTTCTACCTACCATTTGCTCATGCGGTTCCCCACGGCGGCCGGGATTGGAGAGGTCCGAGGTGACCAACCAACCGCACGGCAGTGTTTCCTAGCAACTCTCAAAGGGAAGAAGCCCATAGAGGCCCTAAGCGTCGAGTCCCTTGACGCCAGAGACGAAGTGGCCTTGCGGCACGGGGAGCCGGCCGAGGGCGTAATCGAAGTTCCCCTCGAAGAAGGCCGCCCGGACCGCACGGTCCGGGTCGGTGCCAACCTCGACTTGGAAGCTCGGCTCCGATTAGTGGAATTCCTCCGAGCCAATGCTGATGTGTTTGCCTGGTCGGCGGCCGATGTACCTGGGATCGACCCGGAGGTCATTTCTCACGCCCTCAACGTCGACCCGACCCACCGACCAGTAAAAAAAAAGAAGAGACACTGTGCCCCGGATCGGATCCGGGTGGTCGACCAGGAGGTAGACAAACTCTTGGAGGCAGGTTTCATAAGGGAAGTGAGCTACCCCGAGTGGCTGGCAAACGTCGTACTTGTCCGGAAGGCGAGCGGGAAGTGGAGGATGTGCGTCGACTACACCGACCTGAACAAGGCGTGCCCCAAGGATAGCTTTCCGCTTCCGCGAATAGACCAACTGGTCGACGCGACTTCCGGATATCAGCTGCTGTCTTTCATGGACGCCTTCTCCGGCTACAACCAAATAATGATGGCTCCACAGGACGAGGAGAAAACGGCCTTTATAACAGACAGGGGGCTGTACTGTTACAAGGTAATGCCCTTCGGTCTGAAGAACGCTGGCGCTACTTACCAGCGCCTCGTCAATAAAATCTTCAAGGAGCAGATCGGCCGGAACATGGAGGTGTACGTGGACGATATGCTGGTAAAGAGCCACCATGCGGATCAGCACATTGCGGATCTGGAGGAGACCTTCGCCACCTTGCGGAAGTTTCGTATGAAGCTAAACCCAGCGAAGTGCGCCTTTGGTGCTTCGGCCGGGAGGTTCCTCGGCTTCATTGTCAACCAGCGGGGGATCGAGGCCAACCCGGACAAAATCAAGGCTATCCAAGATATGTCCCCTCCGACCAAAGTGAAGGAGGTTCAGGAGCTCGCTGGGAGGGTCGCCGCGCTCGGACGATTTGTGGCAAAATCGGCCGAACGCTGCCAACCGTTCTTCAAGGTGTTGAAGCGCCCGAAAGACTTCCTCTGGACGGCTGAATGTCAAGTGGCGTTCGACCAGCTCAAGGAGTACATGGCGTCTCCTCCCCTGCTGTCCAAGCCGCAAGAGGGGGAGATGCTCTACCTTTACCTGGCGGTCTCCCCAACCGCAGTCAGCGCAGTACTGGTTCGGGAAGAGGCAAAACTTCAGAAGCCCGTGTACTACACCAGCCGAGTCCTCCGGGATGCCGAGACGCGGTACACGAAGGCTGAAAAGATCGCCTTCGCGCTGCTGACTGCGACCAGGAGGCTTCGCCCCTATTTCCAGGCTCATTCTGTCACCCTTTTGACCGATCAACCACTGCGGCAGATCCTCAGCAATCCTGAGAATGCGGGACGGCTGGTGAAGTGGGCAGTAGAACTTGGTGAGTTCGACATCCGCTACCAGCCCCGGCCCGCCATCAAGGCCCAGGTGCTCGCGGACTTTCTCGCTGAGTGCACTGTGCAGGAGGCGGAACCTAGGCCGCCGGAAACACCCAGCCTCGATCTCCCGATCTGGACGCTCCACATTGACGGGTCGTCGAACCCTGAAGGTGGAGGGGCTGGGCTGGTCCTTACCAATCCCGATGGAGTGATAGCCGAGTATGCCTTGAGGTTCGGATTTCCAGTGACCAACAATGAGGCGGAGTACGAGGCCCTAGTCACGGGACTCAAACTCGCCAAGGAGCTCGGCATCCGGCGTCTGAAGGTCTTCACCGACTCCCAGCTGGTGGTCGGGCAGGTTCGAGGGGAGTTCGAGGCACGGAGCCCGACCATGCAGAGCTACGTCCGGAAGGTGCAAGCACTCATTCCCGACCTCGGCAGTATTGACATTCAGCAGGTCCCAAGGAGCGAAAATGCTAGGGCCGACAGGTTGTCCCGCTTGGTGGGCGCTGAGGCACACAACCTGTCAAGGGCGATATACCTGGAGACCCTAGATGCCCCGAGCATCGGCGAGGCTGAAGCGGTAATGGCAATTGATCCGGAACCATCTTGGATGGACCCGCTTGTAGCTTACCTCGCCGAAGGGATCCTCCCCGAAGATGAAGATCAAGCTCGGCGACTTGTTATGAAGTCCGCCCACTACGTACTCTACGAAGGGAGGCTGTATCGGACCTCGTTCACCGCCCCCCTCTTAAGGTGCCTCCGCCCTTCGGAAGCGGCTTACGCCCTCAGCGAAGTCCACGAAGGCATCTGCGGATCGCACCTGGGGGCTAGGTCCCTGGCACATAAGATCATGAGGCAAGGCTACTATTGGCCGACCTTATTGGAAGACTCAAAGGATCACGTATGGAAATGCGACGCCTGCCAGCGCCACGCCAACATCCAGAGAGTCCCCTCTGTTCCCTTGGCGCCAATCACCGCCCCCTGGCCCTTTGCACAGTGGGGAATGGATATCCTCGGACCATTCCCCATCGCTTCGGCCCAGCGGAAATTTTTGATTGTCGCCATCGACTACTTCACCAAGTGGGTGGAGGCAGAGCCACTGGCCACCATCACGGAGGCGCAAGTCCGGAAGTTCGTAAAGAAGAACATCATTGTCCGATTTGGGGTACCTCGGGTCCTCATCTCGGATAACGGTCGACAGTTTGATAACAAGCATTTCCGAGACTTCTGCGAGGAGTTCGGGATCGAACATCGGTTCACGTCCGTGTCGCATCCCCAAACCAACGGCGAGGCCGAGGTCACAAATCGGACAATCCTCCAAGGTATCAAAGCGCGGATCGGACGGACGGGGCAAGCTTGGGTCGAGGAACTCGAGAATGTCCTTTGGGCGTATCGGACCACGCATCGGACTCCTACCGGGGAGACGCCTTTCAGCCTAACCTATGGCACGGAAGCCGTTGTCCCCGTAGAGCTCGGACTTCCCTCACCTCGGGTAGCCGCACACCGACCCGAGGCCAACTCGGAGCAACTCCGAGGGAACCTGGATCTCTTGGAAGAAGCAAGGGAAATGGCGCAGGTTCGGATGGCAATGTATCAGCGGAGGGTGGCCCGATATTACAACTCCAAAGTCCGACCGAAGCTTTTCAGAATTGGAGATCTGGTGCTGAGGCGAGCTAAGGCATCTCAACCTACGGAAGGTGGGAAGCTAGCGCCGAATTGGGAAGGCCCGTATAAAGTTCGTTGGGTAAACCGACCTGGCTCCTACCAGTTGGAAGCCCTAGATGGCCGAGAAATTCCAAGGGGCTGGAATTCCGCTAACCTGCGGATGTATTACCAGTAGAACAACAAGGCCAGAAAGACAATTTGAAAAGGTGCAACACTTTTCATTTCAATAATTTCTGGTTACAATGGCATGCTCGTGTGATTACAAGGAATTCCCAGAGGGGAATTAGGGAGTAAAGAAAGCAAAGAAGAGGTGGAGAATCCGTGGAGCTGAGGACCGAGGATCCCAAACCCTCAACCCAAAGCAGCTGCAATCCCACCGGAAGTGGGTGCTTCTAACCGGAGGCGCCATCCAGCACCTCACCAAAAAGACGAGGAGCCGCCGCAGAAGAAGCTCCCGCTGCCCCCAGGGGAACGCCGCCTCCAAAGGATATTCCCATCCTCCCCAGTGGTAGCAAAGAGAAGGAATACGAGGGGGAAGAGCATATGGAGGCGCGGTCCCGGACTGAGCGTCTGGTGCAGAGCTCGATCGGGAGGCTGAACTTCAAGGAGGGGAGATGTGATCCCGGATGAAACGCCTAGAGCGGAGTTCTGCCGGGAAGACCCTCCTTGTTGATCCCAGATGAAACGGCTAGTTGGCTGAAGTCGCAAGGGGAGCGTCTCCCCTTTCCTTCAACAGGAGTCTCTCAGTCATATGCCAAGGAGGAGGTCCGCGATCCATGGCAACCTGAACAGCTCCGGCTCGGCAAACTCCATCGTACCTGCACCTGTATTTATAGCCAAACTGCGGCCCCCTGGTCATTCCGATGCGGGTGGCTCCGATAAATGCAGGCGCATTGAAACCGGAGCCGTTCCGGCTCCCGAGGCGTATCTCCCCGCGATTTCCTAAGCGTCATTCTCCTTAAACCGCATTCTTTGCGCAGGACAATCCGGGTGTCATGTACCCCTAGGTCCACATATCTCCGCTCGCGCCCAGGCCGTATCCTCCTCGAAGAACCCGCGTATCGCGGCCGCTCAACTAACACTCCTCGCAAGCAGCAGCTGGCGATCCGATTTTCCAGGTAACGCATTAATTAGCGTTTAATGCCCTTCTCGTGTTTCCCCAGGCAACGCTTAGAGAAAAGGAGAAACATGATCGCGGCTGGCCACGGAGAAACCCCGTCGGGCAGCGAGCGACAAGCGCACGACCAGCGAGCGGAATTTCTCGAGGCTCGGCCCTCGGATGCCTGGCTAGCCCGATGATCATCCCGGGAGCAGACTAGCCGGAAGCCCCGACCGGTCGCCTCGGCTTGCGCCAGCCTTGGCCGACCAACGAGTGGAATGTCCCGAGGCTCGGCCCTCGGATGCCTGGCTAGCCCGATGATCATCCCGGGAGCAGACTAGCCGGAAGCCCCGACCGGTCGCCTCGGCTTGCGCCAGCCTTGGCCGACCAACGAGTGGAATGTCCCGAGGCTCGGCCCTCGGATGCCTGGCTAGCCCGATGATCATCCCGGGAGCAGACTAGCCGGAAGCCCCGACCGGTCGCCTCGGCTTGCGCCAGCCTTGGCCGACCAACGAGTGGAATGTCCCGAGGCTCGGCCCTCGGATGCCAGGCTAACCCGATGATCATCCTGGGAGCAGACTAGCCTGAAGCCCCGACCGGTCGCCTCGGCTTGCGCCAGCCTTGGCCGACCAACGAGTGGAATTTCCTGAGGCTTGACAACCCTCGGATGCCAGGCTAACCCGACGATCATCCCGGGAGCAGACTAGCCTGAAGCCCCGACCGGTCGCCTCGGCTTGCGCCAGCCTTGGCCGACCAACGAGCGGAATTTCCTGAGGCTTGACAACCCTCGGATGCCAGGCTAACCCGACGATCATCCCGGAAGCAGACTAGCCTGAAGCCCCGACCGGTCGCCTCGGCTTGCGCCAGCCTTGGCCGACCAACGAGCGGAATTTCCTGAGGCTTGACAACCCTCGGATGTCAGGCTAACCCGACGATCATCCCGGGAGCAGACTAGCCTGAAGCCCCGACCGGTCGCCTCGGCTTGCGCCAGCCTTGGCCGACCAACGAGCGGAATTTCCTGAGGCTTGACAACCCTCGGATGCCAGGCTAACCCGACGATCATCCCGGGAGCAGACTAGCCTGAAGCCCCGACCGGTCGCCTCGGCTTGCGCCAGCCTTGGCCGACCAACGAGCGGAATTTCCTGAGGCTTGACGGCCCTCGGATGCCTGGCTAGCCCGATGATCATTCCGGGAGCAGACTAGCCGGAAGCCCCGACCGGTCTCCTCGGCTTGCGCCAGCCTTGGCCGACCAACGAGTGGAAGGTCCCGAGGCTCGGCCCTCGGATGCCAGGCTAACCCGATGACCATCCCGGGAGCAGACTAGCCGGAAGCCCCGACCGGTCGCCTCGGCTTGCGCCAGCCTTGGCCGACCAACGAGCGGAATTTCCTGAGGCTTGACGGCCCTCGGATGCCAGGCTAACCCGATGACCATCCCGGGAGCAGACTAGCCTGAAGCCCCGACCAGTTGCCTCGGCATGCGCCAGCCTTGGTCGACCAACGAGTGGAATTTCCTGAGGCCTAACCCTCGGATGCCTGGCTTGGCGCCGGAAGAATTTCCTGAGGCCTAACCCTCGGATGCCTGGCTTAGCGCCGGAAGAATTTCCCGAGGCCTAACCCTCGGATGCCTGGCTTAGCGCCGGAAGAATTTCCTGAGGCTTGACAACCCTCGGATGCCTGGCTTAGCGCCGGAAGAGTTTTCTGAGGCCTAACCCTCGGATGCCTGGCTTAGCGCCGGAAGAATTTCCTGAGGCCTAACCCTCGGATGCCTGGCTTAGCGCCGGAAGAGTTTCCTGAGGCCTAACCCTCGGATGCCTGGCTTAGCGCCGGAAGAATTTTCTGAGGCCTAACCCTCGGATGCCTGGCTTAGCGCCGGAAGAGTTTCCTGAGGCCTAACCCTCGGATGCCTGGCTTAGCGCCGGAAGAATTTCCTGAGGCCTAACCCTCGGATGCCTGGCTTAGCGCCGGAAGAGTTTCCTGAGGCCTAACCCTCGGATGCCTGGCTTAGCGCCGGAAGAATTTCCTGAGGCCTAACCCTCGGATGCCTGGCTTAGCGCCGGAAGAGTTTCCTGAGGCCTAACCCTCGGATGCCTGGCTTAGCGCCGGAAGAATTTCTCGAGGCCCAACCCTCGGATGCCTGGCTTAGCGCCGGAAAAGTTTCCTGAGGCCTAACCCTCGGATGCCTGGCCTAGCGCCGGAAGAATTTCGGGAGCCAGGAGTCAGCAAGACGCTACCGAGAGTTAAAAGAAAAAGAAGGACGAAGGCGAGATGAAGAAACATTCAACTTGCATTAATTTTCATTTTTTCAAGGCCGAGGCCCATACAATTTGGCAAAACCCCGGTATACAAAAAAAAAAAAAGAGAAGACAACGAAAGGTACAAGAGGTCAGCTTGGAGGAACTCCCGGGTCGGGAACGTCGGGCTCGTCCGCAGGAGGTAGGGAAGCAGCAGGAGAACCAGCAGGCAATGGCGCCGGAGAGGAGTCGAGAAGGGAAATCTCGCTCAGGTCAACTTCGGGGTACTTAGCCGACACCCTTGCCAGGCCCTCCTCGAAGCCTAAGATAAAGGCTTCGGCCCCCGCGTCCGACGCGTCACGGACAAACTCGTCGGACTGACGATAGGTCTGTACTGCCTCCGACATATCATGAGCGAACTCGGCGGACTGGCGATAAGCCTCTACCGCCTGACGCCCGATTTCCGCACTCCTCTCGGCCAGCGCCGCCTCTGCCCGCTCCATAATCTGGGCTTTCGCCTCCAAGACCTTCGCCACAATCCGGCCTTCCGCCTCGGTGGAGACCCTCAGCAGCTCAGCCCGAGCCTCCTTGTGCTTCGCTTCGGCAGCAATGCGAGCAGCCTCAGCCTCCGTCAGGCGCGAATGAAGCTCCTGATCGCTCGCACGGGACTTCTCCAAGGCCGACTCCAATTCGCCCAGCTTAGCTTCAAGAGACCGGATTCGGTTGCAGGCGTTGTCGGCTGACCGCTGGGCCTTCTCCCACCTCTCCCGGTAGTCGGCAGCCTTCCGGGACTGCTTCTCGGCCCGCTCATCCGCCTTCTTGACCTCGCCCTCGAGACCCGAGGCAACCTTGAGCTGCTCCTGAGCCTCCAACAGTTGCTTCTCGAGGGCAGCAAAGCCGAGTGCCCGCTCTTCGGCCTCCCGGAGCCTCGCCTCGAAGTCCCCGGTCGTCCTGCCTGCCACAGCCTGGCCTCCCTTTTCCATTGCTTTCAGCCGGTCCTCGGCCTTCGCCAGAAGCCCCGCCTGTTCCTTGTAGCACTCCTCCAGACGGATCATGTACTGGGCGAGCTAAGAAATAGGAAAAATAAGGGAGTCAGGCGGAGAACAACAGAGCCAATAAATGGTGAAAAGCGGCCAGAAGAACACTCACCGACATGAGACAGACACAGCTGGCAGCCCCAACGTCAGAGACCTCCAACTCCCGGACCCGCCGACGGTCCTTCTCCAGCAGCACTGTTTCGATGAGATTTCGGGCGCCATCGGTAGTGAAGGCAGACCCCGATTTCTCCCCAGAGCCGGACGGTGGTTCTGCAGCCTTACCCCTATCCATCGCCTGGGGAAGAGTCCGGCCGATCGCGCTCGGGGCGGGGGTCACCCCAGGAATTGATAGGGTCCCGCTCGGTCGGGGCCTCGGCGCGTCCCTCCTCGAGTCATCAGGAGCCGACCGAGTCGAAGGCCGGGTCGGGGACCGATCACGCCCGACCCGTCCGTCTCGGGCAGGCTCGGATGATACCTCCGGAGTAGCGGCAATCTTACCACCGGAGGGCTGATACAGCGTCAGCTGCCGGTCCGTGCCCACGACGTCTCCCTGATCGGTGGGCCCGGACTCGTCGGTCGGCGTCGGAGGCACCTCCTTACGGGACTTCTTCGCCGGTGGGGCCCCGCTCGGAAGAGCTCGTTTCCTCCTCTGGGCTGCTTCCAGCAGGGACGCCCTACCAACAGCCTTTGTCTTCACCGATCGCATGACGTCGTCGATCTCTGCAAAAAGGACGGGATAGTCGGAGACGGAGAAACCAAAGGAAAGAACGGGACGAAAGAAGGGAAAAAGTCAAGAAAGAATCGGTGGCGGACTCACGGTCGGTGGGGACCGAGCTCAGACCGACATTCACCAAAGTATCCTCGGAAATAAGGCGGGCCACCGGGGGGAGCTGGCCCTCGGCAACCAACCCCTTCAAGGCGGCCAAGCCATCGGACTCCTCCCTTGACAGTCTCGATAGGCCGATCGGAGACTTCATCGGGGTCTCCCAGGTCGCCCTGATTTCCCAAGAGGGATCTGCATCAACAAAAAAGAAGCGCTCCTTCCATTTGTGAATGGAGGTAGGAGCCTCCTTGACAAGGCCGCATCCTCGCCGCGCTGCGAAGCACCACCACCCTTTGTCCTGGGGGTGGCCGCTCAGGCTGTAGAACTCCCAAAAAACATTCAGGGTGGCGGGGATCTCGTGCATACGGCAGAGAACCTGGAAGACCGTCAGGGCCCGCCACGAGTTCGGCACCAGTTGCGTCGGTGCCACTCTTAAACCCCGTAGCACCTGCATGACCAAGTCCGAAGGGGGAAAGCGGAACCCGGCCTGGAGAATGCCCTCATTGATGGCGATCTTCCCTGGAGGAGGATGGGACATCCTCTCCTCAGGCCCCGGGAGCGTGGCGTTGCAGGCCTCGGGAAGGTGGTACCGAGCCACGAGTCTGTCTAAGTCTGTGGCGACCAGCTCCGACTTAATTTGGTCTGCTCTCACTTCGCCCATTCCTAATGGCCAATAAACCTACGGTCAGGACGGGGACAGGAAGGGGGGAAAGACCGGAGCGACTGGAGTACACTAGTATAAGAGGGGAAAGTATGGAGAGCCCTAAATAGAAGAATGGGGAAAACTCACCTGAAAAGAGGTAAGAACGGCTCCGAGAGCGCCAAAGGAGACACAAGTGAACAGTCCGACGGCAGCAACAGCAGCGCAAAGGGGAAACTTGAAAATATCTGTAAAGAAGAAGACGGACGGGGAAAGGCCCCCGATTAAATAGGCGGAAAGGCAAGTGACGCCTCGATGACGCCAGAGGACGCCTGGCTGCCGAAGGGTCGCTCGCGCCCCAAAGGCGAATCGACACCATTAGGGAAGGATGTCCGCCGAAATCCTCAGACTGCCAGGTCAGCAATAACCGCCATACGCCATAAAAAGGGCGGGGAGCTCGAAGCGCGCGCGCCTCTCCGAGGAACGGCGGCAATCCCGAAACATCACTCCCTTCACCTGTTCCCCTTCTGGTTCCAGGCTCGGAAGTGGGGGGCTACTGTTACGGGGGAACTAAGCCGCCATGCCCCACGTGACCGGCACGCGCGCCCAGGAAGACTACGGCTGCCCTTTGATCCAGCAATCCGACCCCGAGTCGGACGTCCTCGGCTCCGCAGCCCGACCCCGAGTCGGCTGCCCTTTGATCCCGCAATCCGACCCCGAGTCGGACGTCCTCGGCTCCGCAGCCCGACCCCGAGTCGGCTGCCCTTTGATCCCGCAATCCGACCCCGAGTCGGACGTCCTCGGCTCCGCAGCCCGACCCCGAGTCGGCTGCCCTTTGATCCAGCAATCCGACCCCGAGTCGGACATCCTCGGCTCCGCAGCCCGACCCCGAGTCGGCTGCCCTTTGATCCAGCAATCCAACCCCGAGTCGGGTATCCTCGGCTCCGCAGCCCGACCCCGAGTCGGCTGCCCCTTGATCCAGCGTTCCGACCCCGAGTCGGAGATCTCTTGATAACGACAGGCTATTCCCCAGAGGCACGCCGCGGCCTCCTGCTCCACTACTCCCTGCAACGGCTGTATCCGATGCTGCTCCACGATCTCCTGCATCAGCCGTACAAAGCGGAGCCCCACTATGCCCTGACGTGGCCGTACCCGGTGCTGCTCCACGACGCCCTGTAACGGCCATGTCAGTGGCCACACCATCGTGCCCCACGATAACGAACCCCCCTGAGAGACCCCCCAGCCAGGTATATATGCGGCTGGGGGGAGAAAGGGGGGAGGTGAGCAATATCTTCCAGAGCACTCTCTTACTTGCGATTATCACCTCTCCTCCTCCTCCAATCTCCTCTGACTTGACCGTCGGAGGGCCATCACCACCCTGGTGGTGGTGCAAGGCTTGTTTGCAGGTTTCTTGGCGGAAGGTGGAGCGCAACCAACACCAACCAAGACAACTCAGACGGAACCCCGTTCACACCGCAGTGCCAATCGTTCTCGGTTTGGACCACCAGCAACAGTTACCATTAAGAAACAATACTTTCTCATTCAACATCCATCCTAACCAAACTCTTTGTACCATTTAGTTCATCAGTTGGTACAACATTATAAGGTATATACTGAGTATAAGCCTTATCATCCTTTCTCTTCCAACCCTTGTTTATATCATACAAGTCTCTAGATTTAGTCTTAATAACAATAGATTAATTTTTATCTTTTGAGTCTTACACAAAAAAGTACTTGTCGAGCTTGAGATGAAAAATGAATGGATCAACTTTCAATAGTACACTAGTATATATCAACCTTAAAAAATCCAGTCATTTGGACAACTGTATATCTTCTCGTATCCAAGATCCAATTTTTTTACTAGTTTTTTGGCTTCATGAGAAGATGATGGCAAAGTAATGCCTTCCGAAAATGCATCTTTTAATAATTGAAGGAGCATGGTGAAAGACTTGGATAGACCACCAATTCAAATATTTCAAATATAATAAATGCACAAAAAAAATTTTCGTAAAATTCTTACAATCTGAATATAATTCTTGATCACAATCTTTCACCAAGTTATGATACCAAGCTATGTCATCAGAATGTTTAGCTTCTTCAACATCCACTTCATTCAAAACTGTAAGCTCATCACCTATTGTTGCTACTTCTAGTCCTCTACTGAAATCTGTTAAATTTTTAATACTATATCCAAGAGCATATCCTACAAGATTTCTTTCCATGTTACTCGATCCAAAACTAGATGTGTGTTCTATATAGGAGGGTTGGTTATATGGAGACGAAAATATGGACTCTCCATGAAATATCCATTCAGTATAACCCTTAAGAAAATAATTCTACACTAAATATTTTTCAACAGTTTTTGGAGTGAGAGAAGAACAATTTACATATTTTCGACATGCATATAAAATCTTTTCGTTCATATTTGATTTTTTAAAAGCAAATTTAATGAAATTTTGAATTCTATTCAAATATTCTGATGACCCAAAGATTGATTCATAGATTGATTTTGATGATCACAAAACCTTGAAGTATAGATACTAATGTTTATGTTGCAAGGAGAAAGATATTTATTTTGCAAGGAACATAGCAAGTTGGAAGAACACAAGAAGGCCTCCAAAGCTCTCAAGTTGGAAGAAAGCTACAATTTATTGGCCCAAGTTTAAAGTTCAAAGGATTCAAATTGGAGGAGTAAAATCAAAAGAAAAATTCAAAAGAACAGTCTTCGAGTCGACTCCAGTGGAATTCGAGTCGACTCCGGAGAAGTATGAGTCGACTCCGGAGAAGTATGAGTCGACTCCTAGGAGTCACAGGCAGAAAAGTCAGAGAGCAGTTTTCGGGTCTGAGATTCGAGTCGACTCCCGAATTGCACGAGTCGACTCCGAGACTCCGCGACCATCAACAGACAGAAAACCAAGTTACTGCCTCTGAGATTCGAGTCGACTCCCAGACAGCTCGAGTCGACTCCAAGGCTGCGCTACACCAAGATGGCAGAAGGCTGTGTTTCGCAAACTGAGAGCCGAGTCGACTCCAAGGAAGTTCGAGTCGACTCCAAGACTGGACGAGCCAAAAGACAAAGGATCGGGAGTTCGGGCTCTGAGATTCGAGTCGACTCCCAGGACAGTCGAGTCGACTCGAGAGGACAAAATTCAAAATTGGATCCACGGACTTCAGTGGATGAGCCGACTCCGAAATTGCCAAGTCAGCTCCAGAAGTTGGCGAGTCGACTCCAGGTTAAGACGAGTCGACTCCCAGTCGAGGCAAGCACATTAATTCAAATTTGGAACAGTGGCCGAGTCGTCTCCGGTAAAACACGAGCCGACTCCTGCAACAGGCGAGCCGACTCCTGATCGCGCGAGTCGACTCCGATCCCAACGGTAACATTGTCAGGAAATGCAGACTGTGTCCAACGGCTCTTTTTCTTGTCTCTAACGGCTATATTCTTGTTTCCACGCCATCTAAAGCTATAAAAAAACAAGAAGAGAGCTAGGGGAGAACTCATGGAAGTGGGAGAGATCATCTAGGAAAGAGATCTCAAAGAGATTACAAAGGAAATCTCCCATAAGCACAAAAGGGCCATCCAAAACGAAATAGAGAGAAGAAGAGCATCCAAGTGAATCCGAAAGCTTCCTCTCCATCCGTGTGCTGCCTCGGGGATCCTCTACTTCATGCCAAATCAGAGGAGGATCAAGTAAAGAAGAAGCCGAGCTCCTCCATCTTCAAAACTCGTTTGAGGGCTTCTCTTTACTCTATTTGTTTATATTGTCATATTTGCTTGTTTAAGAAGCTTTGTTTTGTTTTATACTTTGTTTTAATATCTTGTAACTTGATTCAATCAAGGGATTGAATCAAGGGATTAAGGTTTGTTGGTGAGCCAAAGAAAAACCAACGGTGTTAAGGTTTGTTGGTGAGCCAAAGAAAAACCAACGGTGTTAAGGGTTGTTGGTGAGCCAAAGGAAAAACCAACGGTGATAGGTTTGTTGGTGAGCCGAGGATAAAACCAACGTGTAAGGGTTTGATTGTGATCCCGGAAAAACAATCGGGGAGGTTCTAGTCGGTGAGCCTGGGAAAATCGACCGAGTTCGTTGTGCGCTCGTAAAACAACAAGTTGGGTTGTGAGCTTGTAAAACAACCGGCTGTAATCGGTAGGATTATAGTGAAATTCCCAAGAGGTCTTGGGGAGTGGATGTAGGTGCTGGGGTGCACCGAACCACTATATGTCCTTTGTGTTTGTAATGCCTCTAATTATTGTCTAACTAACACACTTACTTACTTAGATAAATTGCTTGCTTAATTCTTATCCGCACATCCTTTAGTTGCAAGCATATTTAATCAAGTCGAAGTCTATACATCAAACCCTTGCTAAGTTTAACTTTCACTGTGCATCTATACAACTTAGCATAGTAAATCAAAAAGTTTTAGAAGTAGAATAAAAGTTTTAAAAGACCCAATTCACCCCCCCTCTTGGGTTGTATCTACTGGGCAACAAGTGGTATCAGAGCAGGTGCTCAAATATTATTTGTAGTCTTAACCGACTAGAGCCAAAGATCATGACAACTCAAATAGATAGTTTTCTAGGAGAAGGACAATCAATTGATACACCTCCACTGTTTAATGGTATAAACTACCCACATTGGAAAATACGCATGCGCATTTTTATTCAATCACAAAACTATTATTTATGGAAAATCATAACAAATGACCTTCACACACTCTCTCATATTAATGAGAAGGACTTAGCACAATTAAATGCTAATGCTATGAACATATTATATTGTGCTATTCAAGAAACAAAGTTTAATGAAATTTCTGCATGCTTATCTGCTAAGGAGATCTGGGATACTTTAGAAAATATTTATGATAAATCTCAGATTAGCTCTCATATGCTTCAATTATATACTAACAATGAGACTGCAGAAAAGGGTGATGAATCTCCCTCAGTCGAGTCGACTCCAAGTAGCTCAGAGTCGACTCCCAAGTTAGTCGAGTCGACTCCAATAAGGTCCGAGTCGACTCCGAGGCAAATCAGCTTCCTAAAGACAAAGAAAATGAGGAAGCAAGAAGAAAGGAAGAAAGAGATAAAAAGGAAGAAAGCCTTGACCAAGAAAGAGTCAAGCCAAAAAATAAAGGTTAGGAGCAACAATGATGATATTAGCTCCAAGAAACTACAAGAGGTAACTGACTTGTGCTTTATGGCACAAGAAGACAAGGTAAAATCTGAATCTACTCTTACCTCAAATGATTTTCAAGAAGAATTCTCTTATGATGAATTATTAAATGCTTTTCATGAGTTGTATAGTGATTGTAGAAAATTATCTGTAAAGAATAAAAATCTTAAGAAACTAAATTCTGAAAATGAAAGCTTAAGGTCATTTTCAGAAGAATTGATCCAGAAAAATCATAGCTTAATTAAAGAAAATCAAAACTTAAGTAAAAAAATTAACCAATTAAGATGTTTTATTAACAAATTTACTGTGAGTTCAGAAAGATTAAAAATGATGTTTGAAAGCCAATATGCTGATTTTGATAAATCAAAATTTAGCTTGACTCCTTCACTTAGCCATAAATCTCTAGAGAAAAAGGTTATCAATTTACCAAGCAAACCATTAAATAAGATAACTTATTTCAAAAATGAAAAGGATGGGAATAACAACTTTACCTATCGTTCTAGTATAATTAAATCAAATGGTAAAGTTATTACTATTAAACAGATATGGGTTCCAAAAGGAACCATATGTCCTAACTCTCAAGGACTCAAGCAAGCTTGGGTACCCAAAATGAGAAAATGAGGATGTACACATAGGTGTACCAAGGTACCTATGGAACATAAAGAAACTTAAAAAGTTATTAACAAAAAAAATAATAATGAAATCAGTAATTCTTGCATCTCATCATTATTTGTGCTTTAGTATTTGATATGATTTGCTAGTAGCGATCAATTTTGTGATATAGAAAATACTTTTGGAAATATAATCAAATCTCTTCATTTTTTAGTATACTTTACTCACTATTGGATAAGTTGCTAAATGATTAATCAATTTATTAAGAATAACTCTATGAATTCTCTATATGCTTGATTGAGAGTTATTATCCATGGCATTATTGTTTATTGATCATAGATATGATAATGTGTACTTGGTATGCTTTTGAATATATGCACTATGAATACCAAGAAACCATCCTTGGCATATAAAATCAACTCATGCTAGTATGTACTTAATCTCAAAAGACCTTGCCATAGGCTTACTTAGATTATCTACTTAAAGGTCAAAGTTTTGCTATGCATGCTAACTAAGGAAATAAACAAAAATCATTTCTAAATCTAAAGATGTTGTTTCCATCTCCAAGTTTTTCAAAAGCTTACATTGGATTTATTCTTGAAAAATAAAACTGAAGTATTTTTCTGTATTTACTAAATCTTGTAAAAGTGGTTCAAATGATAAAGGTTTCCAAACTGTGAAGATAAAGAGTATCATGGCACAGTGTTGAAAACCAAAATTCTGATAAAGGTTATACAGAAAATAATATTAAATCCAATGATTTCAGCACCAAGGACACCATAAGCAAAATAGGATTAATAGAATTCTTGAAGAAATGAAAAAGACAATTATGTATGATAGTCATCTACTTAAATAATTTTTAAAAGACTATCATCACTGCTTGTCATACATATGATTTCTATTTTTGATGAAAATTTTGATCTTCTGAAAAATGGAAAATGAACCATTGCATATCTTTCATATTTTTCATGTTATTATGAAAATAATGCCAAATCTGATAAAGATACTTCTATCCTTGGATATCATTCATCAAGCAATGCATATAGAACATTCATGAAAAATTCTAGTTGTAGAAGTATCAATTCATTTTATTCTTTATGAGACTAATGATTTATTATCAAAATACTAAAATCAAATTATATGGTTAATCTTTTACATATGCACTTAATGAAGAAAAATTGATGACTACTAAAAGACTAAATCAAGAAAAGAGGAAATAGATCTTGATAAAGATTCTTGCATGATTAGAAGTAAAGATCATCATTATCATGTGCTTGCTTCATGAGCTTTATATTCTGTCAAATGAATGTGTAGAAGTCACTCCTATGTGGTTACTTCATTAAAAAGGAGATCTATGAAAAATAACCACCATATTTAAAAATACACATTACATATATGATAAAGCAATATGTGATTTAGAACAAGCATCAAAAGCATGATATATAAAAGCTTAAGCAACCTTTTTGATAGAAAGTAATAGTGATAAATCTATGCATCAAAAAGATGAATTTGTGATATCTTATTTGCTCAAAGTATGCATTGATGACATCATTTTTGGTTCTACTAATGAAGAGTTATATTGCAAAGTGAGTTTGAAATATGATGAATGAATTAACATCTTCTCTCAAACTCCAAATTAAGACAAACAGGAAAGGGGATCTTCATTGACCAACGTTAGTCCACAAGAAAACTCTTATAGAAGATTGGCATGAAGAAGGTATATCTATGACCCCATCTTGTAGAATTTGAAAAGGATGAGCAAAGTAGATCTATTGTGTTAAAGCTGTATTGAAGCATGATAGAATAATTATTTTACAGCTAGTAGACCAGATTGTATGCTCATTATGTGACCTTGTGCAAGACTTCAATCTAACTTTAATTAATCATATTTTATTGATAACAAATAAATCATAATCTGAATTTTGATAGAAACAAATGTTTAAGATAAATTGATTAAAACATAGTTAACATATCTTATTGATAATTATCTTAAGCAAATAGAATCTAAACTAAATTGACTTAAACTATCTTGGTTAATGAATCTATCTCTTTAGTTCAAATGATATGTGCTTGCTTATATTTAGGCAATCTCTTGAGTAAAGTGACTCAACATGCAACTATTGTCATATCTTATATTGAGTCATCTAGTTAAAAAAATATATATGTTGGATGAATGCTTTGTATCTTAAAGAAACTAATGACCTTCCTTCAAGAAAGAAAAATGAGAAATTTCAACTTGAAGGATATCTTCATGTAAGATACACTAAACATTCACATGCAAACAAGAGAGAGGATCTTCTTCAGCCAAAAGTTCACACATAAGAAATCTAGTTTGGCTTGAAGAACATATAATGAATAGGTAATTTAGATACCTTTCTCACAAATTAGTTGAGCAAAGTCAGTAACTTAAATCTTATTATGGCATGATTAAATTCTTTAATTATTAATTTTTGATATCATGTCTATATGTGTATTGACTGACTTATACTTTTAGAAATTATTTCATGGTTTGCCCAAACTAAAATATATCTTTGCCTATGTCATAACCATGAAATACACAAGTATATGCTTAAAATGTTGATGTAAAATAACTTGTGAGAAGTTATGAAACCTTGAGCATAATGAAAATGTTGTTTGCATGATATACATATATATGATACGTAAGATTAATTCTCTATTCTGCTCTCTCATGAAAATTACTTGAGAATAACAAAAAGAGAGAGAGATAAAGAAAAGAAAATGGATATTATTCAAGAGAAGTAAAATCCAAGTAGAGGCAAACACTTCAACCTTAAGGAAAAGCAAAACAAACTTAATATATTCGACACATTTGTGAGACTTGTGTGAGCATTCTTTTGCAAGGGATAAAATCCATAATTAATTACACTTAAACAGGGAGGTTTTGAAGTAAACATTTTAACCTTTCTATATTGCTCATCATAGGGATGGTGCCAATGGGGAGGCTAGTGGTAGTACCCGGCACTATTTGACCCAACTATTCGGTGTAGGGCATATTAGGGACGGCACAAGAGGGAGGCTAGTGGTAGTACCTCGTGCCCCTTCCCAACTCCACCGGATAGGGAGCAAATAGAGTATAGAGCATAAGAAAGTTATAAATGAAAAACAAAGTAAATAAAAGTAGAATTAAGTCAAATTTTTAATCACTTGAAAACACACTTTAAGGATGAAATCATTGTAAGATTATATTTAAATAGGGAGAGTTTATTTGAAAAGAATTGATTTTGATCCTTGACATTCTTGTACTTAGTATTTTAATGCATGACTTAACACATGGTATATTTTGCATATGGTATGATGTCTTGATTTATGGATTCTCAATATTTTGTAATGTTTCATACTTGGACAATTTGATTGAATGTTTGAATTGCTACATAACATCTTTTGTTTAGTTTTATTGAAAAGAAATGTCAGATTTGTCATTCACAATCATTGTTAAAATCTGAAAGCTAAATAAAATTGTAGAAAGAAGAAGAGAAGAACATCTCTATTTAGGGAAAATAAACTGATATTGATCTATCTTTCTACTTGCCTAACTTTGATACATAATGTCCTAATACTTGTTAAAATATCCTTTATTTTGTATCGAAACTCAAAATTAAACACAAAGATTCTGAAAGTGCTTTAATGTTGTTGAAATATGTATTTTTCAATCGTAACAATTTAAGATGAGCTACATTGTGAAAGATACATATCTCATATTATGACTTAGAAAGCTTCTATTGAAAATCCTATGTAATTCAGAATCCGATTTTGTATAAAAGTTTAAACTCCATATGATTACTCAATAAAATGTTAATGTAAGAAAAATAGAATTTATTTTGATTGCTCCGATACGCATCCGAAACATATCATTTCTTACCTTCAAAGTATACTAATTTTGATTCAAATGATGTGTCTTACGATGATCTTGATTGCAAGTAAATATTTTTAAAATATATGACTTTATTTTAATATTTAAAAAATTTATTGAGCTTCATGTATACATTGCTGAAGAACTGTGATTAAGAAATTGAGTTCTATAAATACACATACCTCAATGATCATCTATATGTTTTTCTTTCCTACATTCTTAGAAACTATCATCAGAATATATATATATAGAGTGAATACTATAAATTTTGAATAATTCTAGATCACTCTACATTCTCGATAACATAGAATTTCAGTTTTATTCACGTTTATTATTAAATTCTGAAATTCAACCAAAGAAAAGAATGATTAAAGAAGAATGCATCTTTTGAGGGGGAGCTTTAGATATTCAGTATCTTATCCTAAAGAAACTTTAATTTGATGCATACCTTGAATTTTATGGATTGATTTTGATGAACCTCCTTATATTGCAAGACATGCTTTAATTACCTTGAGATGAGTTCTATAAAGGCTGTCTTATCTCAAACCTTGAGTTTTATGAAAATGAGCTGAAACTTATAGAAAATATATTTTTGAGATTGACAATTTTATTGAACATTATCTTCAAATTCTAAACTCTTAAATGGAATGATCAATAGAGGGGGAGAAAGAAAATTTCAGAAGGAGAGGTCTCACGGAACTTAATTACATAAATCTATAGGAGAGGGAAAGAATACTAAATGAAAAGTGATCCTAATACTCTTCAATATGTATCATCTGAAATTTAAATCTGAAAATCTTTATGATACACCTTGAGGCATGTTATTTGGTTAATATATCTTCTGCACAAATCATGAACCAAATTGCAATTCAAATAGTTGATCTTAAGAGCCTCTAATTTAATGAAAAAAGGGGAGAATAACGTGTTAAATTTTCTTGAGTATCTCGTAGAAAATCTATTTTGGAATTCACTAATGAGTCCTAATTGGCTTGCTCTTTAGAACTTCAATATTGTGCCAATTCATATTTTTATATATGTATCAAATCGTGCTTATTTTCTAAAGGAATAAAAGAAAGTCCTTAAAAGAGCTCTAAGATATATCATAAATTGCATGAATTCATATTTTGGTATTTGTGCCCCAATGCTCTTATTATCATAAAAAGAACTTTGAAGTCATAATCCAACATGATGATATGTTTTTCAAGTATATAAGTTTTGATCTTTTACTTTGAAAATCAATTAAATTGCTCTCATGTTGATAAAATACTTAATAGATTGGGCAAAAGTTCTTCAATGAACAAGCTTTCATACTTATTATTAAAGAGAGGTTAGATTTTCACTCATGTTTTTCCTTGAATATCATTTGTGGTACTTCTTGAATTAACCTAAGGAAGATTCCACCTACACTTGATTAGAAAACTATCTGTGGTATCAAATTAGAAAATCTCTTGAATTCACACTCGATGTGTTCTGCTCTGATCTTTGTACTTAATGTTTCATTATCTTTTTGATGTTGTCAAAAAGGGGGAGAAATATCTAAGTATATGCTATATACTCAGAATGCTTTATTACTTTGAATTGAATACAAATCAGCTTAAAATTTAAATATGTTGATTGTGTTAAGTTGATTAAATCTAAAGCATTATCATGAAGTATGTTTTTAAATATATATGTTTTTCCACTTCATGTATATGCTATATACTCAGAATGCTTTATTACTTTGAATTGAATACAAATCAGCTTAAAATTTAAATATGTTGATTGTGTTAAGTTGATTAAATCTAAAGCATTATCATGAAGTATGTTTTTAAATATATATGTTTTTCCACTTCATGCAACTTAGCTATGTATTACTTCTAGAAATACAATATCTTTTATATTGCATATACTCCAAGTTTTGTCATCATCAAAAAGGGGGAGATTGATGACCCAAAGATTGATTCATAGATTGATTTTGATAATCACAAAACCTTGAAGTATAGATACTAATGTTTATGTTGCAAGGAGAAAGATATTTATTTTGCAAGGAACATAGCAAGTTGGAAGAACACAAGAAGGCCTCCAAAGCTCTCAAGTTGGAAGAAAGCTACAATTTATTGGCCCAAGTTTAAAGTTCAAAGGATTCAAATTGGAGGAGTAAAATCAAAAGAAAAATTCAAAAGAACAGTCTTCGAGTCGACTCCAGTGGAATTCGAGTCGACTCCGGAGAAGTATGAGTCGACTCCTAGGAGTCACAGGCAGAAAAGTCAGAGAGCAGTTTTCGGGTCTGAGATTCGAGTCGACTCCCGAATTGCACGAGTCGACTCCGAGACTCCGCAACCATCAACAGACAGAAAACCAAGTTACTGCCTCTGAGATTCGAGTCGACTCCCAGACAGCTCGAGTCGACTCCAAGGCAGCGCTACACCAAGATGGCAGAAGGCTGTGTTTCGCAAACTGAGAGCCGAGTCGACTCCAAGGAAGTTCGAGTCGACTCCAAGACTGGACGAGCCAAAAGACAAAGGATCGGGAGTTCGGGCTCTGAGATTCGAGTCGACTCCCAGGACAGTCGAGTCGACTCGAGAGGACAAAATTCAAAATTGGATCCACGGACTTTAGTGGATGAGCCGACTCCGAAATTGCCAAGTCAGCTCCAGAAGTTGGCGAGTCGACTCCAGGTTAAGACGAGTCGACTCCCAGTCGAGGCAAGCACATTAATTCAAATTTGGAACAGTGGCCGAGTCGTCTCCGGTAAAACACGAGCCGACTCCTGCAACAGGCGAGCCGACTCCTGATCGCGCGAGTCGACTCCGATCCCAACGGTAACATTGTCAGAAAATGCAGACTGTGTCCAACGGCTCTTTTTCTTGTCTCTAACGGCTATATTCTTGTTTCCACGCCATCTAAAGCTATAAAAAAACAAGAAGAGAGCTAGGGGAGAACTCATGGAAGTGGGAGAGATCATCTAGGAAAGAGATCTCAAAGAGATTACAAAGGAAATCTCCCATAAGCACAAAAGGGCCATCCAAAACGAAATAGAGAGAAGAAGAGCATCCAAGTGAATCCGAAAGCTTCCTCTCCATCCGTGTGCTGCCTCGGGGATCCTCTACTTCATGCCAAATCAGAGGAGGATCAAGTAAAGAAGAAGCCGAGCTCCTCCATCTTCAAAACTCGTTTGAGGGCTTCTCTTTACTCTATTTGTTTATATTGTCATATTTGCTTGTTTAAGAAGCTTTGTTTTGTTTTATACTTTGTTTTAATATCTTGTAACTTGATTCAATCAAGGGATTGAATCAAGGGATTAAGGTTTGTTGGTGAGCCAAAGAAAAACCAACGGTGTTAAGGTTTGTTGGTGAGCCAAAGAAAAACCAACGATGTTAAGGGTTGTTGGTGAGCCAAAGGAAAAACCAACGGTGATAGGTTTGTTGGTGAGCCGAGGATAAAACCAACGTGTAAGGGTTTGATTGTGATCCCGGAAAAACAATCGAGGAGGTTCTAGTCGGTGAGCCTGGGAAAACCGACCGAGTTCGTTGTGCGCTCGTAAAACAACAAGTTGGGTTGTGAGCTTGTAAAACAACCGGCTGTAATCGGTAGGATTATAGTGAAATTTCCAAGAGGTCTTGGGGAGTGGATGTAGGTGCTGGGGTGCACCGAACCACTATATGTCCTTTGTGTTTGTAATGCCTCTAGTTATTGTCTAACTAACACACTTACTTACTTAGATAAATTGCTTGCTTAATTCTTATCCGCACATCCTTTAGTTGCAAGCATATTTAATCAAGTCGAAGTCTATACATCAAACCCTTGCTAAGTTTAACTTTCACTATGCATCTATACAACTTAGCATAGTAAATCAAAAAGTTTTAGAAGTAGAATAAAAGTTTTAAAAGACCCAATTCACCCCCCCTCTTGGGTTGTATCTACTGGGCAACATATTCTTTTCTAAATCTCGGTTTATTTAACTAACTTTTGTCTATTATACTAGAATAATGATTGACTTGCAACTTATCTACAAAAGATAAATAAAATTAGACACTAAGTGAAAAGTTCTCTAAAGCAATCTAGCAAAATCCACATATATAGGAAAAGTAAAATCAATCTAGCAAAATGCTAATATAGGATGGTTTAGAGCTTTTTATGGTCATTTTTCATTTATGAGTTACAAAAACAATTTCAAGAATGATATTTCCTAACCTGTAATTTCATTAATTTTGTTGATTGCTGACACTTGCCAAACATTTCATTACTTTCTCCTGGACTAGATATAATTTACATGAATTTGTGGAAATGATTTTTTGTTTCAAACCTTTTTTATCAAATCTTTTCTGCAATGTGTCTCAATGATCTGTTCTCTCTCCTAATTCACAGAAAATCCTAACTAGGTCATAGGTCAAGATTCCTGTTCGCACTCCACCTCAACCCCAAAGTTCAGATCCCAACAAATTAAAGAACCTGTTCAAATTTCAGTTGAAGCCAAACACTTGTGGGAGGCCTATAGCGCTAATTTCTTTCTGAACTAAATCGGAAAGAAATTAGCAAGAAATTTAAGAAATCCCTAGCTAGGTTTTCTAAAATTAAAGACCAAAATCAAAGTAGTGCTTAAGAAGAAAAATATTCTAGAAATAGAAACTTACCAGTGTGGAGGAAGGCCGGTAGATCCGCAACCGAGGAGGCACCGGAGGAGGGTGGTCGATCGGATCTTAGAAGAACACCGCGAATGAGCAGTGGGTACGGGCAGCAAGGAGGAGGAGGAAGTGGGAGGCACCAGAGAGGGAGAGGGAGAGGGAGAGGGGGAGGAGGAGGAGGAGAAGGAAGTGGGAGGCGCTGGAGTGGGAGAGTGGGAGGAGAAGGATACCCCCATGGGCAGGCAGAGGCGAAGCTCGACGGAGATGGAGGCTGGGTCAGGGAGGAAATGGAGATTTTGTGGGAAGAAGGCACTGGAGAGGGAGAGGGGGAGGAGGAGAAGGAGACCTCTGCGGACGAGCAGAGGTGGAGCTCGACGGAGATGGAGGCTGGGTCGAGGAGGAAATAGGAATTTTGTGGGAGGAAAATAGGGACGATGGCTTTTAGGGTTGGGGATTTTGTGGGAAAAAATTTGGGACAATGGGTTTGGGGTTTTGTGGTCTGGTGGGAGGGGTTTTGTGGTCGGTGGGAGCTTTGGCCTCCGACGATGCTCCGCAGTAGTCTATGATGACGCTTATAAGCATCGTCGGAGGCCACACAGTGGTCTATGATGATGCCTATAAGCGTCGTCATAGGCCAAGATGTCCAACGATGCTTATAAGCATCGTCGGTGTCCTTAGTCTCAACTAAGGAGTTGTGGCCTCCTACAATGCTTATATTGGTCTATGACGATGCTTATAAGCATCATCTTTCCATAGGATTCCGGCACTGCTCATAATGTCGTCTAATCCAGCTAGCCCTGATGCTTATAAGCATCGTCTTAACCTTAGATTTTGACGATGCTCACAAGCGTCGTCTTAATAGAACGACGCTTTTTAGCGTTGTCTTGGTTTAATTCCTGACGAGTCGGCAAATTTTAGCGCGGTGACCAAATTGCCGACGCTTCTTTCTTGCGTCGGCAAATAAGAGTTCAAAAAATCTATTTTTGCTATAGTGGATAAGGGTAAGTCCTTTGTCCGCTCTTTCATGCGAGCTCCCCCTTCGTCTTGGACTTGGTTCGAAAAAAGGTTGACGTGTTCAATTTTTGTTAGACTAGTCCGATGCATTAAACTAAGCTCCATTTGGCCAAATTTTTGGAGTACTAGAAAGCACTTTTTCACCTTCTCTAAAAGTACTTTTAGATAGTATAGTAATATTTGGTAAAAATTGAGTTGTTTTGGTTTTGCCATAAAGTTGAAAAATGTCTATTTGAGAAAAACTCTATTTTAAAGCTTCTTCCCAAAAGTGCCTTCTAGCCAATGCCAAAAAGATATTTTGCTTTTAATAAAATGTTCTCATGACCAAAATGCCCTCCAACAAATCTCATAATTACATTTTATATTATATCATATCATATCACAAAATATTATTATAATATAATATAATAATAAATTCATAATATATTATATTATTATATTATAATAGTATAATATATTATATTCTTGTAGTAATACATAATTATAAAATTATATATTCTTATATTATATTATAGGTATAATATAACATACTATTACAATCATAATATTACATTATTATATAATAATAGTTATATTATGATAATATAATATATTATTATAATATACTATTAATGATATAATAAAATATTCTATTGTATATGATTATATTATAATAATATTATATTATTAGATATATAATAATATTTAATAATATAATATTATTATATTATAACATAATATAATCTATATTAGATTAGATTCTAATTCGTTATATTATATTATTTCATTATATTACATTACAATATTATTATATGATATTATATTACATTATATTATATTGTAGTAATATTGTACTATTAATCATACGTGGTTATATCATATCATATTATTTTATGTTATATTATTATGCTATAGTATTCAATATTATATTATACTATATTATAATAATATTTTATATAATAATATTTTAATATGTAATAATATATAATATTATATTGTATTATACTCCGTTATGCAAAATTATGCAAAATATTTTATTATCATTTTATCATACCGAAAGTATTTCTCATTTTGGTTACTAAATGTATGTTAAAGTTTCATAGCACTTTAGAAATATAGATACCAAATAGCAAATAACTTTTTATAAAAGCTCTACTTTTCAAAAGCTCTACGTAAAAGTTATAAAAGCTCTACTACCAATAGTAGTTCCAAACAGAAGTTAAGTCTACATAATAATATTTTTACATTTCATATAGAAATGAGAAGTGAGCGAGAATTTTATTATGTAGTAGCACATGCATATGTTCTTCTCCCACTTGGGCGAACACAGATTGTCATATTAATTTAAAAACTTTATTTTGAAAACGACTCTCGGGTTAGACTACAAAAGTGGCCACACATATAGCTCAAATGATAATCACCTTGGATACATGATCCGGTCCAACAAGAACATCAACATTGAGCATGAAAGTCGTTACACCATTTAATCGATGTAAGACCACTCCACAGTTACAAATGCTAACATCCTTATCAACATGGATCCCCATCCTCCAACCAATGTGGTAGTATGCAGTATGAACTTAGCACCAAAATGTGATCAAAGGTGTGTTAATTCATATCGGTCCTCATAAATGTTTCAAAAGAAGCCACATGTCTCAAAAGAGACTCACATCATGTCTTTATGCATTATATCTCGAGATCAAAATGATATCATAATAAAAGGCATATGTGCAATGCATGCTCAAACATAATTATAATTTGTGTGCACAAAATACAGAATTATAAATAGAGAGATAAATATTTTTATAATTGGAAGAGGCTGTACCCGAAGCATATGGGTTGCCTACGTACCCTGTAAAGGGGGATCAAGCCAAAACATAGTTCTTTTACATAAATAACTCCCACTAACCAAAAACATCAAAGGTTTCCACAATGCCCATATTAGCAATATGTGTCTTAAAAACTTTCGTTGCGAGTCCCTTAGTCAATGAGTCTGTAATCATTGCTTCTGTATTTATATGTTCTATTTTTGTCTGCCCTTCTTTAACTTTATCTCTGACCACCAAGTACTTGATGTCTATATGCTTAGAGCCACCAGAACTCTTGTTATTCTTTGAAAAGAATACCGCTGCACTATTATCGCAATAGATGGTAATTGGTCTCGAGATGGAATCAATAACTTTCAGTCCCAAAATAAAATTTCTAAACCAAATGGCTTGGACCGTAGCTCCATAACATGCCACAAATTCATATTTCATAATAGAAGAAGCCACTAGAGTTTGCTTAATGCTTTTCCAAGAAATAGCACCACCAGCCATTATAAAAATATAACCTGAAGTTAATTTCAGATCATCTTGACATCCTGCAAAATCAGAATCTGAATAGCCTACCACCTCAAGATGATTTGTACGCTGAAAGGTAAGCATATAATCTTCAATCGTTTTCAAATATCTCATAACTTTTTTAGCTGCTTTCCAATGCTCTTGTCCTGGATTCGATTTAAATCTACTAAGGACGCTCACTGCATAGACTATGTTAGCTCTAATGCAAACTTGAGCATACATCAGGCTCTCTACAGCACTTGCATAGGGTATGTTCTTCAAAGATTCTCTTTCAAGTTCATTTCTTGGACACTGGGCTTTGCTAAACTTATTCCCTTTTACTATAGGTACATCACCGGGTGCACAGTTTTGCATATTGAACCTCTCTAGGATACGTCGTATGTATATCTTTTATGAAAGTCCCAACAAAACATGGCCTCTTTCACGCTGTATCTCAATACCAAGTATAAAAGAAGCTTCCCCAAAATCTTTTATTTCAAAATTGGCAAATGATATTTTCTTGTCTCATGAAGTAACCCTAAGTCACTACTGATAAGTAAAATATCATCCACATACAAAATAAGAGAAATAAATTTTCTCCCACTGATCTTGAGATAAATGCATTAGTCCACTGTATTTTCAACAAAACCAAGAGAAGCACAACTTCATTAAATTTCAAATACCATTATCGGGATGCTTGCTTGAGCCCGTGTGTGGATTTGTTCAACTTACACACCAAATTTTTCTTTTCCTCTATGATAAAACCTTTAGGTTGCCTCATGTAAACTTCTTTACAGAGATATCCATTTAAAAATGCTGTCTTAACATCCATTTGATGAAGCTCCAAATTATAGTGTGCTACAAGTGCCATGATAATTCTAAAGGAATCCTTGGATAAAACCAGTGAAAAAGTCTCATTATAGTCGATGCCCTCTCGACGAGTGAACCCTGCAACCAATCTAGTTTTTGTGGTTCAATATTCCCTTTTGAGTCTAACTTGGATTTGTAAACCAATTTGCAACCTATGGCCTTAACATGTGGTGGAAGTTCAACAAGTTTCCAAACTCTATTTTTCTTCATAAAAAGCATTTCATCTTCCATAGCATTCAACCATTTATCTGAGTCCGGTCCAGTTAATGCTTCATTAAAAGAAACAGGATCAATATTATGCCCAATATTAAAATCACTTTCCAGTAGGTAGACAATATAGTCATTAGGCAGGGCAAACCTTCTTTTCCTTTGTGATCTCCTAACTTGTGGTTCAGAAAATGACTCTGCTGGTGTTGGAGGAAGAACATGAAGTTCTTCTTGATGCTCAGGTTCTTCATTAGCTGTTGCAATTGGCTGAGAAATAACTTTTTCTTGTACAACGGGAATCTGAACCACAACTTGATCCGGTTCAGCAAAAATTTTATTTAACACGGAACTCTCACTATTACCAATATCATTTTTCAAAAATTTCGCCATAATGGACTCAACAATTCTAGTACCACGATTAGGACTATAAAACTTATAGCCCTTTGATTTATAAATTGTGGTGTAGATTTGGGGTCTAATTTCTTTTTAGTAGGATTACAAATCCTATCCTCAACTGAGCAGCCTTAAACTCTAAAATGGGCTAAAATGGGTTTACGACCTGTCCACAATTCAAAAGAAATTTTCTTAACAGCTTTACTAGGAATCCTGTTCAGAATGTAAATGGCCGATTTCAATGCTTCACCTCATAAAAATTCTAGCAAATTTGTTCTACTCATCATACTCTTGACCATATCCTTTAGAGTCCAATTACGCCTTTCAGAAACACCATTTTGCTCAGATGTTCCTAGCATTGTATATTGAGGGACTATCCCACTTTGCTGTAAAGATTTTGCAAAATCACCCATGTTCTGACCAAACTCGTCATACTTACCCTAGTATTCACCACCACGGTGAGATCTCACAACTTTAATACTTTTCCTACATTGTTTTTTAACTTCCATTTTAAATATCTTAAATTTTTTTCAAGAGCGAGGGATTTATCATTAATTAAGTAAACATAACCATAATGCGAGAAATCATCAATGAAGGTTATGAAATATTTGTTCCCACATATAGTAGAAGGTAACGGTCCACTAATATCGGTATGAATCAGATCCAAAAGACCATCGCTTCTAGTGGATCCCTTTCTTGTAGTTTTAGTTAACTTTCCCCTTATGCAATCTATGCAAGTGTCAAAGTCCGAAAAATTCAGAGAGGGTAGAATCTCAACTTTCATCAATCTCTCCATTCGCTCTCTTAAAATGTGCCCTAAACGCTTATGCCATAATATAGAGGATGATTCACGAATTAAAGCCTTTTTCTTTCCGACTTTAATAACATAAGAGACTTCATCAACTGGAGCCAAATTCAATTTGTACAAACCATCACACAAAATGCCATGTCCAACCACACGAGAGTCATAAAATAGTTCAATCATTCCATTACTAAATTTAAAAGAAAATCCAGACTGATCAAGCTTTGACACAGAAATTAAATTCCATCTCATCGTTGGTACAAAAAAAAAATATTTTCCAAAACAAGAGAAAAATCAGACTCCAAGGATAACTTCACTGCTCCTATAAACTCAACTTTAACTTGAACTCCATTTCCAACGCATAGGTTCACTTCATTCTCACTTGGCCTCCGTCTCCTTATTAATCCCTGTAAGGAATTAGTGATATGAATACTTGCACCAGAGTCTATCCACCAAGAATTTAAAAGTACATCTACCAAATAAGACTCAAAACAAACCAAAGCCAAGGAGATACCTGATGAAGTATTCTTCTTCTCCAACCAAGCCTTAAACTTAAAGCAATCCTTCTGCCAATGACCCTTCTTTTTGCAGAATTAACATTTGTCATTCTTCTTTACAATTCCTTTAGGACCACCAGAAGTCTGCCCACCAGACCTTTTGTTCTGCTAATTGTAGTGAGGTTTGTTGCTGTTGCCCAGATAGATAACCCAAGAGGGGGGGTGAATTGGGTTTTAAAATAATTATTGCAATTTAAAAGCTTTGTGAGTAACTAATTAAAACTTTTGCAAGTGGATTAATTAGTTGCTATATGCAGTGAATGAAAGGAAAGTAAGAGACAATAAAGCAATCACAAACACAAGAAAATTTATAGTGGTTCGGAGCTAACCCTTGCTCCTACATCCACTCCCCAAGCCTCACTTGGGAATTCACTATAATCCCTCGGATTACAGCCGGTTGTTTTACAAGCTCACAATCTAACTTGTTGTTTTGCGAGATCACAACGAACTCGGTCGGTTTTCCCAGGCTCACCGACTAGAACCATCCGATTGTTTTTTCGGGATCACAATCAAACTCTTACACCGTTGGTTTCAACCTAGGCTCACCAATAAACCTTAACACCCTTGATTCAATCCCCTGATTGAATCAAGTAAGGAACAAGAGGTTTGAAAACAAACAGAAAAAGAACGAAGCTTCTTAACAAGCAGATATTCAGCGATATTAATAAGGGAGAAGTTAAGAGCCCTCAAACGAATTTATGAAGATGTAGAGGAGGGCTTCTCGAACTCGGGGTCTCCTCTTGAATGTCTCGAAGACTTGATGACTGACGGAGACTTCTTGAATGCTGGGAAGAGTTGGTTGGTTGGAGTTTAATGCCCCTCTTCCTTCTTTCACTTGTATTTGCTTGAAATTCTTTGGTAGGTGGAGATTACTTGTTTTCTTTGAATGGAATGTCACTTCTCTACCTTGCTACAGTTCTCTGTGGCTATTTAAGCCATTCCCCACGGAAACTAGCCGTTAGACACAATATTGTTGCCGTTCTGCACATTCTGCAACTCCTGACAATGTTTCCGTTGGGATCGGAGTCGACTCGTGCGATCTGGAGTCGACTCGCCTGTTGCAGGAGTCGACTCGTGCTTTTCTGGAGACGACTCGGCAACTGTTCCGGATTTGAATTAAAGTACTGTCTCGACTTGGAGTCGACTCCCCAATGTCCGGAGCTGACCTGGCATTTTTGGAGACGACTCGTTCCAAGGAATCCTGAGATGTATTTTTCAAGTTTGCTCACTCGAGTCGACTCGGAAATTCTGGGAGTCGACTCGGCGCTCAGACCCAGAAATTCCGATCTTCTGTCTGTTGACTTGTGCCGTCTCGAAGTCGACTCGAACTGTCTCGGAGTCGACTCGGCTCTCAGTATCCGAAAAACAGTCTTCTGTCTTTTGGGGTCGCGCTGCCTTGGAGTCGACTCGAACTGTCTTGGAGTCGACTCGCCTCTTAGAGATGAAAATACCGTCTTCTGTCTTTGGGGTTGCGCTGTCTTGGAGTCGACTCGGACTTTGCGGGAGTCGACTCGGCTCATAGTGTTCGAAATTTGCTCTCTGACTTTTGCCTTGTTTTCCTCTGGGAGTCGACTCTCGCTTCCTCAGGAGTCGACCTGCCAGCCATCGGAGTCGATTCGAGTTCTTCCGGAGTCGACTCGGCTCTCAGGGTCCAAAATAGCTTCTCTGTCTTTCTGTCTGTTACTCCTTGGAGTCGACTCGTTCTACTCTGGAGTCGACTCGGCAAGCATCGGAGTCGACTCGCGCTCTTCAGGAGTCGACTCGTTGACAGGTTCTGAGATGATTCTTTCTGTCCGTCTGTCTGTTCTCAGTCGGAGTCGACTCGTAATGTACAGGAGTCGACTCGAGCTCGTGCCAGTGCTTCTGATACGCTTGGAGTCGACTCGTAATTTTCCGGAGTCGACTCGAGTCTCAGACTTTGGTTCAAATTGAGTTCTTTACTTATCCAAAATGTATTGAACCAAATCAAGAGACACTTAACCATAAATTTACAAGTATTTGACTGAAATACTAGATTGAATTCATTAGTACAACATAAGATATACTCAAATGCTTTGAGCTCATCAAAATCAAATAGGGTTATAATCAATCACTCCACAATCTCCCCCTTTTTGATGATGACAAAACATTGAGTATTTGTAAAGTGAATTGCTCAACCAAAAAGAAAATTTATAGTAAAATTTTAAAATGAATTCAAGTGTCTAGTTATTTAATTTATCCAAAACTGAAAGGTGTGAAATAGTAAATTCTGAAGTTAAAGCTTCCCTTTTCATTTGGAATTATATAAGCCTTCATGTCATGCAATCAATTGTTTGGCTTATATATATTTAGTGAGTTTGCTTTCTTAAAATTTCAGATTCTCCCCCTCAACACATGCATTTAACTTTGTTTAGATTCTCTGAATTTTCTTTTAGTGTATTGTAACTTTTGAACTTAAATTTTTGGTTTTAGAGGGAAAATCTGCCAATTTGTTTTTGAGTATGATTCAACTAATCTCCGAATATCCCTTGAATAGATTCTGGAGATTACTCCTTTAGGAGCCCCAACAGAGAGATAATGAGCCTCGAGGTATCGAATCCACTTAGAACAAATTATTTTGTGTTTTAATAATTTTCTTTTTATTGATTCAATTTACATGTCTATTCAATATATTTTTTCTCCCTTTTTGTCATCATAGCAAAAAGGAAGAAAGCACATCACAAAAGCAATTAGAGATCAAATTTGCACAATTTGAAGAGAAATGTCTACTCATTGTATTGATGTAAATTTAAGTACACTTGTAGATACATCAAAAAGTATAGCAGTAAGTACATATCAAAAAGAGAAAACAAGCTACACTAGGATTTCTTTGTGGAGGATGTGGCTCCCTTGCTCAGTTTAGATTGTTGCATAATTAGACTGATCCCGTCTGTAATGTTTCCTAGTTGCCTTATGATCTCCGAGGTGGTCCTACTCTGGATCGAGGTGAGCTCAGTCAGATTCTTCTGAAGGGTATCCAACTTGGAGATCAGTACATTGGCTAGACGCTCGGCCCCCTGACTCTGGCTGCCTAGGTCCTGTCGGATGTCATCTCGCATCTTTCTTGTGTTACTCGTGACATCGCTCATATTTGAAAATTGGGCTTGTATAAGGCTTCTGACATTATAAATCTCTTCCCTCAGATGAGCCGTCATCTCGGTCACGGCTGCCAATGAAGGAACCAGGGCAGTGGAGGGAGTAGCCGCTGGACCTCGGAGCTCCCGCAGTAGGTCGTCCCGAAGATCCCTCACGATCTCCTGCCGCAACTCCCGGAGCTGCTCAGGAGAGATCCGGACCTCCTGTGGCTGAGAAGGTGGTGCAGTGGAGGGTCCGGCTAAAGTGGATGGTGCTGAAGTGGAGGGATAGGTGGGAAAATCGGAGTCATGATCAAGGCTGGGGGAGTGACGAGTAGTAGGGTCAATAGGTGTGGAAGAGGATAGTTTCCGGACCCAGACTCCCTCAACCTTATCAAATCCCATCCTGTGAAGAGTTCCCTCACCCATGCGATCTGTGTATCGCAGTGCGCGAGAGGGTTCCCCCTCAGGAATGGGGACCTCTAACTCCCTGAAGATCAATGTGTACAGCATCCCATAGGGAAGAGTAAGCCTTGGTTTGTCTAGAGGCTCACATAGGTATTTATAGATGAGCTTAAGAAAGTTGATTGGGGTATCTTGAAGAATGTAGTACATTAGGGCTAGGTCCCTCTCAGATACAAAGTCAAAACGGCCAGTCTTAGGGAAGAGGGTCATAGATATAATACTTAAGAGGAGCCGCATTTCAACTGATAACTGACTTGCAGACACCTCATCTAGGGGGGACTGGGGTGGACTCCCTAGTATGGCCATAAGGGCCTCAGTCCTATCGGCTGGGTGAGAGGGAAACACCCCTACTTGGGGAAGATGAAGGATTTGTGCAATGAAATCCTCCGAAATAAATAAAGGGACACCCGCTACGGTTCCCTGTATCCCACCATGACCCCTAGCTACTGTCCCGTAAAGCTCTCTAACTAGCTCCGGGTAAGTAGGGAGATCTAGGGAGCAAAACATCTCTAACTCTTGGGCCCTTAACCTATGCCCTATTGTAAAGCCTTCCCGGGAGAGGAAGTCAAAGTTGACACACCTCCCGGTGGAGACCGCCTTCCCGGCGCACGGACGCGAGGGAACCGGCCTCGACGGGGAAGGAACCTGATGACCCAAAGATTGATTTAAAGATTGATTTTGATGATCACAAAACCTTGAAGTATAAATACCAACGTTTGTGTTGCAAGGAGAAAGATAGTTATTTTGCAAGGAATATAGCAAGTTGGAAGAACACAAGAAGGCCTCCAAAGCTCTCAAGAAAAGTTGGAAGAAAGCTACAATTTATTGACCCAAGTTTCAAGTTCAAAGGACTCAAGTTGGAAGAGCAAATTCAAAGAAAAATCCAAAAGAATAGTCCTCGAGTCGACTCCTGGATAGTACGAGTCGACTCCAGGGAGTAACAAGGCAGAAACACAGAGAAGCTATTTTGGAGCCTGAGAGCCGAGTCGACTCCTGAGGAACTCGAGTCGACTCCAATGGTTGGCAGGTCGACTCCTAAGGAAGCAAGAGTCGACTCCCAGAGAAATACAAGGCAAAAAGTCAGAGAGCCAATTTCAGACACTGAGTGCCGAGTCGACTCCCGCAAAGCCCGAGTCGACTCCGAGACAGCGCTACACCAAAAGACAGAAGACAGTATTTTTTGTCTCTGAGACTCAAGTCGACTCCAAGACAGTTCGAGTCGACTCCAAGGCAGCGCTACTCCAAAATGGCAGAAGGCTGTGTTTCGGAAACTGAGAGCCGAGTCGACTCCGGAACAGTTCGAGTCGACTCCAAGACCAGACGAGCCAAAATACAGAGGATCAGTTTGCGGGCTCTGAGAGCCGAGTCGACTCGAAGAAAATCCGAGTCGACTCGAGGAAGAAAATCAGAAAGTATGTCCTCTGGATTCCTGAGAATGAGCCGACCCCCAAGTGGCCGAGTCATCTCCAGCTATTGGCGAGTCGACTCCAGTTTGGTCCGAGTCGACCCGAGGAAAAGGCATGCACTTTAATTCAAATTTGGAACAGTGGCCGAGTCGTCTCCAGTGAAGCACGAGTCGACTCCTGCAACAGGCGAGTCAACTCCTGATCGCGCGAGTCGACTCCGATCCCAACGGTAATATTGTCAGGAGGTGCAGACTGTGTCCAACGGCTCTATTTTTGTCTCTAACGGCTAGATTCTTGTTTCCACGTCATCTAAAGCTATAAAAACAAGAGGAGAGCTAGAGGAGAAGGTATGGAAGTGGGAGAGAGCATTTAGAAAAGAGATTTAGAAGAGATTGCAAGAAAAATCTTCCTAAAGCACAAAAGGGCCATTCAAAGCAAAATAGAGAGAAGAAGAGCATCCAAGTGAATCCCAAAGCTTCCTCTTCAACTGTGTGCTGCCTCGGTGATCCTCTACTTCGTGCAAAATCAGAAGAGGGTCAAGTGAAGAAGAAGCCGAGTTCCTCCATCTACGAATTAGTTTGAGGGCTTCTTCTCTTTACCTTACTTATTTATATTTGCTATATCTGCTTAAGTGAGAAGCTTGTATTTGTCTTTAAACCTTAGTTTTAATATCTTGTAACTTGATTCAATCAAGGGGTTAAGGTTAGTTGGTGAGCCAAAGGGAAAACCAACGGTGTTAGATTGTGGTTGGTGAGCCTTTGGGAAAACCAACTGGGTTGATTGTGAATCCGGTAAATAATCGTTGTAAGGTTGTGGTTGGTGAGCCTGTGGGGAAAACCAACTGGGTTTGATTGTGAACCCGGGAAAACAATCGGTTGGTTCTAGTCGGTGAGCCTGTGAAAACCGACCGAGTTCGTTGTTATCTCGCAAAACAACAAGTTGGGTTGTGAGCTTGTAAAACAACCGGCTGTAATCTGTAGGATTATAGTGAAATTCTCAAGAGGTCTTGGGGAGTGGATGTAGGTGCTGGGGTGCACCGAACCACTATATGTTTGTTGTGTTTGTAATGATTCTTGTCATTGTCTAACTTACTCACTTACTTACTTAGATAAATTGCTTGCTTAACTTTTATCCGCGCATCCTTTAGTTGCAAGCATATTCAATCTAGTCACATTCTATACATCAAACTGTTGCTAAGTTTAAATTTCACTGTGCATCTATATAACTTAGCATAATTAATTGAAAAGTTTTAGAAGTAGTCTAAAAGTTTAAAAAGATCCAATTCACCCCCCCTCTTGGGTTGTATCTACTGGGCAACAAGTGGTATCAGAGCAGGTGCTCAAATATTATTTGTAGTCTTAACCGACTAGAGCCAAAGATCATGACAACCCCACATAACGTATTACTTGCTGAGGGACTTTCCACAAACAGACCTCCACTGTTTGATGGATCTAACTATATTCAATGGAAAGCTAGAATGAAAATTTTTACTCAATCACAAAACTATGAGTTATGGAATGTCATAACAAATGGCCTACACACACCCACGAAATTAATTGAAAGTATGTTCGATAAAAATTTGGCTGAACTAAATGCTAAGGCTATGAACCTTCTCTACTGTGCATTTAATAAAAATATTTTCAACCAAATTTATATATGTTCATCTGCCAAACAAATATGGGATACTCTTGAAGCAACTTATGATATTTCCGAAGAACCCCATGTTAGTTTACTTGAGGATAATTGCAAGACTAACATTGAGCATGCAGGAAACACTCTAAATCAGGAAGAAAGATTCAAAAGCTTCCTAAAGACAAAGAAGAAGAGGAAGGTAGAAGAAAGGAAGAAAGAGATAAACAGAAAGAAAGCCTTGACCAAGAAAGAGTCAAGCAAGAAATTAAAAGTTAGGAGCAACAATGATGATATTAGCTCCAAGGAACTACAAGAGGTAACTAACTCGTGCTTTATGGCACAAGAAGACAAGGTAAAATCTGAATCTACTCTTACCTCAAATGATTTTCAAGAAGAATTCTCTTATGATGAATTATTAAATGCTTTTCATGATTTGTATGGTGAATGTAGAAAATTAGCGGTGAAGAATAAAAATCTTAAGAAACTAAATCTGAATATTTCAAAAGAAAGAAATTCTAATGATGAAATACAAGATAAACTAAATTCTGAAAATGAAATTTTAAGGTTAAATTCAGAACAATTAATTCAGAAAAATCAGAATTTAATTAAAGAAAATCAAAACTTAAGTAAAGAAATTAACCAATTGAAGTCTTTTATTAACAAATTTACTGTAAGTTCAGAAAGATTAAAAATGATGTTTGAAAGCCAACATGCTGATTTTGATAAATCAAAATTTGGTTTAACTCCTTCACTTAGCAATGAATCCCTAAAGAAAAAGGTTATCAATTCACCAAGCAAACCATTAAACAAGATAACTTATTTCAAACATGAAAAGAATGGGCATAACAACTTTACCTATCGTTCTAACATAATTAAATCAAGTAGTAAAGTTATTATAATTAAACAAATTTGGATTCCAAAAGGAACTATATGTCCTAACTCTCAAGGACCCAAGCAAGCTTGGGTACCCAAAATGAAAATATGAGGATGTAGATGAAGGTGTGCCAAGATACCCATGAAACAAATGGAACTTTCATACAAATGAGTGCTCTAGACACACATTAAAGAGTGAAACTTAAAATACACTTATGAAAAGTAATTAAAAAATAATAATAATGAAATCAGTAACCCTTGCATCTCATCATTACTTTTGCTTTAGTATTTGATTAAAATATGAATTGCAAGTATTGATCAATTTTGTGATATAGAAAATACTTTTGAAAATAGTATCAAATCACTTCATTTTATAGTATGATTTACTCACTATCGGATAAGTTGCTAAGAATAACTCTATGAATTCTCTATATGCTTGATTGAGAGTTTTTATCCATGGCATTATTGTTTATCGATCATAGATATGAAAATGTGCACTTGGTATGCCTTTGAATATATGCACTATAAATACCAAGATTAAAGAAACCATCTTTGGGATATAAAATCAACTCATGTTAGTATGTACTTAATCTCAAAAGACCTTGCCATTGGCTTACTTAGAGTATCTTCTGAAAGGTCAAAGGTTACTATGCATGTTAACTAAGGAAACAAACAAAAATCAATTTCTAAATCTAAAGTTGTTGTTTCCAACACTAAGTTTTCAAAAGCTTACATTGGTTTTGTTCTTGGCACTTAAATTGAAATATTTTCTGCATTGGCACAAACTCACAAAAAGGGATCAAATGAAAAAGGTTTGCAAACTATGAAAGTAAAGATCATGGCATAGTGTTGAAAACCAATTTTGTATTAAGTTGTGCACAGAAAATAATATTGAATTCAATTGTTTCTGCACCAAGAACACTATAAGTAAAATAGGATTAATAGAATCCTTGAAGAAATGAAAAAGACAATTGTGTATGATAGTCATCTACTTAAATGATTTTTAAAAGCTATCATCACTGCTTGTCATACATATGATTTCTATTAGATCAATTTTTGATGAAAACTCCTTTTGATCTTCTGAAAAATTGAAAATGAACCATTGCATATCTTTCATATCTTTCAGTCATACACATTATGCTTGATATGCTCTTATGAAAATAATGCCAAATCTGATAAAGATATTTCTATCCTTGGATATCATTCATCAAGCAATGCATATAGAATATTCAATGAAAAGTTTTTAGTTGCAAAAATATCAAGTCATTTTATTCTCTATGAGACTAATGATTTATTATCAAGATACTAAAATTAGATTATATATGTATATGGTTAATCTTTTACATATAACAATCTGAAAACTTGTTAATAATTAGAACCAAATTGAGTTTTTCAGAAATGCACTCAATAAAGAAAAAATTGATAACTACTAAAAGACTAAATCAAGAAAAGATGAAATAGATCTTGATGAAATTCTTGCATGATTAGAAGTAAAGATCACTATTATCATCTGCTTGCTTTATGAGCTTTATATTCTGTCAAATGAATGTGTAGAATGCACTCCTATGTGGTTATTTCATTAAAAAGGAGATCTATGTTAAATAACCACCATATTTGAAAACACTCATTACAAATATGTTAAAGCAATATATAATTTGGAACAAGCATCAACAGCATGATACAAAAGCTTAAGCAACCTTTTTGATAGAAAGTAATAGTGATAAATCTTTGCATCAAAAAGAAGAATTTGTGATATCTTACTTGCTCAAAGTTTACATTGATGACATCATTTTTGGTTCTACTAATGAAGAGTTATATGAAGACTTTACTTAGCTCATGCAAGGAGAGTTTGAAATACGTATGATGAATGAATTAACATCTTCTCTCAAACTCCAAATTAAGACAAACAGGAAAGGGGATCTTCATTGACCAACGTTAGTCCACAAGAAAATCCTTATAGAAGATTGGCATGAAGAAGGTATATCTATGACCCCATCTTGTAGAATTTGAAAAGGATGAGCAAAGTAGATCTATTGTTTAAAGCTGTATTGAAGCATGATAGAATAATTATTTTATCATACAGCTAGTAGACCTGAATGTATGCTTATTATGTGACCTTATGCAAGACTTCAATCCAACTTTAATGAATCATATTTGGAAAGAAACAACCGTTTAAGATAAGTTGATTAGAACCTAGCTAACATATCCTTTTGATAATTATCTTAAGCAAATAGAATCTAAACTAAATTGATTTTGGAAATAAGAAATTGATTTGACCTTGATAAATCTTTCCATTGCCTCACATGCTTGTCCTTGAACTATCTTGGTTAATGAAACTATTTCTTTAGTTCAAGTGATATGTGCTTGCTTATATTTAGGCAATCTCTTGAGTAAAGTGACTCAATATTCAACTATTATCTTATCTTAAATTGAGTCATCTAGTTAGAAATATGTTGGATGAATGGGTTGTATCTTAAAGAAACTAAAGACTTTCTTTCAAGAAAGAAAAGGAGTTTGGTAATAATGCAGAATCCTTGAGCAAGAAAATGAGTGATTTCAGCTTGAAGGACACCTCCACATAAGATACAATAAACATTCACATGCAAACAAGAGAGAGGATCTTCTTCAGCCAAAAGTTCACACATAAGAAATCTAGTTTGGCTTGAAGAACATATAATGAACAAGTAATTCTAGATATCTCTCTCATAAATTAGCTGAGCAAAGTCAATAACTTTAAATCTTATTATGACATGATTAAAATCATTAATTGTTAATCTTTTGATATCATGTCCATATATGTATTAATTGACTTATGCTTTTGGAAATTGTTTCATGGTTTGCTCAAACTAAAATATTTCTATGGATATATCATAACCATGAAATACACAAGTATATGATTAAAACTTTGATTTAGAATGACTTGTGAGAAGCTACGAATTCTTGGGCATAATGAAAATGTTGTTTGCATGATATACCTCTATATGATACATTTGATTATTTCTTTATTCTGCTCTTTAATGTAAATTACTTGAGAATAACAAAATGAAAGAGAGATAAAGAAAAGAAAATGAACATTATTCAAGAGAAGTAAAGATCTAAGTAAAGGCAAATACTCCAATCTTAAGAAAAAGCAAAACAAGCATAATATATTCAGCACTTGTGTGAGCATTCTTTTGGAAGGATAAAATCCGTAATGAATTACACTTAAATAGAGGGAGAGTTTAAAGTAAATAGTTTAACCTTTCTATATTGCTCATCATAGGGATGGTGCCAATGGGGAGGCTAGTGGTAGTACCCGGCACTATTTGACCCAACTATTCGGTGTAGGGCATATTAGGGACGGCACAAGAGGGAGGCTAGTGGTAGTACCTCGTGCCCCTTCCCAACTCCACCGGATAGGGAGCAAATAGAGTATAGAACATAAGAAAGTTAAAAATGAAAGACAAAGTAAATGAAAGTATATAAGAAGAATCAAGTCAAATTTTTAATCACTTGAAAACACACTTTAAGGATGAAATCAGTGCAAAATTATATTTAAATAGGGGGAGTTTATTTGAAAAGAATTGATTTTGATCCTTGACATTCTTTTTCTTAATATTTTAATGCATGACTTAACACATGATATATTTTGCATATGGCATGATGTTCTGAATTATGGATTCTCAATATTTTGTAATGTTCCATGATTGGATAATCTGATTGAATGTTTGAAATACTATATGAAGTTATTTTATTTTATTATTGAAAAGAAATTTCAGATTTGTCGTTCACAATCATCTCTAAAATCTGAAAGTTGAATAAATTTGTAAAAAGGAGAAGAGAAGGATATCTCTATTTAGGGAAAATAAATTGATTTTGTTCTATCCTTCAACTTGCCTAAATTTGGTATATAATGTTCTAATTCGTACCAAAACTCAACATTAAATACGAAGATTCTGAAAGTGCTCTAATGTTATTGAAATATGTGTCTTCAATCATAATGATTTAAGATGAGCTACAAAGTAGAAGATACATATCTCAAATTTTGAGAGCCTTCTTGGAAATTCTTATGAAAATTCAGAATCTGATTTTGTATAAAAGCTTAAACTCAATATGATTTCTAAATAAAATCTTAATGTAAGAAAAACAGAATTAATTTTGGTATTGCTCCGATACGCATCCGAAACATATCATTTCTTATCTTTAAAGTGTACTAATATTGGTCCAAATGATGTGTTTTTTCGATGATCTTGATTGCAAACAAAAATTTCTAAAATTCCCTAATGGAGGTCGGAGACGAGGTCAGAGACGACCCTAGGGTTTTTGAACAGTGGAGGCGGTGAATAGAAGTGTCGATTAAACGCTTCGATTAAGGTTAAAACATCGGATTCCCGACCGCGAGTCGACTCCAGTAAGTTGCGAGTCGACTCGACTCGAGTCGACTCCAAAATATGCGCGAGTCGACTCCCCCTATGATGCCATCGACCTCGAGTCGACTCCTATCTATGTGCGAGTCGACTCCCTCTCATGAGCCGACTCTAAAGTGTATCTGAGTCGACTCGTAATCTGGCACGCACCTAAAAATCATGTTATTTTCGTGCCAAACAAGGAATAATCACTAAGTTTATGATCTGATTTGATAATCATAGATGAGAAACTCTATATTTAACACAAGCTAATCATCAAAATCAATGAACTAGAAGAGAACATCACTAGAATGGATCAATCACTCCTAATCCTCTCCTAAGCACACAAAATCGCTCTTCACTCAACGGTTTTGTGAAGATGTCAGCTAGTTGATCATCAGTGCAAATAAATTAAAGTGTAACATCACCATTCAGTACATGATCTCTTATGAAGTGATGTCTTATTTTAATGTGTTTGGTTCTTGAGTGCTGAATTGGATTCTTAGTTAAGTTAATAGCACTAGTATTGTCACAATTAATGAGAATTTTATCTTGTTTAATTCCATAATCTTCAAGTTGTTGTTTGATCCACATGATTTGAGCACAACAACTCCCGGCAGCAACATATTCGGCTTCAGCAGTAGATAATGCAACCGAGTTTTGTTTCTTGCTAAACCATGAGATTAGATTTTCTCCTAAGAATTGACATGACCCGCTGATGCTTTTTCTATCAAGTTTACAACCAGCAAAATCTGAATCTATATACCCTATTAAGTTCAGGCTAGATTCTTTAGAATACCATAAACCTATATTTTTTGTTCCTATTAGGTATTTAAAGATTCTCTTAACTGCAATTAAATATGATTTCTTAGGATTAGATTGATATCTAGCACACATGCATACACTAAACATGATATCAGGTCTACTTGCAGTAAGATATAATAAAGATCCTATCATACCTCTATATATCCTTTGATCTACTGATTTACCTGATTCATCTTGGTCTAGTTTGCATGATGAGCTCATGGGTGTGCTGATTGACTTGTTTCCTTCCATATCAAACTTCTTAAGCATCTCCTTGATGTATTTAGCTTGATTGATGAAGATCCCTTCTTCAGATTGTTTGATTTGGAGCCCGAGAAAATAGTTCAGCTCTCCCATCATGCTCATTTCAAATTCACTCTGCATCAAGTCAGCAAATTCTTCGCAGAGGCGATTGTTAGTAGCACCGAAAATAATATCATCAACATAAATCTGCACTACTAACATTTCTTTGTTTTTCTTCTTTAAAAACAGCGTTGTATCTACATTTCCCCTAGAGAACTCATAATCTAGTAGAAATTTGCTAAGTCTTTCATACCATGCTCTAGGTGCTTGTTTCAAACCATAAAGTACTTTGTTTAATTTATACACATAATTGGGGTATTGATGATTTTCAAAACCAGGAGGTTGTTCTACATACACCTCCTCATTAATGTACCCATTCAAAAATGCACTTTTTACATCCATTTGAAATAATTTGAAATCTTTAGAGCATGCAAATGCTAGTAACAATCTAATTGCCTCAAGTCTAGCTACAAGAGCAAAGGTTTCATCAAAGTTTATACCTTCTTCTTGATTATAGCCCTTTGCTACTAGTCTAGCCTTGTTCCTAATTACAATTCCATTTTCATCAAGTTTATTTTTATATATCCATTTGGTACCTATTATTGAATATTCAGAGGGTCGTTCAACAAGGTTCCATACCTTATTTCTAGTAAATTGGTTTAGTTCTTCTTGCATTGCATTTATCCAATTTACATCCTTTTCAGCTTCTTCTATGTGTTTAGGTTCAAAATGTGAGACAAAAGCTAGATGATTATTCAAGTTTCTAAGAGATGCTCTAGTCCTAACAGGTTGAGATGGATCATCTAAAATTAATTCCTTAGGATGCCCATGAGCATACCTCCAAGCCTTAGTCAGCCCATGATCCACAATTGCCTTTTGGCTTGATGATGCATTTCCAATTAGTTTTTGTTCATCTTCTTGTAATGTCATCTCATCAATCTTTTCTTCAAGAATTTCAGCATCATCATCAAGATCAACTCTCTTGCTAGAAGAAATATCACTAGTGTCATCAAAAACAACATGTATAGACTCTTCAATAACAAGGGTTCTTCTATTAAAAACTCTATAGGCTTTACTTGTTGTAGAATACCCCAAAAATATACCCTCATCAGATTTAGAATCAAATTTACCTAGGTTATCCTTTCCATTATTATGAACGAAACACCTACATCCAAAAACATGAAAATAGTTTACTTTGGGCTTTCTATTTTTCCAAAGTTCATAAGGTGTTTTCTTTATAATAGGTCTCAATAAAACTCTATTTAATATATGACATGAGGTATTAATGGCTTCTCCCTAAAAATACTTAGGGAGGTTACTTTCACATAACATGGTCCTAGCCATTTTCTCTAAGGTTCTATTCTTTCTTTCTACAACTCCATTTTGTTGTGTTGTCCTAGGTGCAGAAAAATTATGAGTTATTCCCTTTTTACCACAAAATTCATCAAATAGATGATTTTCAAATTCCGTTCCATGGTCACTTCTAATAGCTATGACTGAAGCATCTCTAGCATTAGTTACTTCCTTATGAAATTTCTTAAATACTGAAAATGTTTGATCTTTATGAGCTAAAAACATGACCCAAGTATATCTAGAAAAATCATCTACAATAACAAGACCATATTTGTTTCCACCTAGACTTGTGGTTCTAGTTGGTCCAAATAGATCCATGTGTAGTAGTTCTAGAGGTCTAGAGGTAGAGACACAATTTATGGATTTAAAGAAGTTCCTTGATTGTTTGCCATATTGACAAGCTTCACAGATTTTACTTTTCTCAAATTTTAGTTTTGGCAAACCTATCATGGAATCTCTTTTCACTAGTTTTGATATTGTATCCATACTTGCATGACCTAACTTACGGTGCCATAACCAACTTGCATCATTATCCTTAGTTTCATTAACAACTAAACAGGAGTTATGTTTGGCAAGATCCTCGAGGTCTACTACATACACATTGCCACGTCTTATTCCTTTAAAAACTAAACTGTTGTCAATTGAGTTGGTTATGATGCATAAAGATGGTTTGAACAAAACATCAAAACCTCTATCACACAACTGACTAATGCTAAGTAGGTTATGCTTAAGACCATCAACATATCGAACATTATCAATAAAGGTTGAAGGGGTGATTTGTACTTTACCTATACCAATGATGTGACCTTGGTTATTGTCTCCAAATGTCACAGCACCTCCCTTCTTAAGCTCAAGGGTGAAGAATTGGTCTTTGTCACCCGTCATGTGTCTTGAGCAGCCACTATCCAAGTACCAACAGTTTTTGTCGACCTTGGCTGCAAAACACTCCTACACAAGCAAATCATACAATTTTAGGTACCCAAGTTTTCTTGGGTCCTTCATGGTTAGTAATGTTGGTTCCTTTTGGAACCCAAACCCTTTTAATTTTTCTTTTAGTTTTTTCTTTTCTATAATCACACACATTAGCTTTATGTCCTATTGTTCCACAGCAAAAACAGGTTATTTTCTTAGTTTTGCTTTCCCCTGCTTTTACAAAGAAATTACTAAGGAGCTTTTGCTTATTTTTTGGTTTATACCCTAAACTAGCTCTATTGAACACAGCTCGTTGACTATTAAGTATCATTTCCAATTTTTCAGAGCTATATGTAAACTTTTCTACAAAAGATTTGTACTTTTCAAGTTCTAGTGCCAACTTTTGTTTTTCTGTTTTTAGTGCATTTAAGTCTTTTGTGAAATTATCTCTATAAGTTTGTTTATCCCTTTTAAGTTCAGAAATTTTTTTTGTTAGTTTTTCGTTATCTTTAATTAAGGTATTAGTTTTTTGAATTAACAGTTGGTTGCTTGTCTTAAGTTCTGAATTTTCTTTACTAATAACATCTTTATCCTTAACTAATGTATCGTACTTACGGAAGAGAGATTGGTTAGTTAGTTTCAATTCTTTGTTCTTAAGGTTTATTGTCTTATATTCGTCCATTAATTCATTAAAAGCATCATATAATTCATCAAAGGTAAAGTCTAAATGTGTTTCAGATGTTACCTCATTGTCGTTTGCCATAAAACATAGGTTGGCCTTTTCTTCTTGTTCCTCATCCGACGATGATGATGATGTATCGGAGTCCGATAGGGTGGAGACGAGGACCTTCTTTTTCTTGTACTTGCTGGCCTTCTTGAGCAAAGGACAGTCTGCTCTGAAGTGTCCCGACTTCTTACATTCGTAACATCCGATTTCCTCATTTTTTCTTTCCTTACCTTTATCCTTGTGATAGGAATTTGAGGGGCCTCTCCTTTGATGAAAGGACTTCTTTCGGTTGATGAATTTTCTGAACTTACGCACGAGAAGAGCCTCATCATCATCTCCCTCATTGTCTTCCTCTTCACTGCTGCTGCTGCAAGATAAATCTTTGTTAGTAGAAACAGATTTGAGGGCTATTACCTTTTTCTTGTGGGAGGACTCTTCTTCACTGTGTTGCTTCATTGTTAGTTCATGCGTCATGAGGGATCCAAGAAGCTCCTCGAGTGGCAGCTTGTTTAAGTCCTTGGCTTCTTGGATTGCCGTTACCTTGGCTTCCCATGACCTTGGCAAACAGCGAAGAATCTTCCTGACAAGTTCGCTGTTAGTATAATTTTTGCCAAGACTTTTTAGGCCATTGACAATGTCAGTAAATCTAGTAAAGATGCAAGTGATTGTTTCATTAGAATCCATCTTAAATAATTCATACTTATGAACTAATATATTTATTTTAGATTCTTTTACTTGATTTGTGCCCTCGTGGGTCACTTCAAGTCTATCCCAAATCTCTTTTGCAGAATTGCAAGTAGAGACTCTATTGAATTCATTCCTATCTAAAGCACAATAAAGCACATTCATTGCTTTGGCATTTAGTTGTGCCTTTCTTATATCATTGTCATCCCAATCCTTTTCAAGTTTGGGTATAGTTACACCCTCTACAAAAATTGATGGGACGTATGGTCCATTAAGTATGGTGGTCCACATCTCATAGTCTTGTGCTTGGATGAATATTCTCATCCTTGCCTTTCAATATGAGTAGTCGGATCCATTAAAGAATGGAGGTCTATGGGTGGACTGGCCCTCAATATGAGAAGATCCAAATGGGGTTGTCATTTTGATCTTTTACACTTTTGGTAAAAGAGTTCCGGCTCTGATACCACTTGTTACCCAGATAGACAACCCAAGAGGGGGGGAGTGAATTGGGTTTTAAAATAATTATTGCAATTTAAAAACTTTGTGAGTAACTAATTAAAACTTTTGCAAGTGGATTAATTAGTTGCTATATGCAGTGAATGAAAGGAAAGTAAGAGACAATAAAGCAATCACAAACACAAGAAAATTTATAGTGGTTCGGAGCTAACCCTTGCTCCTACATCCACTCCCCAAGCCTCACTTGGGAATTCACTATAATCTCTCGAATTACAGCCGGTTGTTTTACAAGCTCACAACCTAACTTGTTGTTTTACGAGATCACAACGAACTCGGTCGGTTTTTCCAGGCTCACCGACTAGAACCATCCGATTGTTTTTCCGGGATCACAATCAAATCCTTACACCGTTGGTTTCAACCTAAGCTCACCAACAAACCTTAACACCCTTGATTCAATCCCCTGATTGAATCAAGTAAGGAACAAGAGGTTTGAAAACAAACAGAAAAAGAACGAAGCTTCTTAACAAGCAGATATTCAGCGATATTAATAAGGGAGAAGTTAAGAGCCCTCAAACGAATTTATGAAGATGTAGAGGAGGGCTTCTCGAACTCGGGGTCTCCTCTTGAATGTCTCGAAGACTTGATGACTGACGGAGACTTCTTGAATGCTGGGAAGAGTTGGTTGGTTGGAGTTTAATGCCCCTCTTCCTTCTTTCACTTGTATTTGCTTGAAATTCTTTGGTAGGTGGAGATTACTTGTTTTCTTTGAATGAAATGTCACTTCTCTACCTTGCTACAGTTCTCTGTGGCTATTTAAGCCATTTCCCACGGAAACTAGCCGTTAGACACAATATTGTAGCCGTTCTGCACATTCTGCAACTCCTGACAATGTTTTCGTTGGGATCGGAGTCGACTCGCGCGATCTGGAGTCGACTCGCCTGTTGCAAGAGTCGACTCGTGCTTTTCTGGAGACGGCTCGGCAACTATTCCAGATTTGAATTAAAGTGCTGTCTCGACTTGGAGTCGACTCGACTCAACCTGGAGTCGACTCCCCAATGTCCGGAGCTGACCTGGTATTTTTGGAGACGACTCGTTCCAAGAAATCCTGAGATGTATTTTTCAAGTTTGCTCACTCGAGTCGACTCGGAAATTCTGGGAGTCGACTCGGCGCTCAGACCCAGAAATCCCGATCTTCTGTCTGTTGACTTGTGCCGTCTCGGAGTCGACTCGAACTGTCTCGGAGTCGACTCGGCTCTCAGTATCCGAAAAACAGTCTTCTGTCTTTTGGGGTCGCGCTGCCTTGGAGTCGACTCGAACTGTCTTGGAGTCGACTCGCCTCTTAGAGACGAAAATACCATCTTCTGTCTTTGGGGTTGCGCTGTCTTGGAGTCGACTCGGACTTTGCAGGAGTCGACTCGGCTCACAGTGTCCGAAATTTGCTCTCTGACTTTTGCCTTGTTTTTCTCTGGGAGTCGACTCTCACTTCCTCAGGAGTCAACCTGCCAGCCATCGGAGTCGACTCGAGTTCTTCCGGAGTCGACTCGGCTCTCAGGGTCCAAAATAGCTTCTCTGTCTTTCTGTCTGTTACTCCCTGGAGTCGACTCATTCTACTTTGGAGTCGACTCGGCAAGCATTGGAGTCGACTCGCGCTCTTCAGGAGTCGACTCGTTGACAGGTTCTGAGATGATTCTTTCTGTCCGTCTGTCTGTTCTCAGTCGGAGTCGACTCGTAATGTATAGGAGTCGACTCGAGCTCGTGCCAGTGCTTCTGATACGCTTGGAGTCGACTCGTAATTTTCCGGAGTCGACTCGAGTCTCAGACTTTGGTTCAAATTGAGTTCTTTACTTATCCAAAATGTATTGAACCAAATCTAGAGACACTTAACCATAAATTTACAAGTATTTGACTGAAACACTAGATTGAATTCATTAGTACAACATAAGATATACTCAAATGCTTTGAGCTCATCAAAATCAAATAGGGTTATAATCAATCACTCCACAGTTGCCCTTTTGGAACTAGCTCTTACGATTATGAGAAGACCTCTTATTCTGAGAAGGCTGATGGGTCAGTTGCACAGTTTCAACAGTCTCACAACGTATTCTATACTCCTTGTTGCCCAGATAGACAACCCAAGAGGGGGGGTGAATTGGGTTTTAAAATAATTTAGCTATTTAAAACGTTGTGAAGGACTAATTAAAACTATTGCAAGTTGTTTAATTAATTGCTATGTGCTGTGAGTGATATGAGAGGAAGAAGAAGAGAGACAATCAATCACAAACACCAAGTTTTATAGTGGTTCGGAGCTAACCCTTGCTCCTACGTCCACTCCCCAAGTCTCACTTAGGAATTCACTATAACCCCCTTGGATTACAGCCGGTTGTTTTCCAAGCTCACAACCAAACTTGTTGTTTTATGAGCTCACAACGAACTCGGTCGGTTTTTCCAGGCTCACCGACTAGAACCACCCCGATTGTTTTCCCGGGATCACAATCGAACCCTTACACACGTTGGTTTTACACTCGGCTCACCAACTAACCTCAATACCCTTGATTCAATCCCCCGATTGAACCAAGCAGATACAAGTTGTAAATAAAATAGACAAACAGAAAACTAAGCTTCTCAAAAGCAGATGGAAAACAATATAATCTGAAAAGAGTTTAGAAGCCCTCAAACGCTTTTAAGTTGGAGAAGAGGAATGGCTTCTTAAACTTCGGGTCTCCTCTTGAATGTGTAGTCGACTTGAATGCAGGAGGAGGATTCTTTAATTGCTGGGAAGATGTAGGTGGATGCAGTTAATGCAGCTCTTCCCTCTTTTTTCGTTGAAGAACAGGTTGCAGAGATTGAATGCTTGAATACTTGGAGTGGAATGGTTGTTCTCTACTTTGCTACAGTCTTCTGTGGCTATTTAAACCAATCCCCACGGAAACTAGCCGTTAGACACCTTTTTCTGCCCGTTCTGCACACTCTGCACAGCCTGACAATGTGTCCGTTGGTGGGTTGGAGTCGACTCGCGCGATCAGGAGTCGACTCGTCTGTAGCGGGAGTCGATTCATACTTTTCCGGAGTCGACTCGGCAACTGTTCCAGATTTGAATTAAAGTTGCCTTCGCGACTGGGAGTCGACTCGTCTTGACCCAGAGTCGACTCGCCAACTTCTGGAGCTGACTTGGCTTTCTCGGAGTCGGCTCATCCCATGGAGTCCGTGGATTTATTTTTGAATTTGGTCCACTCGAGTCGACTCGTCAATCTTGGGAGTCGACTCGGCGCTCAGAGCCCGAACTTCCTATCTTCTGTCTTTTTGGCTCGTCCAGTCTTGGAGTCGACTCGAACTTCCTCGGAGTCGACTCGGCTCTCAGTTTCCGAAACTTGGTCTTCTGCCTTTTTGATGTGAAGCTGCCTTGGAGTCGACTCTAGCTGTCTGGGAGTCGACTCGAATCTCAGAGGCAGTAACTTGGTCTTCTGTCTTCTTTGTGGTCGCGGAGTCTCGGAGTCGACTCGCGTATTGCGAGAGTCGACTCGAATCTCAGAGTCCGAAAAATGCTTTCTGTCTTTTTTCTTGTGTTCCTCTGAGAGTCGACTCTCACTTTCTTTGGAGTCGACTTGCCAACCATCGGAGTCGACTCGCGTTCCACTGGAGTCGACTCGAATCTCAGACCCGAAAACTGCTCTCTGACTTTTCTGCCTGTGACTCCTTGGAGTCGACTCATACTTCTCCGGAGTCGACTCGGTAAACATTGGAGTCGACTCGCGCACTTCGGAAGTCGACTCGCTGACAGGTTTTGAATTGAAGCTTTCTGTTCGTCTGTCTGTTCTTAGTCGGAGTCGACTCGTACCGATCCGGAGTCGACTCGAGCTCGTGCCAGTGAACTTGATACACTTGGAGTCGACTCGTGATACTCTGGAGTCGACTCGAGTCTCAGACTTTGGTTCAAGCTGACTTCTTAACTTATCCAAAATACTATGAACCAAGTCTAGAGACACTTAGAGAAGATTTTCACTGAAAATACTTAATTGAATTTATTAGTAAACAAGAAATATACTCAAATGCTTTGAGCTCATCAAAATCAAATAGGGTTTTAATCAATCACTCCATAATCTCTCCCTTTTTGATCATGACAAAACATTGAGTATATGTAAAGTGAATTGCACAATAAACAATGAAATAAAATCCATAAATGAATTCAAATGTCTGGTAATTCAATTTATCCAAGCTTGAAAGGAGTGAAACAGTAAATTTCGGAGTTAAAGCTCTCCCTTTCATTTGGAATTATATAAGCCTTCATATTATGCAATCAATTGTTTGGCTTATATATCTTTAATGATTTAGCTTTGTTAAAATTTCAGATTCTCTCCCTCAACATATGCATTCTACTTTGTTTTGATTCTTTGAATTTCCTTTTAATGCTTTGAAGTTTTTAAACTGAAATTTTGGTTTTTAGAGGGAAAATCTGTCAATTTATTCTTGAGTAGGATTCAGCTAATCTCCGAATATCTCTTGAATAGATTCTGGAGATTACTCCATTAGGAGCCCCAAAAGAGAGATAATGAGCCTCGAGGTACCGAATCCACTTAGAACAAATTTGTGTGTTTTAAGAGTTTATCTTTTTATTGATTTCCATTGATTCCTTTTACATATTTTATGCATATTTCTTCCACTTTTACATATTTTATCTCCCCCTTTTACATATTTTATACATATTTCTCTCCCTTTTTGTCATCATATCAAAAAGGAGGTAATCAGAACACACAATCAAACATAGATCAAAAGGCACAGTATTGAAGAAAAATGCGGCTACTCATTGTATTAATTTGTATGTAAGTACATTTCAGAATACAATAAGTAAAGCAAAACAATACATGTCAAAATAAAACACAAAAAGTAGCTATGGTCTCCTCGAGGATGTGGCTCCTCCTCTCGAGGATGTGGCTCCTCCTCTCGAGGATGTGTCTCCTCGAGGCATGCGCTCCACGAGTGATTGGACCGCATTGGTGACGTTCTCGAGCTGGCGAATGATGGCCTGGATGGCCCTGCTCTGTGTCGTATCCAGCTCGAGCACCGACTTCTGCAGTCCGTCCAGCTTGTCGATGAGCACATTCGACAAGCGCTCGGCCCCCGCGGTAGTGGTGGACATGTCACGGCCGATGTCATCCCGCATCTGTCGAGTGGTGCTCGTGACCTCACCCATGCTATGGAACTGGGCCTGCATCAAGGTCCTCATGTTGTATATCTCTTGCCGCACCTCAGCCGTCATGTCAGTCACGGCTGTCAGGGAAGGAACCAACGCGGAAGATGTGGGCGCAGGAGAGGGAGTAGGCATCGAACCTCGGAGCTCCCGAAGCAACTCATCCCTCAGATCTCGGACTATCTCCTGCCGCAGCTCCCGGAGCTGCTCAGGATCAATGCGGACCTCCATGGGTGGTGGAGCCGAGGAGGAGGGTCCGGCGAAAGTGGTAGGAGCAGAAGTGGGTGGAAAGTCTGGTACGTCAGGAAAGTCAGAATCGGGCTCAGGACTGGGGGAAGGTCTGGTGGTCTGTGTGGTGATGGATGACTTCCTAACCCAAATCCCCTCTCTCTTCCGAAACCCCATCCTGTGTAGGGTCCCTGCACGCGTGCGTTCAGTCCATCGCAATGCGCGAAAGGGTTCCCCCTCAGGGATAGGAATCTCGTACTCCCTAAATAATAATGTGAAGACCATGCCGTAGGGTAGGGTGAGCCTAGGTCTGTCTAGTGGCTCACACATGTATCGATATATGAGTTTGGGGAAGTTGATTGGGGTGTCATGAAGCATATAGAACATGAGAGCTAGGTCTCTCTCAGATACAAAGTCAAATCTCCCGGTCTTAGGGAAGATGGACCTAGACAATATACTCAAGAGGATCCGCATCTCAATCGGTAGTGAGCTAGCGGATACCTCGTCTATGGGTGACTGGGGTGGATGCCCTAGAACGGCCGTAAGGGCCTCAACCCTGTCCTCAGGGTGTGTGGGAGCCACCCCTACTAGTGGAAGGTGGAGGATGTGGGCAATAAGATCCTCCGTAACGAACAGAGGGACACCGGCTACTGTGCCCTCGATACCCCCATCTCCCCGATGGACGGTACCGTAGAACTCTCTAATGAGCCCTGGATATGTGGGGAGATCTAAGGTGAGGAAGTACTCTAAGCCCTGGGCCCTGAGTCTATTACCTATAGTGAACTCTTCCCGGGAGAGATAGTCGAAGTCGACATATCTCCCGGTGGTGACGGCCTTCCCGGCTAATGGCCTCGCGGGAACCGCCCTAGGCGGGGAACGAGCCGGAGGTTGTGGCCTCGCGGGATCGTGCCGAGCCTTGGAGCGCCGCTCGGGACCGGCCTCGGGTCGGGACCTCTTCCGGACTACGGTCTTACGCGGCATAATGACCTAAAATGGGAGGAAAACCTAATGAACGGTGAAGAACCGACGGAAAAGTCTTGGGGACGACCGGGGACGACCTAGAAAGGGAGGAAAACCCTAGGGGACGGTGAAGGGTCGACGGAAAAAGCCTTGGGGACGACCTAGGAGTCGGCTCTAGGGCTTGTGAACAGTGGCGGCTTGAGAAAGAAGTGTTTTCGAAACGACAAAGTTAGGGTTAAAAAGTCGGATCCCGACTGCGAGTCGACTCCACTGAGTCGCGAGTCGACTCGACCTCAAGTCGACTCCAGAATATGCACGAGTCGACTCTCCTTATGCGCCTGTAGACCTCGAGTCGACTCCCGACTATATGTGAGTCGACTCCCCCTCAGCTGCCATCTCTGCGAGTCGACTCCCGCAAATGCGCGAGTCGACTCTCCCTCAGGAACCGACTCTGAAACTTACTCGAGTCGTCTCTAACTTTGGCACGCACCTAAAAATCATGCTACATTCGTGCCAAATGAGGGAAAAACACTAAAGTATGATCTGATTTGATGATCAGTGAAAAGAAACTCTATTTTAACCACAATCTAATCATCAAAATCAATGAATCTAGTGGAAACTACCACTAGGATGGATCAATCACTCCTAATCCCCTCCTAAGCACACTAAACCTCTCTTCACTTAGGGGTTTTGTAAAAATATCTGCTAATTGATCATCAGTACCAACAAATTGGAGTGTCACATCACCATTCAATACATGATCTCTTATGAAGTGATGTCTTATCTCAATGTGTTTAGTTCTTGAATGCTGAATTGGATTTTTAGTTAGATTAATGGCACTTGTATTATCACAATTAATGAGAATTTTATCTTGTTTAATGCCATAATCTTCTAGTTGTTGTTTAATCCACAAGATTTGAGCACAACAACTCCCGGCTGCAACATATTCAGCTTCAGCAGTAGACAATGCAACCGAGTTTTGTTTCTTGCTAAACCATGAGATAAGGTTTTCTCCTAGAAATTGACAAGACCCGCTGGTACTTTTTCTATCAAGCTTACATCCAGCGAAGTCTGAATCTGTGTATCCTATTAAGTTTAGGCTAGATTCTTTAGAGTACCATAATCCTATATTCTTAGTTCCTATTAAGTATTTAAAAATTCTCTTAACTGAAACTAGATGTGATTCTTTAGGATTAGCCTGATATCTAGCACACATGCAAACGCTAAACATAATATCAGGTCTACTTGCAGTAAGATATAATAAGGATCCTATCATACCTCTATACAGTTTCTGATCTACAGATTTACCTGATTCATCTTGGTCTAATTTGCATGATGAGCTCATGGGGGTGCTGATTGACTTGTTTCCCTCCATATCAAACTTCTTGAGCATCTCCTTGATATATTTGGCTTGATTGATGAAGATGCCTCCTTCAGACTGTTTGATTTGAAGTCCGAGGAAGTAGTTCAGCTCTCCCATCATGCTCATCTCAAATTCACTCTGCATTAAATCAGCAAATTCTTCGCAGAGGCGATTGTTAGTAGCACCGAAAATGATATCATCAACATAAATCTGTACTAATAACATATCTTTGTTTTGCTTTTTCAGAAATAGTGTTGTATCTACATTTTTCCTAGAGAATTTATGTTCTAATAGGAATTTGCTAAGCCTCTCATACCATGCTCTAGGTGCTTGTTTTAAACCATAAAGTGCTTTGTTCAGTTTATATACATGATTAGGGTATTGATGATTTTCAAAACCAGGAGGTTGTTCTACATATACCTCCTCATTAATATATCCATTTAAAAATGCACTTTTTACATCCATTTGAAATAGTTTGAAGTCCTTAGAGCATGCATACGCTAATAATAATCTAATGGCCTCAAGTCTAGCTACTGGAGCAAAGGTTTCATCAAAATCTATACCTTCTTCTTGATTATAACCCTTTGCTACTAGTCTAGCCTTATTCCTTATAACAATTCTATTTTCATCAAGTTTATTTTTATAAATCCTTTTAGTACCTATAATTGGATATTCAGAAGGTCTCTCTACTAGATTCCATACCTTATTTCTAGTAAATTGGTTTAATTCTTCTTGCATTGCATTTATCCAATTTACATCATTTTCGGCTTCTTCTCTATGTTTGGGCTCAAAGTGTGAGACAAAAGCTAGATGGTTATTTAAATTTCTAAGGGATGCTCTAGTCCTAACCGGTTGAGATGGATCATCTAGAATTAGTTCCTTAGGATGCCCGTGAGCATACCTCCAAGCTTTAGTTAGCCCATGATCCACAATAGCCTCTTGGCTTGATGATGCTCCTTCACTCAACTTTTGATTATCATCTTGTAATGCCATTTCATCTATCTTTTCTTCAAGAATTTCAACATCATCATCAAAATTAACTTTCTTACTAGAGAAAAAATTACTAGAGTCATCAAATACAACATGTATAGATTCTTCTATAACTAACGTTCTTTTATTAAAGACTCTATAGGCTTTACTAGTTGTAGAGTAACCTAAGAATATTCCCTCATCAGATTTAGAGTCAAATTTACCTAGATTATCTTTTCCATTATTATGAACAAAACACCTACATCCAAAAACATGAAAGTAATTGACTTTTGGTTTTCTGTTTTTCCAAAGTTCATAAGGTGTTTTCTTTATGATGGGTCTCAATAGAACTCTATTTAATATATGACAAGAGGTATTAATGGCTTCTCCCCAAAAGTACTTAGGGAGGTTACTTTCACATAACATAGTTCTAGCCATTTCCTCTAGAGTTCTATTTTTCCTCTCCACAACTCCATTTTGTTGTGGTGTCCTAGGTGCAGAAAAATTATGGGTTATCCCCTTTTTACTACAAAACTTATCAAATGACAGATTTTCGAATTCGGTACCATGGTCACTTCTAATAGCTATTACAGAGGTATCTCTAGCATTGGTTACTTCTTTATGGAATTTTTTAAAAACAGAAAATGCTTGATCCTTATGTGCTAGGAACATGACCCATGTGTACCTAGAATAATCATCTACAATAACTAGACCATATTTATTTCCACCTAGGCTTGTTGTTCTAGTTGGTCCGAATAGGTCCATGTGTAATAATTCTAGAGGCCTAGAGGTAGAGACACATTTTATGGATTTAAATGAGTTCCTAGATTGTTTGCCAAATTGACATGCTTCACATATTTTGTTCTTTTCAAATTTTAATTTTGGCAAACCTATCACGGAATCTCTTTTAACTAGTTTAGTTATTGTGTCCATGCTTGCATGACCTAACTTGCGGTGCCATAACCAACTAGCATCATTATCTTTAGTTTCATTAACAACTAAACATTGGTTATGTTTTGCAAGATCTTCAAAGTCTACAACATATACATTTCCACGTCTAATTCCTTTAAAAACTAAACTATTGTCATTAGGGTTTGTTATAATGCATAGTGATGGTTTAAACATAACATCATACCCTTTATCACATAGTTGACTAATGCTTAATAAGTTATGCTTTAGACCATCAACATATCTAACATTATCAATAAAAGTAGAAGGGGTGATTTGAATTTTACCAATACCAATGATGTGACCTTGGTTGTTGTCTCCAAAAGTCACAGCACCTCCCTTCTTAGCTTCAAGGGTGAAAAATTGATCCTTGTCACCCGTCATGTGCCTTGAGCAGCCACTATCCAAATACCAGCAGTTTTTGTTGACCTTGGCTGCAAGACACTCCTACACAAGCAGATTATATAATTTTAGGTATCCAAGTTTTCTTGGGTCCTTCATGGTTAGTCATGTTGGTTCCTTTTGGAACCCATACCCTTTTAATTTTCCTTTTTGTTTTACCTTTTCTAAAATTACACACATTTGCTTTATGACCTATAGTTCCACAACAAAAGCAGGTTATTTTCTTAGTTTTACTTTTCCCAGCTTTAACAAAGAAGTTACTAAGAAGTTTTTATTTATTTCTTGGTTTATACCCTAAATCCGCTTTATTAAATACTGCTCGTTGACTATTGAGTATCATATTTAACTTTTCAGAACTACATGTAAATTTTTCAACCAAAGGTTTGTATTTGTTAAGTTCTTTGGTTAGTGTTTGATTTTTTGCCTTTAGATCATTTAGTTCTTTTGTGAGATCCTTGTTTAAGATTTGTTTATGATTTTTAAGTTCTGAAAGTTCCTTAGTTAGTTTTTCATTATCCTTAGTTAAGGTATTAGTCTTTTGAGTTAAAAGTTGGTTGCTTGTCTTAAGGTCTATATTTTCTTTGGTGATTAAATCCTTATCCTTAACTAATGAATCATACTTACGGATATAAGTTTGGTTAGTTACTTTTAATTCTCTGTTTTTAACATTTATAGCCTTATATTCAATCATTAGTTCATTAAAAGCATCATAAAGCTCATCAAAAGTAAAATCTAAAGGCGATTTGAGCGTTACCTCATTTCCATTGGCCATGAAGCAGAAATTGGCCTTTTCCTCTTGTTCCTCATTCGATGAAGAGGATGATGAGTCCGAGTCGGATAGTGTCGTGACAAGAGCCTTCTTCTTCTTGTACTTGCTCCTCTTCTTCAGTAAAGGGCACTCAGCTCTTATGTGACCCGACTTCTTGCATTCGTAACACCCAATCCCCTCATTTTCCCTTTCCTTACCTTTGTCCTTGCGGTAGGAATTTGAGGGGCCTCTCCTTTGATGATAGGACTTCTTGTGGTTGATGAATTTTCTGAATTTGCGCACAAGAAGTGTCTCACCATCATCTTCCTCATGTTCTTCTTCTTCACTGCTGCTACTGCAAGATAAGTCCTTGTTAGATGAAGTAGATTTTAGAGCTATTACCTTTTTCTTATGGGAGGACTCTTCCTCGTTGTGTTGTTTCATGGTTAGCTCGTGCGTCATTAGGGATCCAAGAAGCTCCTCAAGTGGTAACTTGTTCAAGTCCTTGGCTTCTTGGATTGCCGTCACTTTAGCTTCCCATGACCTTGGTAGACACCGAAGGATTTTCCTGACAAGCTCACTGTTAGTATAGTTCTTGCCAAGGCTTTTTAGGCCATTGACAATATCAGTAAACCTAGTGAACATGCATGTGATTGTTTCATTAGAATCCATTTTAAATAGTTCATATTTATGAACCAAAATATTTATTTTGGATTCTTTGACTTGATTCGTGCCCTCATGGGTCACTTCAAGTCTGTCCCAAATTTCTTTTGCAGAATTGCAAGTTGAGACCCTATTGAATTCATTTCTATCTAAGGCACAATAAAGCACATTCATAGCTTTAGAATTTAGTTGTGCCTTTCTCATGTCATGTTCATCCCAATCCTTTTCTAGTTTGGGTACCGTGACACCTTCTACATATATGGATGGGATGTATGGGCCATTTACTATAATGGTCCACATCTCATAGTCTTGGGCTTGGATGAATATTCTCATCCTAGCCTTCCAATATGAGTAGTCGGATCCATTAAAGAATGGGGGTCTTTGGGTGGACTGACCCTCAATGTGAGAAGATCCAAATGGAGTTGTCATTTCGATCTTTTACTCTTGGGTGGAAGAGTTTAGGCTCTGATACCACTTGTTGCCCAGATAGACAACCCAAGAGGGGGGGTGAATTGGGTTTTAAAATAATTTAGCTATTTAAAACGTTGTGAAGGACTAATTAAAACTATTGCAAGTTGTTTAATTAATTGCTATGTGCTGTGAGTGATATGAGAGGAAGAAGAAGAGAGACAATCAATCACAAACACCAAGTTTTATAGTGGTTCGGAGCTAACCCTTGCTCCTACGTCCACTCCCCAAGTCTCACTTGGGAATTCACTATAACCCCCTTGGATTACAGCCGGTTGTTTTCCAAGCTCACAACCAAACTTGTTGTTTTACGAGCTCATAACGAACTCGGTCGGTTTTCCCAGGCTCACCGACTAGAACCACCCCGATTGTTTTCCCGGGATCACAATCGAACCCTTACACACGTTGGTTTTACACTCGGCTCACCAACCAACCTCAATACCCTTGATTCAATCCCCCGATTGAACCAAGCAGATACAAGTTGTAAATAAAATAGACAAACAGAAAACTAAGCTTCTCAAAAGCAGATGGAAAACAATATAATCTGAAAAGAGTTTAGAAGCCCTCAAACGCTTTTAAGTTGGAGAAGAGGAATGGCTTCTTAAACTTCGGGTCTCCTCTTGAATGTGTAGTCGACTTGAATGCAGGAGGAGGATTCTTTAATTGCTGGGAAGATGTAGGTGGATGCAGTTAATGCAGCTCTTTCCTCTTTTTTCGTTGAAGAACAGGTTGCAGAGATTGAATGCTTGAATACTTGGAGTAGAATGGTTGTTCTCTACTTTGCTACAGTCTTCTGTGGCTATTTAAACCAACCCCCATGGAAACTAGCCGTTAGACACCTTTTTCTGCCCGTTCTGCACACTCTGCACAGCCTGACAATGTGTCCGTTGGTGGGTTGGAGTCGACTCGTGCGATCAGGAGTCGACTCGTCTGTAGCGGAAGTCGACTCATACTTTTCCGGAGTCGACTCGGCAACTGTTCCAGATTTGAATTAAAGTTGCCTTCGCGACTGGGAGTCGACTCGTCTTGACCCAGAGTCGACTCGCCAACTTCTGGAGCTAACTTGGCTTTCTCGGAGTCGGCTCATCCCATGGAGTCCGTAGATTTATTTTTGAATTTGGTCCACTCGAGTCGACTCGTCAATCCTGGGAGTCGACTCGGCGCTCAGAGCCCGAACTCCCTATCTTCTGTCTTTTTGGCTCGTCCAGTCTTGGAGTCGACTCGAACTTTCTCGGAGTCGACTCGGCTCTCAGTTTCCGAAACTTGGTCTTCTGCCTTTTTGATGTGAAGCTGCCTTGGAGTCGACTCTAGCTGTCTGGGAGTCGACTCGAATCTCAGAGGCAGTAACTTGGTCTTCTGTCTTCTTTGTGGTCGCGGAGTCTCGGAGTCGACTCGCGTATTGCGGGAGTCGACTCGAATCTCAGAGTCCGAAAAATGCTTTCTGTCTTTCCTTGTGTTCCTCTGAGAGTCGACTCTCACTTTCTTTGGAGTCGACTTGCCAACCATCGGAGTCGACTCGCGTTCCACTGGAGTCGACTCGAATCTCAGACCCGAAAACTGCTCTCTGACTTTTCTGCCTGTGACTCCTTGGAGTCGACTCATACTTCTCCGGAGTCGACTCGGTAAACATTGGAGTCGACTCGCGCACTTCGGGAGTCGACTCGCTGACAGGTTTTGAATTGAAGCTTTCTGTTCGTCTGTCTGTTCTCAGTCGGAGTCGACTCGTACCGATCCGGAGTCGACTCGAGCCCGTGCCAGTGAACTTGATACGCTTGGAGTCGACTCGTGATACTCTGGAGTCGACTCGAGTCTCAGACTTTGGTTCAAGCTGACTTCTTAACTTATCCAAAATACTATGAACCAAGTCTAGAGACACTTAGAGAAGATTTTCACTGAAAATACTTAATTGAATTTATTAGTAAACAAGAAATATACTCAAATGCTTTGAGCTCATCAAAATCAAATAGGGTTTTAATCAATCACTCCACAATCTCTCCCTTTTTGATGATGACAAAACATTGAGTATATGTAAAGTGAATTGCACAATAAACAATGAAATAAAATCCATAAATGAATTCAAATGTCTGGTAATTCAATTTATCCAAGCTTGAAAGGAGTGAAACAGTAAATTTCGGAGTTAAAGCTCTCCCTTTCATTTGGAATTATATAAGCCTTCATATTATGCAATCAATTGTTTGGCTTATATATCTTTAATGATTTAGCTTTGTTAAAATTTCAGATTCTCTCCCTCAACATATGCATTCTACTTTGTTTTGATTCTTTGAATTTCCTTTTAATGCTTTGAAGTTTTTAAACTGAAATTTTGGTTTTTAGAGGAAAAATCTGTCAATTTGTTCTTGAGTAGAATTCAGCTAATCTCCGAATATCTCTTGAATAGATTCTGGAGATTACTCCATTAGGAACCCCAAAAGAGAGATAATGAGCCTCGAGGTACCGAATCCACTTAGAACAAATTTGTGTGTTTTAAGAGTTTATCTTTTTATTGATTTCCATTGATTCCTTTTACATATTTTATGCATATTTCTTCCACTTTTACATATTTTATCTCCCCCTTTTACATATTTTATACATATTTCTCCCCCTTTTTGTCATCATATCAAAAAGGAGGTAATCAGAACACACAATCAAACATAGATCAAAAGGCACAGTATTGAAGAAAAATGCGGCTACTCATTGTATTAATTTGTATGTAAGTACATTTCAGAATACAATAAGTAAAGCAAAACAATACATGTCAAAATAAAACACAAAAAGTAGCTATGGTCTCCTCGAGGATGTGGCTCCTCCTCTCGAGGATGTGGCTCCTCCTCTCGAGGATGTGTCTCCTCGAGGCATGCGCTCCACGAGTGATTGGACCGCATTGGTGACGTTCTCGAGCTGGCGAATGATGGCCTGGATGGCCCTGCTCTGTGTCGTATCCAGCTCGAGCACCGACTTCTGCAGTCCGTCCAGCTTGTCGATGAGCACATTCGACAAGCGCTCGGCCCCCGCGGTAGTGGTGGACATGTCACGGCCGATGTCATCCCGCATCTGTCGAGTGGTGCTCGTGACCTCACCCATGCTATGGAACTGGGCCTGCATCAAGGTCCTCATGTTGTATATCTCTTGCCGCACCTCAGCCGTCATGTCAGTCACGGCTGTCAGGGAAGGAACCAACGCGGAAGATGTGGGCGCAGGAGAGGGAGTAGGCATCGAACCTCGGAGCTCCCGAAGCAACTCATCCCTCAGATCTCGGACTATCTCCTGCCGCAGCTCCCGGAGCTGCTCAGGATCAATGCGGACCTCCATGGGTGGTGGAGCCGAGGAGGAGGGTCCGGCGAAAGTGGTAGGAGCAGAAGTGGGTGGAAAGTCTGGTACGTCAGGAAAGTCAGAATCGGGCTCAGGACTGGGGGAAGGTCTGGTGGTCTGTGTGGTGATGGATGACTTCCTAACCCAAATCCCCTCTCTCTTCCGAAACCCCATCCTGTGTAGGGTCCCTGCACGCGTGCGATCAGTCCATCGCAATGCGCGAAAGGGTTCCCCCTCAGGGATAGGAATCTCGTACTCCCTAAATAATAATGTGAAGACCATGCCGTAGGGTAGGGTGAGCCTAGGTCTGTCTAGTGGCTCACACATGTATCGATATATGAGTTTGGGGAAGTTGATTGGGGTGTCATGAAGCATATAGAACATGAGAGCTAGGTCTCTCTCAGATACAAAGTCAAATCTCCCGGTCTTAGGGAAGATGGACCTAGACAATATACTCAAGAGGATCCGCATCTCAATCGGTAGTGAGCTAGCGGATACCTCGTCTATGGGTGACTGGGGTGGATGCCCTAGAACGGCCGTAAGGGCCTCAACCCTGTCCTCAGGGTGTGTGGGAGCCACCCCTACTAGTGGAAGGTGGAGGATGTGGGCAATAAGATCCTCCGTAACGAACAGAGGGACACCGGCTACTGTGCCCTCGATACCCCCATCTCCCCGATGGACGGTACCGTAGAACTCTCTAATGAGCCCTGGATATGTGGGGAGATCTAAGGTGAGGAAGTACTCTAAGCCCTGGGCCCTGAGTCTATTACCTATAGTGAACTCTTCCCGGGAGAGATAGTCGAAGTCGACATATCTCCCGGTGGTGACGGCCTTCCCGGCTAATGGCCTCGCGGGAACCGCCCTAGGCGGGGAACGAGCCGGAGGTTGTGGCCTCGCGGGATCGTGCCGAGCCTTGGAGCGCCGCTCGGGACCGGCCTCGGGTCGGGACCTCTTCCGGACTACGGTCTTACGCGGCATAATGACCTAAAATGGGAGGAAAACCTAATGAACGGTGAAGAACCGACGGGAAAGTCTTGGGGACGACCGGGGACGACCTAGAAAGGGAGGAAAACCCTAGGGGACGGTGAAGGGTCGACGGAAAAAGCCTTGGGGACGACCTAGGAGTCGGCTCTAGGGCTTGTGAACAGTGGCGGCTTGAGAAAGAAGTGTTTTCGAAACGACAAAGTTAGGGTTAAAAAGTCGGATCCCGACTGCGAGTCGACTCCACTGAGTCGCGAGTCGACTCGACCTCAAGTCGACTCCAGAATATGCGCGAGTCGACTCTCCTTATGCGCCTGTAGACCTCGAGTCGACTTCCGACTATATGTGAGTCGACTCCCCCTCAGCTGCCATCTCTGCGAGTCGACTCCCGCAAATGCGCGAGTCGACTCTCCCTCAGGAGCCGACTCTGAAACTTACTCGAGTCGTCTCTAACTTTGGCACGCACCTAAAAATCATGCTACATTCGTGCCAAATGAGGGAAAAACACTAAAGTATGATCTGATTTGATGATCAGTGAAAAGAAACTCTATTTTAACCACAATCTAATCATCAAAATCAATGAATCTAGTGGAAACTACCACTAGGATGGATCAATCACTCCTAATCCCCTCCTAAGCACACTAAACCTCTCTTCACTTAGGGGTTTTGTAAAAATATCTGCTAATTGATCATCAGTACCAACAAATTGGAGTGTCACATCACCATTCAATACATGATCTCTTATGAAGTGATGTCTTATCTCAATGTGTTTAGTTCTTGAATGCTGAATTGGATTTTTAGTTAGATTAATGGCACTTGTATTATCACAATTAATGAGAATTTTATCTTGTTTAATGCCATAATCTTCTAGTTGTTGTTTAATCCACAAGATTTGAGCACAACAACTCCCGGCTGCAACATATTCAGCTTCAGCAGTAGACAATGCAACCGAGTTTTGTTTCTTGCTAAACCATGAGATAAGATTTTCTCCTAGAAATTGACAAGACCCGCTGGTACTTTTTCTATCAAGCTTACATCCAGCGAAGTCTGAATCTGTGTATCCTATTAAGTTTAGGCTAGATTCTTTAGAGTACCATAATCCTATATTCTTAGTTCCTATTAAGTATTTAAAAATTCTCTTAACTGAAACTAGATGTGATTCTTTAGGATTAGCCTGATATCTAGCACACATGCAAACGCTAAACATAATATCAGGTCTACTTGCAGTAAGATATAATAAGGATCCTATCATACCTCTATACAGTTTCTGATCTACAGATTTACCTGATTCATCTTGGTCTAATTTGCATGATGAGCTCATGGGGGTGCTGATTGACTTGTTTCCCTCCATATCAAACTTCTTGAGCATCTCCTTGATATATTTGGCTTGATTGATGAAGATGCCTCCTTCAGGAGTCGACTCGTTGACAGGTTCTGAGATGAATCTTTCTGTCCGGCTGTCTGTTGCTCCTTGGAGTCGACTCGGAACTGTAGGAGTCGACTCGAGTGCCTTTCCTTTGAATTTTTCTTAAAACTTGCTCTTCTAAATTGAAGCCTTTGAACTTGAATCTTGGGCCAATGAGGTGTGGCTTTCTTCTAACTTTTCTTGAGAGCTTTGGAGGCCTTCTTGAATTCTTCCAACTTGCTATGTTCCTTGCAAAATAAATAATCTTTCTTCTTGCAACACAAACATTAGTATTTATACTTCAAGGTTTTGTGATCATCAAAATCAATCTTTAAATCAATCTTTGGGTCATCAGTCTCCCCCTTTTTGATGATGACAAAACTTGGAGTATATGCAATATATTGTGTTCTAGAAGTAATGCATAGCTAAGTTGTTTGAAGTAGAAAATATATATCTTTAAAATATACTTCATGATAATGCTTTAGATTTAATCAACTTAACATAATCAGCATTATGAGCATATACTTAGATATTTCTCCCTCTTTTTGACAACATCAAAAAGATTGTGAAACATTAAGCACAAAGATAAGAATACTCAAATATTGTACTCTGATTTGCATGTCAAATTATTGCAAGGATATGAATCATATAACTCAAGGCAATAACGTTAGAATAAGATTAATGAGCATAGATCAGAGCCAATTAAGATAATTTCAGAGCAGAACACATCGAATGTGATTCCAAAGATAGTTTTCAAATCAAGTGTAGGTGGAATCTTTCTTAAGTTAATTCAAGAAGTACCACGAATGATATTCAAAGAAAGCACGAATGGAAATCTAACCTCTCTTCAATAATAAGTATGAAAGCTTGTTCATTTAAGAACTTTTGCCCAAAATATTAAGTATTTTATCAACATGAGAGCAATTTAATTAATTTTCAGAGTATAAGATCAAAACTTATATACTTGAAAAACATATCATCATGTTGGATCATTAATTCTTAATGACTTCAAAGTTCTTTTATGATAATAAGAGCATTGGGGCACAAATACCAAAATATGGATTCATACAATTTTTGATACATCTTAGAGCTCTTTTAAAGACTTTCTTTTATTCCTTTAGAAAATAAGCACAATTTGGTACATATAATAATGAATTGGCATAAAAATTGAAGTTCTAAAGAACAAGCCAATAAGAACTCATTAGTAAATTCCAAAAATAGGTTTTCTAAGAGATACTCAAGAACATTCAACACATTATTCTCTCCTTTTGTCATTAAGTTAGAGGCTCTTAAGATCAACTGTTTGAATTGCAATTTGGTTCATGATTTATGCATAAGATATATTAACCAAATAACAAGCCTCAAGGTGTATCATAAAGATTTTCAGATTTAAATTTCAGATGATACATATTGGAGAGTATTAGGATCACTTTTCATTTAGTATTCTTTCTCTCTCCTTTAGTTATAGATTTATGTGATTAAGTTCCATAAGACCTCTCCTTCTGAAATTTTCTTTCTCCCCCTCAATTGATCATTCCATTTAAGAGTTTAGAATTTGAAGATAATGTTCAATAAATTTGTCAATCTCAAAAAAAAATATATTTTCTATAAGTTTCAGCGTATTTTCATAAGACTCAAGGTTTGAGATAAGACAACCTTTATAGAACTCATCTCAAGGTATAAACTTATAATTAAAGCAAGTCTTGCCATATAAGGAGGTTCATCAAAATCAATCCATAAAAATCAAGGTATGCATCAAATTAAAGTAATTTTTAAGATAAGATACTGAATATCTAAAGCTTCCCCTCAAAAGATGCATTCCTCTTTAATCATTCTTTTCTTTTGTTGAATTTCAGATTGTAATGACAAGTGTGAATAAAACTGAAATTCTATGATATCGAGAATGTAGAGTGATCTAGAATTATTCAAGATTTATAGCAATCACTCTTTTTAATCTTTCAAGAACAAGTTATGCTTCCTCTTAATTTTTGAGAAAATGTACTGAAATATTAATTAGAAAATGATTCATTTGAAGCTCAAATTCTTTCAAAAGCATTTACACATTTTTTTTTTTAAGAATTATTTGAGTGAGCTGAAATGTTTCTAGACTTAAGATCATTCACTCTTTTAATAATATATATATATATTTTGATGGAAGTCTTTAATAATATAGGAGAGAGAAAAACATATAGATGATCATTGAAGTATATATAGTTATAGAACTCAATTTCTTAATCATAGTTTTTCAGCAATGTATACATGAAGCACAATAAATCTTTTTAATATCAAAATAAAATCATATATTTAAAAATATTTGTTTGCAATTAAGTTCATTGAAAGACACATCATTTGGACCAATATTAGTACACTTTAAAGATAAGAGATGATATGTTTCGGATGCGTATCGGAGCAATCAACCAAGGCATCAAAATTAATTCTGTTTTTCTTACATTAAGAATTTATTTAGAAATCATATTGAGTTTAAGCTTTTATACAAAATCAGATTCTGAATTACATAAGGATTTTCAATAGAGGCTTTCAAAATCATAATTTGAGATATGTATCTTCCACATTGTAGCTCATCTTAAATCATTACGATTGAAAACACATATTTCAAGCATATAAGCGCATATTCAGAATATTTGTATTTATGTTGAGTTTTGGTATTGTTACGGGGGAACTAAGCCGCCATGCTCCACGTGACCGGCACGCGCGCCCATGAAGACTACGGCTGTCCTTTGATCCAGCAATCCGACCCCGAGTCGGACATCTTCGGCTCCACAGCCCGACCTCGAGTCGGCTGCCCTTCGATCCAGCAGTCCGGCCCCGAGTCGGACATCTTCGGCTTCGCAGCCCGACCCCGAGTCGGCTGCCCCTTAATCTAGCAATCCGACCCCAAGTCGGATATCCTCAGCACCGCAGCCCGACCCCGAGTCGGCTGCCCCCTGATCCAGCACTCCGACCCCGAGTCGGAGATCTCTTGATAACGACAGGCTGCTTCCCAGAGGCACGCCGAGGCCTCCTGCTCCACTACTCCCTGCAACGGCTGTATCCGATGCTGTTCCACGATCTCCTGTATCAGCCGTACAAAGCGGAACTCCACTACGCCCTGTCATGGCCGTACCTAGCGCTGCTCCACGACGCCCTGTAACGGCCATGTCAGTGGCCACTCCATCGCGCCCCACGATGACAAACCCCCCTGAGAGACCCCCCAGCCAGGTATATATGCGGCTGGGGAGAGAAGGGGGGAAGTAAGCAATATCTTCCAGAGCACTCTCTTGCTTGCTATTATCATCTCTCCTCCTCCTCCAATCTCCTCTGACTTGATCGTCGGAGGGCCCCCGCTACCCCAGTGGTGGTGCGAGGCTTGCTCGCAGGTTTTCCGGTGGAAGGTGGAGCGTAACCAACACCAACCAAGACAACTCAGACGGAACCCCGTTCACACCGTTGTGCCAATCGTTCTCGGTTTGGACCACCAGCAACAGTTGGCGCTAGAGGAAGGGACGAATCTTAGAACGATCGTAATGGCACGGCGAGGTGGTCGTGGAGCTTCCAATGCTTCCGGTCGCGGAGCCTCTCGCGCCTCCGGCCGAGAGGCTGCTGCGTCCCCAACGCACTCTCAGCAGCACTCCACCGCCCCTTCTCCCATTCAGACGGTCGAAGCTGCTCAGTTCGACCAGCTAGCCCAGCAGGTTCGCACCCTCGCGGAGGCAGTGCAGAATCTGCAGGGTGTGATCTCTCGGGTACCGCAACGGGCTCAAGAGCCGCTGCCCCCCGAGCACTCGCCTCTTCCTCACAACCCGCGCTCCTTCCTCTCCCATGGAGAGGAGCGCCGGCGCGAGGAGGATTCTCGAGTGCGGTCCATTCTGCCAGGACCTTCTCATCGGAGCTGTGCGGGGTACGAGAGGCGGACCCGGGCGCGTTCTCAGACACCCCAGTCCTCGAGGGGCCCGCACTCCAGTCGGTCCCCCTCGCGCCGCTCCTTGTCCCCCACCCACCGGTCGCGCTCCCTGGACCGGCGGGTGGACGATCTCCACAGACAACTCCAGGTCCTGAAGGGCCACTCCAAAGATCCCTTCGCTGACTTGGAGATCTCCTCCCAGCCGGCGCTTGCCTCGAGGATCCTGCGGACCCCGAACCCGCCGGGGTTCAAAATGCCGGCGATCGAACCCTACGACGGGGCGGCGGACCCGCGGGACCACGTGGAGAGTTTCAGGACTCTTATGCTCCTCCATGGAGCATCGGATCCGCTCCTCTGCAAGGCCTTCCCGGCGACCCTCCGTGGCCCGGCAAGGGCATGGTTCGCCGGCCTGGAGGCTAACTCCATCCAGTCCTTCGACCAGTTCACCCGCTTCTTCATCAGCCATTTCGCCGTCGGTAGCAGGCGGCGACTGGTCTCCGACTCCCTCTTTGATATCCGGCAAAACGAGGGAGAAAGCCTGCGGGATTATCTCACCCGCTTCAACAAGGCTACACTGGAGGTCCGGAACCTGAGCCAGGAAGTGGCTCTCTCAGCCCTGAAGCGTGGCTTCCGGAAGGGCAGACTCACCTTCTCCCTGGACAAACGCCTGCCGCGGAGCTTCCCGGAGCTGTTATCTCGGGCAAACCAGTATGCAGACGCCGAGGAGGCAGCATCCCACCGGAACAAGGAGGCCGCCGAGGCCCCTCTAAAGCCCGGGAAGAAAAGGCGAAAAGAGGCACCCCAGAGGAGGAGCCCGACGCCTCAACGCCGGCGCAGAAGCCCGTCACCAGCAAGGAACCACGGCGCCACACGCCCTCGTTCTCCGCACCGACGCTTCAACCGGTACACCCCACTCCTGGCCCCCCGGGCCCAGATCCTCATGGAGGTCAAGGGGCGGGAGGACCTCCCGGTCCCGAGGCAGATGAAGAAGATCCCTGGGAGGAGGCCTTCTCGGGCGTACTGTGAGTACCACCGAGACCACAGCCACGATACCGAAGACTGCTTCCAGCTTCGGGACGAGATCGAGGCTCTCATTCGCCGAGGGCGTCTCGGTCGATATGTAAACGACCGACGTCCCCCGGCAGACCCGCGTCCGGCCGACCCGGCCCCTCAGGAGCCTCGGGAGCAGAATCGACCCGTTGCGGGAGTGATCCACACCATCACTGGGGGCTGCTCTCGGCCCGTGAGGAACGCAGGGGGCTCGGCGGAAGCATCAGGAGTGGCCGTCGCGAAGAGGCAGCGGGTCGGAAATGTAATCACTTTTTGTGATGAAGATGTAAAGGGGGTTCAGACTCCCCACGATGACGCCATGGTGATCTCTCTCACTATGGCGAACTATGATGTAAGGCGTGTTCTTGTGGATAGTGGAAGCTCAGCTGATATTTTGTATTATGAGGCCTTCCAAAAGATGAGCTTGTCCCGACAATTGTTGCACAAAACATCCACCCCCCTCATAGGATTCACTGGAGACGCTATCTCGGCCGAAGGTGTCATTGAGCTGCCTGTGACTGCGGGCGTTGCACCCGCAGAAGCCACGGTGCGACTCGGGTTCTTGGTCGTCCGTGTCCCCTCGGCCTACAACGCTATCCTCGGACGACCCGGACTGAACGCCCTTCGCGCGGTGGTTTCTACCTACCATTTGCTCATGCGATTCCCCACGGCGGCCGGGATTGGAGAGGTCCGAGGTGACCAACCAACCGCACGGCAGTGTTTCCTAGCAACTCTCAAAGGGAAGAAGCCCATGGAGGCCCTAAGCGTCGAGTCCCTTGACGCCAGAGACGAAGTGGCCTTGCGGCACGGTGAGCCGGCCGAGGGCGTAATCGAAGTTCCCCTCGAAGAAGGCCGCCCGGACCGCACGGTCCGGGTCGGAGCCAACCTCGACTTGGAAGCTCGGCTCCGGTTAGTGGAATTCCTCCGAGCCAATGCTGATGTGTTTGCCTGGTCGGCGGCCGATGTACCTGGGATCGACCCGGAGGTCATTTCTCACGCCCTCAACGTCGACCCGACCCACCGACCAGTAAAGCAAAAGAAGAGACACTGTGCCCCGGATCGGATCCGGGTGGTCGACCAGGAGGTAGACAAACTCTTGGAGGCAGGTTTCATAAGGGAAGTGAGCTACCCCGAGTGGCTGGCAAACGTCGTACTTGTCCGGAAGGCGAGCGGGAAGTGGAGGATGTGCGTCGACTACACCGACCTGAACAAGGCGTGCCCCAAGGATAGCTTTCCGCTCCCGCGAATAGACCAACTGGTCGACGCGACTTTCGGATATCAGCTGCTGTCTTTCATGGACGCCTTCTCCGGCTACAACCAAATAATGATGGCTCCACAGGACGAGGAGAAAACGGCCTTCATAACAGACAGGGGGCTGTACTGTTACAAGGTAATGCCCTTCGGTCTGAAGAACGCTGGCGCTACTTACCAGCGCCTCGTCAATAAAATCTTCAAGGAGCAGATCGGCCGGAACATGGAGGTGTACGTGGACGATATGCTGGTAAAGAGCCGCCATGCGGATCAGCACATTGCGGATCTGGAGGAGACCTTCGCCACCTTGCGGAAGTTTCGTATGAAGCTAAACCCAGCGAAGTGCGCCTTTGGTGCATCGGCCGGGAGGTTCCTCGGCTTCATTGTCAACCAGCGGGGGATCGAGGCCAACCCGGACAAAATCAAGGCCATCCAAGATACGTCCCCTCCGACCAAAGTGAAGGAGGTTCAGGAGCTCGCTGGGAGGGTCGCCGCGCTCGGACGATTTGTGGCAAAATCGGCCGAATGCTGCCAACCGTTCTTCAAGGTGTTGAAGCGCCCGAAAGACTTCCTCTGGACGGCTGAATGTCAAGTGGCGTTCGACCAGCTCAAGGAGTACATGGCGTCTCCTCCCCTGCTGTCCAAGCCGCAAGAGGGGGAGATGCTCTACCTTTACCTGGCGGTCTCCCCAACCGCAGTCAGCGCAGTACTGGTTCGGGAAGAGGCAAAACTTCAGAAGCCCGTGTACTACACCAGCCGAGTCCTCCGGGATGCCGAGACGCGGTACACGAAGGCTGAAAAGATCGCCTTCGCGCTGCTGACTGCGACCAGGAGGCTTCGCCCCTATTTCCAGGCTCATTCTGTCACCCTTTTGACCGATCAACCACTGCGGCAGATCCTCAGCAATCCTGAGAATGCGGGACGGCTGGTGAAGTGGGCAGTAGAACTTGGTGAGTTCGACATCCGCTACCAGCCCCGGCCCGCCATCAAGGCCCAGGTGCTCGCGGACTTTCTCGCTGAGTGCACTGTGCAGGAGGCGGAACCTAGGCCGCCGGAAACACCCAGCCTCGATCTCCCGATCTGGACGCTCCACATTGACGGGTCGTCGAACCCTGAAGGTGGAGGGGCTGGGCTGGTCCTTACCAATCCCGATGGAGTGATAGCCGAGTATGCCTTGAGGTTCGGATTTCCAGTGACCAACAATGAGGCGGAGTACGAGGCCCTAGTCACGGGACTCAAACTCGCCAAGGGGCTCGGCATCCGGCGTCTGAAGGTCTTCACCGACTCCCAGCTGGTGGTCGGGCAGGTTCGAGGGGAGTTCGAGGCACGGAGCCCGACCATGCAGAGCTACGTCCGGAAGGTGCAAGCACTCATTCCCGACCTCGGCAGTATTGACATTCAGCAGGTCCCAAGGAGCGAAAATGCTAGGGCCGACAGGTTGTCCCGCTTGGTGGGCGCTGAGGCACACAACCTGTCAAGGGCGATATACCTGGAGACCCTAGATACCCCGAGCATCGGCGAGGCTGAAGCGGTAATGGCAATTGATCCGAAACCATCTTGGATGGACCCGCTTGTAGCTTACCTCGCCGAAGGGATCCTCCCCGAAGATGAAGATCAAGCTCGGCGACTTGTTATGAAGTCCGCCCACTACGTACTCTACGAAGGGAGGCTGTATCGGACCTCGTTCACCGCCCCCCTCTTAAGGTGCCTCCGCCCTTCGGAAGCGGCTTACGCCCTCAGCGAAGTCCACGAAGGCATCTGCGGATCGCACCTGGGGGCTAGGTCCCTGGCACATAAGATCATGAGGCAAGGCTACTATTGGCCGACCTTATTGGAAGACTCAAAGGATCACGTACGGAAATGCGACGCCTGCCAGCGCCACGCCAACATCCAGAGAGTCCCCTCTGTTCCCTTGGCGCCAATCACCGCCCCCTGGCCCTTTGCACAGTGGGGAATGGATATCCTCGGACCATTCCCCATCGCTTCGGCCCAGCGGAAATTTTTGATTGTCGCCATCGACTACTTCACCAAGTGGGTGGAGGCAGAGCCACTGGCCACCATCACGGAGGCGCAAGTCCGGAAGTTCGTAAAGAAGAACATCATTGTCCGATTTGGGGTACCTCGGGTCCTCATCTCGGATAACGGTCGACAGTTTGATAACAAGCATTTCCGAGACTTCTGCGAGGAGTTCGGGATCGAACATCGGTTCACGTCCGTGTCGCATCCCCAAACCAACGGCGAGGCCGAGGTCACAAATCGGACAATCCTCCAAGGTATCAAAGCGCGGATCGGACGGACGGGGCAAGCTTGGGTCGAGGAACTCGAGAATGTCCTTTGGGCGTATCGGACCACGCATCGGACTCCTACCGGGGAGACGCCTTTCAGCCTAACCTATGGCACGGAAGCCGTTGTCCCCGTAGAGCTCGGACTTCCCTCACCTCGGGTAGCCGCACACCGACCCGAGGCCAACTCGGAGCAACTCCGAGGGAACCTGGATCTCTTGGAAGAAGCAAGGGAAATGGCGCAGGTTCGGATGGCAATGTATCAGCGGAGGGTGGCCCGATATTACAACTCCAAAGTCCGACCGAAGCTTTTCAGAATTGGAGATCTGGTACTGAGGCGAGCTAAGGCATCTCAACCTACGGAAGGTGGGAAGCTAGCGCCGAATTGGGAAGGCCCGTATAAAGTTCGTTGGGTAAACCGACCTGGCTCCTACCAGTTGGAAGCCCTAGATGGCCGAGAAATTCCAAGGGGCTGGAATTCCGCTAACCTGCGGATGTATTACCAGTAGAACAACAAGGCCAGAAAGACAATTTGAAAAGGTGCAACACTTTTCATTTCAATAATTTCTGGTTACAATGGCATGCTCGTGTGATTACAAGGAATTCCCAGAGGGGAATTAGGGAGTAAAGAAAGCAAAGAAGAGGTGGAGAATCCGTGGAGCTGAGGACCGAGGATCCCAAACCCTCAACCCAAAGCAGCTGCAATCCCACCGGAAGTGGGTGCTTCTAACCGGAGGCGCCATCCAGCACCTCACCAAAAAGACGAGGAGCCGCCGCAGAAGAAGCTCCCGCTGCCCCCAGGGGAACGCCGCCTCCAAAGGATATTCCCATCCTCCCCAGTGGTAGGAAAGAGAAGGAATACGAGGGGAAAGAGCATATGGAGGCGCGGTCCCGGACTGAGCGTCTGGTGCAGAGCTCGATCGGGAGGCTGAACTTCAAGGAGGGGAGATGTGATCCCGGATGAAACGCCTAGAGCGGAGTTCCGCCGGAAAGATCCTCCTTGTTGATCCCAGATGAAACGGCTAGTTGGCTGAAGTCGCAAGGGGAGCGTCTCCCCTTTCCTTCAACAGGAGTCTCTCAGTCATATGCCAAGGAGGAGGTCCGCGATCCATGGCAACCTGAACAGCTCCGGCTCGGCAAACTCCATCGTACCTGCACCTGTATTTATAGCCAAACTGCGGCCCCCTGGTCGTTCCGATGCGGGTGGCTCCAATAAATGCAGGCGCATTGAAACCGGAGCCGTTCCGGCTCCCGAGGCGTATCTCCCCGCGATTTCCTAAGCGTCATTCTCCTTAAACCGCATTCTTTGTGCAGGACAATCCGGGTGTCATGTACCCCTAGGTCCACATATCTCCGCTCGCGCCCAGGCCGTATCCTCCTCGAAGAACCCGCGTGTCGCGGCCGCTCAGCTAACACTCCTCGCAAGCAGCAGCTGGCGATCCGATTTCCCAGGTAACGCATTAATTAGCGTTTAATGCCCTTCTCGTGTTCCCCCAGGCAACGCTTAGAGAAAAGGAGAAACATGATCGCGGCTGGCCACGGAGAAACCCCGTCGGGCAGCGAGCGACAAGCGCACGACCAGCGAGCGGAATTTCCCGAGGCTCGGCCCTCGGATGCCTGGCTAGCCCGATGATCGTCCCGGGAGCAGACTAGCCGGAAGCCCCGACCGGTCGCCTCGGCTTGCGCCAGCCTTGGCCGACCAACGAGTGGAATGTCCCGAGGCTCGGCCCTCGGATGCCAGGCTAACCCGATGATCATCCCGGGAGCAGACTAGCCTGAAGCCCCGACCGGTCGCCTCGGCTCGCGCCAGCCTTGGCCGACCAACGAGCGGAAGGTCCCGAGGCTCGGCCCTCGGATGCCAGGCTAACCCGATGACCATCCCGGGAGCAGACTAGCCTGAAGCCCCGACCGGTCGCCTCGGCTTGCGCCAGCCTTGGCCGACCAACGAGCGGAATTTCCTGAGGCTTGACGGCCCTCGGATGCCTGGCTAGCCCGATGATCATCCCGGGAGCAGACTAGCCGGAAGCCCCGACCGGTCGCCTCGGCTTGCGCCAGCCTTGGCCGACCAACGAGTGGAATGTCCCGAGGCTCGGCCCTCGGATGCCAGGCTAACCCGATGATCATCCCGGGAGCAGACTAGCCTGAAGCCCCGACCGGTCGCCTCGGCTCGCGCCAGCCTTGGCCGACCAACGAGCGGAATGTCCCGAGGCTCGGCCCTCGGATGCCAGGCTAACCCGATGATCATCCCGGGAGCAGACTAGCCTGAAGCCCCGACCGGTCGCCTCGGCTCGCGCCAGCCTTGGCCGACCAACGAGCGGAATGTCCCGAGGCTCGGCCCTCGGATGCCAGGCTAACCCGATGATCATCCCGGGAGCAGACTAGCCTGAAGCCCCGACCGGTCGCCTCGGCTCGCGCCAGCCTTGGCCGACCAACGAGTGGAATTTCCTGAGGCTTGACAACCCTCGGATGCCAGGCTAACCCGATGATCATCCCGGGAGCAGACTAGCCTGAAGCCCCGACCGGTCGCCTCAGCTCGCGCCAGCCTTGGCCGACCAACGAGTGGAATTTCCTGAGGCTTGACAACCCTCGGATGCCAGGCTAACCCGACGATCATCCCGGGAGCAGACTAGCCTGAAGCCCCGACCGGTCGCCTCGGCTTGCGCCAGCCTTGGCCGACCAACGAGCGGAATTTCCTAAGGCTTGACGGACCTCGGATGCCTGGCTAGCCCGATGATCATCCCGGGAGCAGACTAGCCGGAAGCCCCGACCGGTCGCCTCGGCTTGCGCCAGCCTTGGCCGACCAACGAGTGGAAGGTCCCGAGGCTCGGCCCTCGGATGCCAGGCTAACCCGATGACCATCCCAGGAGCAGACTAGCCTGAAGCCCCGACCGGTCGCCTCGGCTTGCGCCAGCCTTGGCCGACCAACGAGCGGAATTTCCTGAGGCTTGACAACCCTCGGATGCCAGGCTAACCCGATGACCATCCCGGGAGCAGACTAGCCTGAAGCCCCGACCGGTCGCCTCGGCTTGCGCCAGCCTTGGCCGACCAACGAGCGGAATTTCCTGAGACTTGACAACCCTCGGATGCCAGGCTAACCCGACGATCATCCCGGGAGCAGACTAGCCGGAAGCCCCGACCGGTCGCCTCGGCTTGCGCCAGCCTTGGCCGACCAACGAGCGGAATTTCCTGAGGCTTGACGGCCCTCGGATGCCAGGCTAACCCGATGACCATCCCGGGAGCAGACTAGCCTGAAGCCCCGACCAGTTGCCTCGGCATGCGCCAGCCTTGGTCGACCAACGAGTGGAATTTCCTGAGGCCTAACCCTCGGATGCCTGGCTTGGCGCCGGAAGAATTTCCTGAGGCCTAACCCTCGGATGCCTGGCTTAGCGCCGGAAGAATTTCCCGAGGCCTAACCCTCGGATGCCTGGCTTAGCGCCGGAAGAATTTCCTGAGGCCTGACAACCCTCGGATGCCTGGCTTAGCGCCGGAAGAGTTTCCTGAGGCCTAACCCTCGGATGCCTGGCTTAGCGCCGGAAGAATTTCCTGAGGCCTAACCCTCGGATGCCTGGCTTAGCGCCGGAAGAGTTTCCTGAGGCCTAACCCTCGGATGCCTGGCTTAGCGCCGGAAGAATTTCCTGAGGCCTAACCCTCGGATGCCTGGCTTAGCGCCGGAAGAGTTTCCTGAGGCCTAACCCTCGGATGCCTGGCTTAGCGCCGGAAGAATTTCCTGAGGCCTAACTCTCGGATGCCTGGCTTAGCGCCGGAAGAGTTTCCTGAGGCCTAACCCTCGGATGCCTGGCTTAGCGCCGGAAGAATTTCCCGAGGCCCAACCCTCGGATGCCTGGCTTAGCGCCGGAAAAGTTTCCTGAGGCCTAACCCTCGGATGCCTGGCCTAGCGCCGGAAGAATTTCGGGAGCCAGGAGTCAGCAAGACGCTACCGAGAGTTAAAAGAAAAAGAAGGACGAAGGCGAGATGAAGAAACATTCAACTTGCATTAATTTTCATTGTTTCAGGGCCGAGGCCCATACAATTTGGCAAAACCCCGGTATACAAAAAAAAAAGAGAAGACAACGAAAGGTACAAGAGGTCAGCTTGGAGGAACTCCCGGGTCGGGAACGTCGGGCTCGTCCGCAGGAGGTAGGGAAGCAGCAGGAGAACCAGCAGGCAATGGCGCCGGAGAGGAGTCGAGAAGGGAAATCTCGCTCAGGTCAACTTCGGGGTACTTAGCCGACACCCTTGCCAGGCCCTCCTCGAAGCCTAAGATAAAGGCTTCGGCCCCCGCGTCCGACGCATCACGGACAAACTCGTCGGACTGACGATAGGTCTGTACTGCCTCCGACATATCATGAGCGAACTCGGCGGACTGACGATAAGCCTCTACCGCCTGACGCCCGATTTCCGCACTCCTCTCGGCCAGCGCCGCCTCTGCCCGCTCCATAATCTGGGCTTTCGCCTCCAAGACCTTCGCCACAATCCGGCCTTCCGCCTCGGTGGAGACCCTCAGCAGCTCAGCCCGAGCCTCCTTGTGCTTCGCTTCGGCAGCAATGCGAGCAGCCTCAGCCTCCGTCAGGCGCGAATGAAGCTCCTGATCGCTCGCACGGGACTTCTCCAAGGCCGACTCCAATTCGCCCAGCTTAGCTTCAAGAGACCGGATTCGGTTGCGGGCGTTGTCGGCTGACCGCTGGGCCTTCTCCCACCTCTCCCGGTAGTCGGCAGCCTTCCGGGACTGCTTCTCGGCCCGCTCATCCGCCTTCTTGACCTCGCCCTCGAGACCCGAGGCAACCTTGAGCTGCTCCTGAGCCTCCAACAGTTGCTTCTCGAGGGCAGCAAAGCCGAGTGCCCGCTCTTCGGCCTCCCGGAGCCTCGCCTCGAAGTCCCCGGTCGTCCTGCCTGCCACAGCCTGGCCTCCCTTTTCCACTGCTTTCAGCCGGTCCTCGGCCTTCGCCAGAAGCCCCGCCTGTTCCTTGTAGCACTCCTCCAGACGGATCATGTACTGGGCGAGCTAAGAAATAGGAAAAATAAGGGAGTCAGGCGGAGAACAACAGAGCCAATAAATGGTGAAAAGCGGCCAGAAGAACACTCACCGACATGAGACAGACACAGCTGGCAGCCCCAACGTCAGAGACCTCCAACTCCCGGACCCGCCGACGGTCCTTCTCCAGCAGCACTGTTTCGATGAGATTTCGGGCGCCATCGGTAGTGAAGGCAGACCCCGATTTCTCCCCAGAGCCGGACGGTGGTTCTGCAGCCTTACCCCTATCCATCGCCTGGGGAAGAGTCCGGCCGATCGCACTCGGGGCGGGGGTCACCCCAGGAATTGATAGGGTCCCGCTCGGTCGGGGCCTCGGCGCGTCCCTCCTCGAGTCATCAGGAGCCGACCGAGTCGAAGGCCGGGTCGGGGACCGATCACGCCCGACCCGTCCGTCTCGGGCAGGCTCGGATGATACCTCCGGAGTAGCGGCAATCTTACCACCGGAGGGCTGATGCAGCGTCAGCTGCCGGTCCGTGCCCACGACGTCTCCCTGATCGGTGGGCCCGGACTCGTCGGTCGGCGTCGGAGGCACCTCCTTACGGGACTTCTTCGCCGGTGGGGCCCCGCTCGGAAGAGCTCGTTTCCTCCTCTGGGCTGCTTCCAGCAGGGACGCCCTACCAACAGCCTTTGTCTTCACCGACCGCATGACGTCGTCGATCTCTGCAAAAAGGACGGGATAGTCGGAGACGGAGAAACCAAAGGAAAGAACGGGACGAAAGAAGGGAAAAAGTCAAGAAAGAATCGGTGGCGGACTCACGGTCGGTGGGGACCGAGCTCAGACCGACATTCACCAAAGTATCCTCGGAAATAAGGCGGGCCACCGGGGGGAGCTGGCCCTCGGCAACCAACCCCTTCAAGGCGGCCAAGCCATCGGACTCCTCCCTTGACAGTCTCGATAGGCCGATCGGAGACTTCATCGGGGTCTCCCAGGTCGCCCTGATTTCCCAAGAGGGATCTGCATCAACAAAAAAGAAGCGCTCCTTCCATTTGTGAATGGAGGTAGGAGCCTCCTTGACAAGGCCGCATCCTCGCCGCGCTGCGAAGCACCACCACCCTTTGTCCTGGGGGTGGCCGCTCAGGCTGTAGAACTCCCAAAAAACATTCAGGGTGGCGGGGATCTCGTGCATACGGCAGAGAACCTGGAAGACCGTCAGGGCCCGCCACGAGTTCGGCACCAGTTGCGTCGGTGCCACTCTTAAACCCCGTAGCACCTGCATGACCAAGTCCGAGGGGGGAAAGCGGAACCCGGCCTGGAGAATGCCCTCATTGATGGCGATCTTCCCTGGAGGAGGATGGGACATCCTCTCCTCAGGCCCCGGGAGCATGGCGTTGCAGGCCTCGGGAAGGTGGTACCGAGCCACGAGTCTGTCTAAGTCTGTGGCGACCAGCTCCGACTTAATTTGGTCTGCTCTCACTTCGCCCATTCCTAATGGCCAATAAACCTACGGTCAGGACGGGGACAGGAAGGGGAGAAAGACCGGAGCGACTGGAGTACACTAGTATAAGAGGGGAAAGTATGGAGAGCCCTAAGTAGAAGAATGGGGAAAACTCACCTGAAAAGAGGTAAGAACGGCTCCGAGAGCGCCAAAGGAGAAACAAGTGAACAGTCCGACGGCAGCAACAGCAGCGCAAAGGGGAAACTTGAAAATATCTGTAAAGAAGAAGACGGACGGGGAAAGGCCCCCGATTAAATAGGCGGAAAGGCAAGTGACGCCTCGATGACGCCAGAGGACGCCTGGCTGCCGAAGGGTCGCTCGCGCCCCAAAGGCGAATCGACACCATTAGGGAAGGATGTCCGCCGAAATCCTCAGACTGCCAGGTCGGCAATAACCGCCATACGCCATAAAAAGGGCGGGGAGCTCGAAGCGCGCGCGCCTCTCCGAGGAACGGCGGCAATCCCGAAACATCACTCCCTTCACCTGTTCCCCTTCTGGTTCCAGGCTCGGAAGTGGGGGGCTACTGTTACGGGGAAAATAAGCCGCCATGCCCCACGTGACCGGCACGCGCGCCCAGGAAGACTACGGCTGCCCTTTGATCCAGCAATCCGACCCCGAGTCGGACATCCTCGGCTCCGCAGCCCGACCCCGAGTCGGCTGCCCTTTGATCCAGCAATCCGACCCCGAGTCGGACACCCTCGGCTCCGCAGCCCGACCCCGAGTCGGCTGCCCCTTGATCCAGCGCTCCGACCCCGAGTCGGAGATCTCCTGATAACGACAGGCTATTCCCCAGAGGCACGCCGGGCCTCCTGCTCCACTACTCCCTGCAACGGCTGTATCCGATGCTGCTCCACGATCTCCTGCATCAGCCGTACAAAGCGGAGCCCCACTATGCCCTGACGTGGCCGTACCCGGTGCTGCTCCACGACGCCCTGTAACGGCCATGTCAGTGGCCACACCATCGTGCCCCACGATAACGAACCCCCCTGAGAGACCCCCCCGGTCAGGTATATATGCGGCTGGGGGGAGAAAGGGGGGGAGGTGAGCAATATCTCCCAGAGCACTCTCTTACTTGCGATTATCACCTCTCCTCCTCCTCCAATCTCCTCTGACTTGACCGTCGGAGGGCCATCACCACCCTGGTGGTGGTGCAAGGCTTGTTTGCAGGTTTCTTGGCGGAAGGTGGAGCGCAACCAACACCAACCAAGACAACTCAGACGGAACCCCGTTCACACCGCAGTGCCAATCGTTCTCGGTTTGGACCACCAGCAACAAAAATCAAATCAGATATTTGATTATTAATGAGAGATCGATTTATGCAGGAGATCCATTCACCAATGCATAAAATTAATCCATAAATCTAGATAAAATAATAATTATATATGAAGGATTCTAATCCTAGCATGGAGGCTCTGATACCAATTGTTAAATATAAAAATAATAATATGCTAAGATTTAGAATCACATAATTACCGTATTCAAATTTGAGAGATATACCTGCGGAAGACATATTGAATACGATCTTCAATCACCCGGAATAATAGCGGCTGAATCTTCCCTTCCTTGCTCCTCACAAAAGATAGCCGTCAATGGGGTAGGCTATGAACCACATGGAGAGAAAAGGGGGACCTAGCCTATATATAGGAAACATAGAGGAGCCTTCCCATTAAAGACTCCAAAATTCTAATTGGATTTCCTGGCCTACATACCAAAAGTACCACAATAAATATGACTCAATCCTATACATCCAAGGTGCACCAAAGCCCATAAAACAAAATGATCACACATCATATTGGGCTTAACCATAGTACCATTTTGAGCCATACGTCTCATCCGTTTTATAAAACAAAAATACGCAATCAGTGTTAGCTCATATTTTGAAATTATTCTAACACAAGCATTTAATTGTCCCATCTAGTGTTGGGAATCCATGGCAGCACAAGATGATCAAAAATTATGGTGCAATGGAGATTTTCTTCGCATCAGTATCATCTTCTACTCCCAGTTCATGACTTAATGGAGCCTGGTTGCTCAACAACTCCAAAGTACACGGATGCCATTCTCAATAGACGTCGAATGATTAGCAATAGCTAGAAGTGAAAACACATCCAATTCCAGCAAGGTTCCAAGTATTTATTCTCGGACAACATTATTCGGCAGGCTAGGTTATAATTAACAGCCTTTCCCTATCAAAAAATGTGACGATTCACCATTCTATTCACCATTAAATTTCCAGTCTGATGCGCCTGATGAACGTCCTTACACGCTTTATCATGCTAAGCCCTGTGGATCGCGCCAATCTCCTCTTGGACTCCTCTGATAAGGAATGGAGCGATGCTTTCTTAGCTGGAGGTAGTGAGCTCATATTCTTTCTTACCTCTTGCATGCCTGGATTGGCTGAATAATGATTGTTCTATTTAGATGTTAGCTATCTATTTGTTGTTTATTGTGGACTCCTAAAAATGCTACTTGAGGTAATAATGAGATAGATCTATCTCTAGAATCCTTGGCAAACTGGTAGAATGTTTGAATTGAGATATGAAGGTTTGGGTTCAAACCTTCGTCGTCGACGGTCACAATTCAGTTCCACCAGACTTAGGCAATATATTGACTGCTGATCTATGTGGTGTAACTCATAAGTTTTGAACTTTCTATTACATATCCGTTAAAATCAGTATTTGTGTGTTTCTGCTTGAGCCGTACGAGATGAAATTCTCAAATTTAGTTTAGGCTCAGCCCCTTTCTTGTACCAAACAAAACAAAAAAAAAGAAGCATGCTTTCAGCAAAGAGTTGCCTGTCAATTTGTCGGTTAATAGCTTGCTTGGGTGGGCCTCACTCAGAACGCATCCCGGAACTCACTTCCGACACAAGCTGGACCTCACTTTCATCTCAAGCCCAAGTCCAATTCCAGGCCCAATAATTTTAAGCGACCCGATATTTGTTCCTTGCATGTCCCAACTGCCATCAATTCTAATTCTAAAATCCTAGCAGTCGGGATACAACCATAAGCATTGACGTGTGGTGTATGAATAAACGCTGGCTTAGCCTGAAGTACTTACGACCTGGCCGCCAAGATTGAACTGTCCTAGTTTTCAAAATAGGCCGACCTGTTTGGTGGCACAGTTAATGCTTTACAAAATAGGCCGACCTGTTTGACCATCCTATTTGATGATTGGATCAATAGTACTGTTGATCTTCGTGGGGATTTTGGACTCTTTATAGAACATAACTATTTGACAGCAGCCCTCAGATAATGCTCTTATTGCCCAGAAGTTCATGTATGATCTTGGCAGAGCGTCGAGTAGGAGGAGTCTGATGGGGGTCAAGCTTGATATGGAGAGGGCATATGACAGGATGAGATGGGATTTTGTTCAGCAGTCCTTGCAGGGGTTTGGATTTTCCGAGGTATGGATCAGATGGGTCATGGGATGTATTAGAGGCCCTTCCTTTGCCATTTTGGTAAATGGAACGCCGTCACGGTATTTTGTGTCCTCTGGTGGGTTGCGTCAGGGTTGCCCCCTCTCCCCATTACTGTTTATTATATGTGCAGATGCGCTTTCCAGGACCTTGCGGCATGCAGTGACCACCCAGGAGCTGGAGGTTTATAGGCCTGTGCCGGAGGCGACACCGATTTCTCATCTACTATTTGCGGATGATTGTCTTCTGTTAGCCCATGCGACTAGTCAGGCAGCAGGGATCATCTGGACGATCTTGCGGGATTATTGTTCTATGTCTGATCAGCAATTTGTTTTAGCCCGAAGACCAAACCAGAGGTGAAGACTGCTATACAGGAGATTTTGGGGGTGGGAGAGCAGGAGGGCACGTTAAGGTATTTGGGAGTCCCGATCTCTGGTCAGCGTCTGCGCAGCAGTGATTGCACCTCTCTTGAGATCAGTATCCGGCACAGGCTGGAGGGGTGGCAGATACATTCTCTTTCCATGATGGGCAGGATTATACTGGTACGGTCAGTTCTTTCCTCTATCCCAATTTACCTATTATTTAACTCTCTTAAACCGGTAGCGACAGTTAGGAATATTGAGAAGATCTTCAGGGATTTTATTTGGGGGAGGTCTGGAAGCAGAGGGGGCATCCATCTTATGGCTTGGGAGGTTGTATGTCAGCCGACGAGATATGGTGGTTTGGGTATGCAGTCTTTGGTGGCGAGGCGGGAGGTTCTAGCTGCACGACATGCTGCTAGAGTGGTGTTGGAGCCTGATGGCATGTGGTCTTCACTTATGAGGGCCAAGTATGGCGATCCAGTGCCGGGTGCCCGGTCCGGGCGGCGCCACTCACCGATCTGGAGGGAGATTTGTGCTAGAGCAGGTTTGGTGCTTCCGGCGATTAGATGGGCCATTGGTGATGGTCGATCTGTTGATGTGTTGGAGGACCGGTGGGTGACGGAGCAGCCTATGAGTAGACTTCCGATTACAGCGGATACATCGAGGTTAGCCGGTCTCAGGGTCAGTGACTTGATGGAGCCGGAGGGGGACCGCTGGAGGGTGGAGATGATTAGGGAGGTTTTCGGGGAGCAGCTGGCGGAGAGGATCCTGATCCTACCTATTTTTGCCCAGGGAGGGTCGGATAGATTAGTCTGGATGCCGACAGGGCGATCGCGGGTGTGAGCCAGGGATATCCATACATTATTGAGCCGGGAGCCAGCACGGCAGATAGAGGGAGGATGGATCTGGAGGATGCGGATTCACCCGCGTGTGGCGCTCTTCATCTGGAAGGTAGCGTGGGGCTGCCTACCGACCAGGAGCTTACTGACACGGCGAGGGGTGAGGATCACTCAGTATTGTGACGAGTGTACGGAGACGGAGGAGACGATGGATCATGTTCTTTTGCAGTGCCCCAGAGCTAGGGGCATTTGGAGCCGATCGCCCACATTGCTACCCCATTCAGTTGAGTCGACACAGGATTTGATTCAGTGGTTGAGAGTGGCTATGCGGCGGCCGAGCACGGCTGAGGCCGGGATCCGGGGGGCATATTTGGCTTACTCCATCTGGCTGGATAGGAATGCCGGCATTTTTGAGGGTAGACGGTCACCCCCGCGGCTGGTGATGGACAGAGCCATGCGTCTTGCTAGGGAGGTCTCTACCACTGCTATCACTTTCACTTCTGAGATGGCCAGGGACACCTGGGGTACTTCTTCTGCTGTCACAGCGCCCAGGTTCGCCCTAGTCTCTTGGGTACCCCCACCCCTTGGTTATCTCAAAGTGAATTTTGATGGTAGTAGGTCGGCAGACGGGGTGTCAGGAGGAGTTGGCTTTGTTATCAGGGACCATCTCGGCAGTTTGATAGCAGCCGGTGGCCGCCGTGCACCGGGATTTACCGTAGTTGGTGCAGAGTTGCGGGCAGCCTGGGAGGGGATATCCTATGCGAGGCGGGTACTACGTGCTGAGCATATTTGCCTAGAGGGAGACTCCTCTGTGGTGATAGAGTGGATTCGGGGAGTGGACAGACATGGGGATGATCATCCTCTCATCCGTGAGATTCGGAGATTGGCTCAGGAGTCGAGCGTCTTCCAGGCTTCACATGTTTTTCGGGAGGCGAACAGTGCAGCAGACTGGGTCGCCTCTTATGCGGCTCAGCACTCCGGAGAGGTCATTTGGACTTCGTTAGGAGATACTTCCTCTACGTTGCACTCTTTACTTTATTTTGATTTGGCTGGATGTACTCATCTTAGAGTTATATAAATTACCGTTTTCATAAAAAAAAAAAAAACAAAAAAAAAAAAAAAAAAAACAAAAAAAAAAAACAAAGGCGCGATTTCCGTTTAGATAATTTTGTTGTCCAGAAATTTCTTGGATGCATTTATAAGTGGTATTTGTCAAGTGGAGGATGTGTTTTACTGAGATGCACAAACTTTGATTTATGTGCCGTCCGATCAACCTCTACGTAAAATACCACCAGATGTCACGCGGTTCACAAATGCTGCCAAAGCAAACTCGCATCTTGAAACCAATTAACATTAATATGAGGAGAGTGCTTGGGCGACAACCGTAGTATTACCGTTCGTGAATCGATCATTCAAGCTGAGACACGTCACATCCATAGCAAAGCCACGTCTTGAAGGGCGTACCGGACAAAAGGGATGGAGCCAGATGCGGTGCTGCCGGCGATAACGTTATGCAGCTGGATTCCTAAGTGGTCTTATTTGCACCACATGTTTTCGCGCAAATATCGATGAGGATCACCCAAGATGGGCTTTTGGCAGGTACGGTCCATTTCTTAAGAAGGCTCGTGGTACACGCCCGTTCAAAAATTCCCGATCAAAATTTCATCTTTCTATTAAATAGATTAAAATTCTTAATCCGCATTCAACCAATTCATTAAACAGATAATTCATTCCCATTCACATAATAGATCAAATTAGATTAAACAAATTAAACAGATTAGACAGATTTTTAATAGATTAAATAGATTGAAACAGAGTTGGATTAAATAGTAAAAAACTAGTTAGGCAGGCTTCATCAATTGAATTAAATACAGATTGGAATAAAAATTCACCAATCGAATTTTACCTGTTTATTAAATAGATCAAAATTTTAAATCTAAATCTGGCCTATTTATTAAACCGATAATCCAATCCAATCCATATAACTTATTACTATATATATCAAATTTGGTTAAACAAGTTAAATAGAATAAACGAGTTAGATAGATTTTTAATAAATTAAATAAATTTAACAAATTTAGCGGATTAAATTAAACAAGCTAGAAACTAGTTAAGCAGACTTCAAACAGATAGATCAACCTAGTTATTAAATAGATCAAAATAAGTTAGATAGATCAAAAATTAAAATTTAAATTTAATTTATTTAATAAATAGATTTAGATAAATTGATTCATTTAAGATTCAAATTTCTTTATATCAAACCTAAATTTATTTAAAACAGATCGTTTATGGATTGAATCGCATATATTGCCAACCCTGCTTTTTAATACCGTCGGTCTTGCGCCGGAAACATCTCCATCCACTGTTGGAATTGGCTGTCTCTGTCGGTGCATGGTGCCAAGATGGGCCCACGTCCCGTCCTATCAGCTTGCCCACTGCTGTCGGAATCCATGGACCTAATTTACTAATCCGGACCCCACCAAGAGTTAGCGGAGAGGATCCGGATTCCGGAACTCTCTCTCGGACACCCACGAATATAAATTTTTTTTTTTTATGTACCAAAAAAAAATAATTCTTATTTTTATTGATAAAAAGTTCCCAAGGAGCAACCATACAACAAGCACAGCAAGGGCCAAAACAACATGAACCAACACTGCCAAACCATTTCAAAGCAAAAAAAATAAAACACTGCCAAACCATTAATAGTAAATAATATTTTTAGGCAATTTAACATTTCGCCACTTTGGCCGATCCCTTACGTACGTCCCAAACGAAAACGACACCGCACGCGATCACGGCGCTCTGCTGCACTTCCAGCGGCCGACGACCTCCATCAACGCCGAGTGAGACGAGCCCCCCTCCCTCAGCGCCGCCGCTGCACTCTCCTTTGCCGCCGCCGTTCTCTCCGTCAGCTCCCTTCCCCCCTCCGACTCCATCAGCCATCTCACCTTCGCCTCCACCTCCTCCGCCGTCACCAACTCCTTGTCGTACCCCTCCACCGCCACCGCCAGCCTCATCTCCTCCTCTAAGAAAACTTTGTTCATCCACTGCTCCGCGTACACTGGCCACCCGATCATCGGAATTCCGGCCATGATCGCCTCCAGCACCGAGTTCCACCCGCAGTGAGTCACGAAACCGCCCACCGCCTCGTGGCTCAGCACATCCACCTGAGGCGCCCATGACTTCACCACGAGTCCCCGGCTTTTCGTCCGGTTTAGAAACCCGTCGGGCAACAACACGTCCAGGTCCGGCTCGGGCGGCGGGGCGAACTTCTTCGCCGGGTCGTGACTCGGTGGGCTCCGGACGACCCACAGGAACCGCTGCCCGCTACGCTCCAACCCGGTGGCCATTTCCCTGAGCTGCTCCGCTGAGAAGAGCCCGAGACTCCCGAAGCATAGGAACACAACGCTTCGCTTGGGCTGGGTGCCGAGCCACGAGAGACACTCCTCTCTGCCCCGTTTGCCCCGGCCCTCGGTAGCTATGAGAGGACCGATGGGGTAGATGGGTGGCGTCGGCCGGCCGTCAGTGAGGCAGAGGCCGGCGGAGATGGCTTCGATGGCTCTCGGCTCGAGGGAAGCGAAGGTGTTGATGAGGATCCCCTGGGAGTCGGGTAACCGGCCGGACATGTAGAGGAAGCCCTCGTAGGCCTCGTCGTCCCTGTCGAGCATGGGGACCGGCATGTGGTTCGCAGGCAGCGGCGGGAGGCCGGGGATGTGGAGAGGGGAGCGGCCGAGGTCTTTGAAGCTGGAGGAGGAGGCAGAGTGGAGCGCCGGGAAGTGGAAGAAAGTGGCGAGGACGGCAGCACCGGAGGTGAAGAAGATGTAGGCGGGGAGGCCGAGATCGGCAGCGACGTCTAGGGCGTGGACGCAGAAGAAGTCGACAACGAGGGCGCGGGGAGAGGGGGAGAGGGAAAGGAGGAAGCGGCGGAGATTAGGGTTGGAGAGGCGGAGGAGGTCGAAGGCGAGGGCCTCGAGGTTGGGGGAGGGGTTGGGAGGGAGGGCGACCGGGGGAAGGCGGTGGAATGCGAGGGCGGGTAGGGCGGCGGAGACGGCGGCGATGAAGGGGGCGGTGTCGCCAGTTTTATAGGGGGCGTCGACGATGAGGACGGTGACGGCGAGGCCCTGGCGAAGGAAGAGCTTGCCCAGCTCCACCATTGACACCAGGTGGCCCATCCCCGGCGACGGGTACAGCACCACCGACTCCTTTGGCCCTTCCGCTACTGTCCCCATTTTGGCCTCGTTCCCTCCGGACTCTCTCTCTCTCTCTCCCCCCGCCCCCATTACAGAACCCCCGCTTCTTTATTTAGCGAACCAACGGAAGCACCAGCCTCAACATTATAAAACGAAGACAGCTTCCTTTTTTGCGGTAGATAAAAAACAAAGAACATTTGCAGCTACGAGTTGGACGAGGGACAAAGTCGGTTTAGCTACCCTCAGTGACAAGGCAGATGCTTGGTTTGGGGTTTAGAAAATGGAAATGAATGTCTTCAATCAAGCGTAGTAAGTCTTCCAAAAAATATTTATTTTATAATCGATTCATGGAAAATAGGATTACCTTCCATACAAATTTAGTGTACCTAAGATGCTTTCACCTCGGCATAAAATGTAAGCGATGGATGGTACTGCTTTACAAATGTAAGACAAGATTGCTTCCATGCACATGATTCCAGTATTAAAATGTGTTTTCAAATGTTTCAACATGTGATCTAGGGATTAGTCGCACCTGATTCAAGCTACAAACTAATTCAAATATACACAATACCACTTTTCAATGAAGCCAAGGGGACAAGATCCACCAACCCTGCGATGGACCAATTTAATTAGAAAAGAATGAGAAAGATAAAGAAGAAAGAGTAGGAAAAAAGAGCCGGAAGACATTCTGTTTGCGTTGCTTTCTAATTGAACTAATCCATAGTTTAGATGATGGGTTTGATCCATCTATTAATTTTTTCCTACCACCATCTTTCTACATAATTGATGTTGAGTCTTTGGAAGAGAGACCATGTGTTGGTACCTAATTAGCTGTGCAAGCCTTGCTAGAGCGAGTGACAAGTACAATCCTTAATAGTCCATGCGCCATGCAAATAAGAGCCATAAGGGCATTGATGCGGATAATATTGAACATTTTAACCTCAATTTGAACTATCCTCCATGACTTCGGCCATAACCGAGATGCCACTTTGCACAAAGCGATAAACACCAGTAATTATATCAACGCTACAGTTAGTATATGATCAGCGCGATTGCCGCTGCATGCTACTGGTGCAGAATGGTGGCCACGTTGTTGATGTGCAGCCGACAGTTACTGAAAGTTAACCCTAGGTTCTTCGGTGTTTAGCATGCTGAATTTTTTTTTAAAAACCATGGCTGAACCTGATCGAGTTGCCTACGTACCCCTTCATAAGGGGGATCAAGCCATACATAGTTCTTTTTAAGTTTCAAAAAACGCAGCGGAAAAATCGAATCAAACAATTTAATTCGTGCATACGTATAAGATCAAACCTAGAAATTAGCATTGTAAGAACACATGGGATTATGCCGGAATCGTTTAAACAATTATGCCAAAACTTTATGCATAATTAACTATCAGATCTGAAAGTTAAACACTCTATTCTGATTAATCTTCGAATATCCATCGAATGGATTCTGGAGATATCTCCATGAGGAGCCCCAAAGGAGGATAAAACCTCGGAGAATCGGACCTAGACCTTGACACCAAAATAAAAGATTAATGTAGGATTAATACCTTTTATGATAGATGAAACTTGTGGATCTGATCCTTGACTTCGCAGCCACGCACATGAATGACCTCTACGAGAAGTACACGCGAAGTTTCTGGAGAGATCCAATCCTGCGGAAGTGCTAGCTTGCGTAGAATTTCTTGAAGCTGAAATTTGATCTTTCCAACGCTATCAACTTTTAATCCGCCTTCCTGGAAGAACTTAGAGGAGATGTTTAGAGGGATTGAAGAAGACTTAGATCTAATCTAAAGACTCTTATCAGGGATTCCTAACACTAATGGCGTGAAGGACTTAGTGGAAGATCAAATGGCGAGTTGGAAGATGAACTAGTTTCTTCTTCCTTTCCTTTTTTCCTTTCTTTTTTTTTCTTTTTTCTCTCTTTTTTCCTTAAATTCGACCGCCATCTGATAACCCCCTCTTATACTCTAACTCCACTCCTCTTCACACGCCAACCACCAGGATTTTGTGGAGTTAAGTTATGTTTTGAATTCAAAATTCAAAACATAGCTTCATGCGCCAACACATGATGAAGGATTGATCTAATCTGAACCATTCATCACTTCCCTCTTTCAATTTTGAAATTTCCATGCCCCTAATCAGATTAGAGGGTCACGTGATGATTTTATGGTGATTAAATTCGAAATTCAAGCTAAATTAGAAGTGAAATAAAGATAAGGATGACATATGCCATGAAGAGAGAAAATTTGATCTTATCCAATTCTTTTCATGAATTTATCTCTCCATGTCACCCCATCTGATGATGAAAGAAGTCCCTGATGTTGCCAAGTGTCCCATAGCGCTATTAAATAAATTAAATTAATTTTTAATCACATTAAAAATCAATTTATGGCGCCATGCATGGATATGTGACATGTGGACTTCGAGATCAGAACGGTTTCAGATCAAACCCATTTAGTTTAATTAAATCCTAACAATTAGGATGGTCCAATTACCTTGGGTTGAACCTAATTCAATTTGGTCAATCCCTAATTAAGCACAAATTTAATCTAATTTAATTTGGTCAACCTAAGCCCTCTTTATTCAAACCTAATCCAATCAGGTCAAAAATCTTGATTGAGCCCAAAATTGAATCTAATTCAATTTGGCTCATCCTTAGTCCAATTACTCAATCCAATTGAGTTCATTAACAATCTAATTACTAATTAATCCTTCAATAATTACTTTAATTATTTTATAAGATAATTTGCCAATCGAATTGACCAAATTACCCCTGAATGATTCTTAATCATTCATCAGCCTTCTTGATCAATCAGGAATCTTCTATGCGTGTGACCTCATAGGTTCGAACCTAAGCCGGTAGTATAGGAACGACTTCCTACACTAATCGATGTAACCATCTAGCAATGGTACCCGATGTTTGGATAGGCCGAATATATGCGAAACAAATATTCTGGAATCCTAGACTATGGTTACTGTATAATTCAATCCCTTTGACTTCTAATGCCAGGACGACTTAGGGCTCACTGTCAACTCTATAATTAGTACATCCATTATGTGATTAACTTTAGATATCCCGTGACTCCTCACTTGGATTACCCTGGTCAAAGTTTTGCTAAATTAATCACAAGACATTATCTCTTGTTTCTAAGAGGGGTCAATTCCATCTTAATTCACAACTAACTACGCAAATACTTGACTGCACCCAGTGACCTTCCGTTACTGAATTAGAAATCCAGGTTGTCCGGTACCAAAGTACAGTGAGTTGCTTGCTAGTAACAGGTTGCGGTCTCAGGTCAGAGGGCCAAAAGAATGCTCACACAAGTCTCACAAATGTATGAGCTTAGTAAAATCTTCATATAAATCTTCATTAGTAGAACCAAAAATGATGTCATCAATGTATACTTTGAGCAAATAAGATATCACAAATTTTTCTTTTTGATGCATAGATTTATCATTATTACTTTCTATCAAAAAGGTTACTCAAAACTTTTATATCATGCTTTTGGTGCTTGTTCCAAATCACATATTGCTTTATCATATTTGTAATGAGTGTTTTTAAATAAGGTGATTATTTTACATAGATTTTTTTTAATAAAATAACCACATAGGAGTGTATTCTACACATTCATTTGACAGAATATAAAGCTCATAAAGCAAGCAAATGATAATGGTGATCTTTACTTCTAATCATGCAAGAATTTCATCAAGATCTATTTTATCCTTTTTTTAATTGAATCTTTTAATAGTCACCAATTTTTCTTCATTAAGTGCATTTCTGAAAAAGTCAATTTAGTTCTAACAAGTTTTCAGATTTTATCAGCAAGATTTCAAATTCTATCTCTTTTAAAAATGATTTAGTTTAACTTGACCAATTATAATCTTGTTCATTCTTCTTAAGGTATTTTAGTTTTAGATTGTTATATGTAAGCAAAAAGATTAACCATATAAATATATAATCTGATTTTAGTGGCTTGATGAAAGATCATTAGTCTCATAAAAAATAAAATTGATATTTCTACAACTAGGATCTTTTCATTGAATATTCTATATGCATTGCTTGATGAATGATACCCAAAGATAGGAGTATCTTTATCAGATTTGGCATTATTTTCATAAGAATATATCAAGCATAACATATACGACTGAAAAATATGAAAGATATGCAATAGTTTATTTTCTATTTTTCAGAAGATCAAAAAAAGTTTTCATCAAAAATAGATCTAATAGAAACCATATGTATGACAAGCAATGATGATAGCTTTTAACAAAAATCATTTAAGTAGATGACTATCATACAACATTGTCTTTTTTATTTCTTCAAGGATTCTATTAACCTTATTATACTTATGGTGTTCTTGGTGCAGAAACAATTGTATTCAATATTATTTTCTGTGCACAACTTAATAAGAAATTGATTTTCAAAACTATGCCATGATACCTTTTTATTTTCATAGTTTGCAAACCTTTTTCATTTGAACCCTTTTTGTGAGTTTGTGCCAATGTAGAAAATATTTCAATTTAAGTGCCAAGAACAAAGCCAATGTAAGCTTTTGAAAACTTAATGATGGAAACAACATCTTTAGATTTAGAAATTGATTTTTGTTTGTTTTCTTAGTTAACATGCGTAGCAAACTTTGACTTTGCAAAAATTAATCTAAGTAAGCTAATGACAAGGTCTTTTGAAATTAGGTTCATACTATCATAAGTTAATTTTATATGCCAATAAAACATTCTTTGATATTAGTATTTATAATGCATATTTTTTTTAAGAGCATATTAAGTACATATTCTTATGTCTATGATCAATAGAAGATAATGCCTTGGATAAGAACTCTCAATCAAGCATATAGAAAATTCATAGAGTTATTCTAGGAGAATTAATTTACCAATTATCCATCTATAAGTAAAGCATAATATAAAAAGATGGAGTGATTTGGATATCTTTTCTTTTCATACCAAAAGTATCACTTATATCACAAAAATGATTAAAACTTGCAAATTATGTTTTAATCAACTAATAAAATAATTTCAATATGAGAGGATGCAAGAATTACTTATTTTATTATTTTTTTATTTTAATCACTCTTCTTAATTATATTTTAAATTCAATTCTTTAACACGTGTCTAGAGCACTCATTGTTCAGATAACATCTTTTATTAGAACCTTGGATAGCTAGACACATCTGTTGAAAAATAATCATATTTTCAACTTAGGAACCCAAGCTCTTTTGGGTCCTTGCAGGTTAGCTATAATTGATCCTTTTGGAATCCATATTTTCTTGATAACTATTTTGTTTATTAGTTTGCAGGTTTTAGGATTACAAGGAATGTATTTCTGCATACTCTTGTTAAATTTAACAAACATAGATTTAATATAAGTAGATGATGAATTTTTAATTTTCTGTTTTTGTTCATTAGGTTCATCAGATTTTTGAAAAACTATTTTAGGATGATCAGTGGAGGATTTAACACATGTGTTATTAAAAAATTTTTGTGTGTACCTAGGTTGATATCCTAATTCAGCCTTTTCAAATTCAACTCTTTGATTATTTATCATTAAGTTCAGTTTTTTAGAGATGATAGTAAATTTTTCAACTATAGGCTTAAGTTCGTTAACTTCTTTAGTTAACCTTTCATTGTCTTCTAAAAGCAATTCATTATTTTTCTGAATCTTCTCATGACTTTCAGCAAAAGATAGATTTTTCTGATTTAGTTCTTTATTTTCTTTAATTAAGATTTCAGTTATATTAGTCAGTTTTAGTTTGTCATTTATTAGGATTTGATTTTCATTCTTCAAGTTTTTGTTCCTACAAATAAGTTTCTTATGTTCTAAATACAAATCAGAAAAGGCATCATGAAGTTCATCAAATGTAAAATTATTTTCAGTTTCAGCATGTACCTCATATATATCATCTTCATGTGCCATTAAGCATGAATTTGCAATATGATGCTGCTCTTCTTCTACACATGATGTTTCAAATTTGTTAGTGCATTCATATTTAACTTCAAGCATATTCCATATTTTCTTAGCAGTTGTGCAATAAGATATGCAATTAAGTTCACTATCATCTAATGCACAAAATAGAACATTCATGGCTTTTGCATTTTACTGAGCCATTTTTTTATCATGATTAGTGCCTACGTGTGGCCCATTGACTATGATACTCCATAAATCGTAGTCATGTGCTTGAATAAAAATGCGCATGCGTGCTTTCCAATGTGTGTAGTTTATGCCATTAAATAGTGGAGGTGTATCAATTAATTGTCCTTCTCCTATAAAACTATCTATTTGAGTTGTCATGATCTTTGGCTCTTGATCGTGAGATCAATAATTAATCTTAGAGTACTTGCTCCGATACCATTTGTTGCCCAAGATGATAACCCAAGAAGTAGGGTGAATTGGATTTTCTAAAAATTGTGTTTCCTAATTTTTTACTTTAAATTGAATGCAGCGGAATGATAAGATGTTACTTACTTAAGCTCTAGGCAATTACAAGTTATGTAGTGATAAATTAAGCTAGAGCAATTATACTATGGCTTTAGGGCGCAATTGATTCTAAATTAACTTATAGTTGTATGATCAATTTAATCTATGTGAATGGTAAGAATAGAGTGAAAGCTAAGCAAGTTCTAAACAATCTCTTATAATCAATTAGGAAATAAAGCTAGAGATATTACACAGTCAAGTATGTATGTAAGGCATGAAACGCAAGAAATAAGGCATCACAAACACAAAGATGTATAGTGGTTCAGTGCACCCCAGCACCTACATCCACTTCCCAAGACCTCTTGGGAATTTCACTATAATCCCTCAGATTACAGCCGGTTGTTTTACAAGCTCACAATCCAATTTATTGTTTTGCGAGATCACAACGAACTCGGTCGGTTTTCACAGGCTCACCGACTAGAACCAACCGATTATTTTCACGGGCTCACAATCCAACTGAGTTGGTTTTCCCCAAAGGCTCACCAACCACAACCTTACAACGATTATTTTCCGGGTTCACAATCAACCCAGTTGGTTTTTCCAAAGGCTCACCAACCACAACCTTACAACGTTGGTTTTATACTTGGCTCACCAACAAACCTTAACCCCTTGATTCAATCCCTTGATTGAATCAAGTTACAAGATATTAGAACAAGAGTTTAAAGCAAATACAAGCTTCTTAAACAAGCATATATAGCAATATAAACAAATAGAGTAAAGAGAAGAAGCCTTCAAACAAGTTTTGTAGATGAAGGAACTCGGCTTCTTCTTTACTTGACCCTCTTCTGATTTCACACGAGGTAGAGGATCACTGAGGCAGCACACAGTTGGAGAGGAAGCCTTGGGATTCACTCGGATGCTCTTCTTCACTCTCTTTTGTTTTAAATGGCCCTTTTGTGCTTTTGGGAGTTTTCTCTAGAAATCCCTTTGAAATCTCTTCCCTATGTGTTCTCTCCCACTTCCTTAACTTCTTCCCTAGCTCTCTCCTTGATTTTATAGCTTTGGATGGCGTGGGAATAAAAATCTAGCCGTTAGAGATAAAAATAGAGCCATTGTGCACAGTCTGTACCTTCTGACAATATATCTGTTGGGGTCGGAGTCGACTCGCTCGATCTGGAGTCGACTCGGCTGTTGCTGGAGTCGACTCATGCTTTACTGGAGACGACTCACCAACTGTTGAAAATTTGAATTAAAGTGCTTTCACGACCTGGAGTCGACTCGGGCCAGATCTGGAGTCGACTCGGCAGTTGTCTGGAGATGACTTGGCACTGTTGAGGACGACTTGTTCTCAGGATTTCAGAGATCAAATTTTTCTTTGTTCTTTCGAGTCGACTCGGATCATCTTGGAGTCGACTCGGCTCTCAGAGCCCGAAAACTGATCCTCTGTCTTTCAAGTAGAACTGTCTCGGAGTCGACTCGCACTTTCTTGGAGTCGACTCGGCTGACTTGGGGTCGACTCATTCACAGTGTTACTCTTTGATCTTCTGTCTCTCAATCTGCTTTCCTCTGAGAGTCGACTCTTGCATGCTTAGGAGTCGACTCGCCAAACTTCGGAGTCGACTCGTAGTCTTCTGGAGTCGGCTCGGTTGCAGGGTCTAAAAATCAGGATTCTGTCTTTCTTCTGTTACCCTTTGAAGTCGATTCAAAAACGTGGGGAGTCGACTCGGCTCACATCGGAGTCGACTCGAAGTTTCCAGGAGTCGACTCGAGGACTATTCTTTTGAATTTTTTTTTAGAATTTGCTCCTCTAGCTTGAATACTTTAAACTTGAAACTTGGGCCAATGAAGTGTGGCTTTCTTCCAACTCTTCTTGAGAGCTTTTGAGGCCTTCTTGTGTTTTTCCAACTTGCTATGTTCCTTGCAAAACAAATTATCTTTCTTCTTGCAACACAAACATTAGTATTTATACTGCAAGATTTTGTGATCATCAAAATCAATCTTTAAATCAATCTTTGGGTCATCAACTACACGCCACAAGCAAGCTCTGGCTGCGCGCCACTCCCACTCATGATGGGAACGGGCCATACCTCTGCCACCTAAGTGCTTCTACAGGGATTATAAAAAATCCCAACAGGTAACGCCTAAGGGACTTTTGGCTAGACCAACTAAGTTCTACACTAACTTGAGCGTCGGAGGGCCCTTATCGGAAACACTGGCGAGGCTTTGTGCAGGTACATCGCTGATCGCAGGAGGCGGCTTTCATCCTCTTCTTCCACACTCCGACAGCTCCTCCAACTCCTCCGGCGTGGTCACCCTCAGGCCAGATTTGAACCACAACATTTTTGACGCTAGAGGAAGGGACCGAGTCATGATCATGAGGTTAAGGAGTCATGAAGCTCCAAACGCATCGAGCAGCCGGGTATCAGAGCCCGGTCACTCTCTTCAAAGTCCACCCCCTGCAGCGCCCGCACTAGCGGACCAGATCCCTCAGTTCCAGCCAGAGCAGTTTTACCTGCTCACTCAGCAAGTCCAAGCTCTTACCGCGGCTGTTGAAAGCCTTCAGCCGGTAGGAGCCTCATCACTCGTCGAGCTCGACAGAAAAGTCGAGGAAGTGCGGCGACAAGTCCAGAAGTCCTGGGATCAAGTTGCGGAGCGCCACATGGAGCGCCACCGATCGAGAAGCAGATCCCCCCGGAGGTCCGGTAAATATGCCCCCCTTGGTTTTGCGGAGTACACTTCCCTCACGTCCTCCTAGATAGAGATCCTTATGGAAATTGAGGGTCGTGGCTACCTCCGACCTCCACCGAAAATACGACCGTCAGGGTCGCAGAAACGCTCAGACAGATACTGCCGCTTCCACAAAGACCACGGTCATGACACGGAGGCTGTTACCAGCTTCGTGATAAGATTAAAGCGATTGTCCACCAAGGCCTGCTGAGTCGGTTTGTCCGTGGTCAAGTCGACGAAATGGAGCTTGACGGACAGAGCCCGGAGCCACCCAACAGGCCCGACGACAATTGCCCCAGCACGGGCACCATCAATACTGCCCCTCCGCATCCCGCACATTAGCGGCTTCTTGATTTTGGAGGGCAGGGACGAGGCTGCACCCCCATTAGTCTGGGTCCGACAATTCGGGATGTAAGCTACAACCCCCGGACGGGACCTTAGCCCCTCTAGGTCAGGGTTCTTAAATTTTAGAATGTGTCAATTAATAAAGTTACCTTTTGGGATTTCCCCAAGGCGTCGACGGAACTCTCTAATGGGCTCGACGCTCTCCGGTTGCCCCCGCAACACAAGTTATATATTGACAATCTATCAACAAAGTCATCCCTTGAGCTCGGCTCGGGATGCCCTATAGCATCGATTGAGAGCCAAAAGGCCTCGCAACTGCAGGTCAATTCAGTGAACTCATTCATCTAATAAGCACCCACATCTTTATATTAATATCTCCACACAAGTGATTGTGAGATCAATCACCCTCTGCATCGAGCATACATAAGATGTGTCAGTCTTTTCAGTAATAGTGATCCCCGACTCAATGTACCAACGACTGAAAATACTTAAGATTAGAGTTTTAGAATTTTAGGTCTCACTAGTATGATCTCATCATATCCCTAAAACCATTGCCCTAATCTAAGGGGTTCATCACAAATATAATTAACGGCGTATGATGAAACACAATGCCTTTATTCATAATTAAATATCATGTACATGATTTGAAAAATCAAAAGAAAATTCTTCGCAATACATATTGCGAATGGCTTGTAGGGCATCTATTCTTTCAGTCTCCCACTTGCACTAAAGCCAATTGCCTTTATATTTCATCTCCATACAATCGAGGTGGCGATCGAACTGCTGCTGTGGTAGAGCTTTAGGAAATGGGTCTGCTAGGTTGTTTTTTGTGTCTACTCGTTCAATGACTATGTCTTGTCTCTCGACAATCTCTCGAACGAGGTGGAAGCGTCTTAGAATGTGCTTGGATTTGTGATGAGATCTTGGTTCCTTCGCTTGAGCAATAGCTCCAGTGTTATCACAATAAACTGGAACTGGTCCAGCAATCTCAGGAACTACTTCCAACTCAGAGATGAACTTCTTCATCTAGACAGCTTCTTTAGCGGCTTTACTCACAGCAATGTATTTTGCCTCAGTAGTTGAGTCAGCTACAGTTTGCTGTTTGGAACTCTTCCAGCTCACTGCACCACCATTTAGGGTAAAGACATACTCTGAAGTGGTTTGCTATTATCTGGGTCTGACTGAAAACTAGAATCAGAAAATTTTTCTAGTTTCAACTCAAAACCTCCATAAACTAGAAAAATATCTTTAGTCCTTCTCAAGTACTTAAGAATATTTTTCACAGCTATCCAATGCCCCTGGATTAGCCTGGAATCTACTTGTTATGCCTAAGACATAAGCAACATCAAGCCTGGTACATAGCATAGCATACATAATCGATCCTACCGCCGAAGCATAGGGAATAGAATTCATTCTATTCCTCTTTTCAGATGTCTTAGGAGACATCTTCTTAGAGAGACGTATGCCATGACCCATAGGCAAGTAACCTCTTTTGCTTGCTTCCATGCTGAATCTTTTCAACACATGATCTATGTACCTAGACTGGGACAAGCCTAGCATCCTTTTAGATCTATCTCTATAGATATTTATACCAAGTATATAGGATATTTCTTCTAAGTCTTTCATGAAAAAGCTTTTTGATAGCCAAATCTTGACCGATTGTAACATAAGAATGTCATTTTCTATAATTAGTATGTCATCTACATACAATATTAAGAAGACAATGACACTCCCACTAGTCTTCTTATACATACATGGTTCATTCACATTTTTGATAAAACCAAACTCTTTGACTGTTGTATCAAAACGGATGTTCCAACTCCTCGATGCTTACTTTAATCCATAAATGGATCTCTTTAGCTTGTATACTTGATTTACTCTTCTACTTGAGACAAATCCTTCTGGCTGTGTCATGTAAACCTCTTCCTTAAGATAACTATTAAGGAAGGCGGTTTTGACATCCATTTGCCAGATTTCATAATCATAGTATGCAGTTATTGCAAGCAAAATCCAAATAGATTTAAACATGGCAACTGGTGAAAAAGTTTCATCGTAGTCAATTCTTTGCTTTTGCCTGAAACCTTTTGCTACCAGTCTAACCTTGTAAGTTTCTACTTGGCCATCTGCTCCAATCTTTTTCTTATAGATCCATTTGTAACCTATAGGGTTCACACCCTCAGGTGCATCAATCAAAGTCCATACTTGGTTGGTATACATAGAGTCTATTTCGGATTTCATGGCCTCTAGCCATTTGTCAGAGTCACTACTCATGACAGCTTCCGAATAGGTCAGAGGATCATCGTTCTCAACGATGTGGGCTTTATCATTCTCAATGATAAACCCATACCTCTTATATGTATTTCGCACTCTATCTGACCTTCGGAGAGGAGATGTGTGTTGTGGTTGTACTTCATCAATGGGTACATCTGGTTGAGGAATATCTTGTATATCTATTTGTAGTTCTTGAACTTCTTCAAGTTTAATTCTTCTATCCTTGCACTTTTCAAGGAAAAACTCTTTCTCCATGAAAGTGGCATGCCTACCTACAAAGATCTTTTGTTCGGTAAGTTAATAGAAGATGTATCCTATACTATCTTTAGGATAACCTACAAAAATACACTTATCTGATCTAGCACTTAGCTTGTGTCCAAAATTTCTTTTAACATAAGCTTGACAGCCCCATATTTTAAGATACTTAAGATTTGGCTTCTTTCCTCTCCATATCTCATATGGAGTGCTAGGTACAGACTTAGAAGGTACCCTGTTTAATATTAGTGCACCAGTCTCTAGGACAAAACCCTAGAATGAAATAGGAAGATCCGTAAAGCACATTATGGACCGGAGGTATCCGTTCGGCTACACCATTTAATTGTGGCGTATACGGAGGTGTTCATTCAGAGAGAATATCATTTTCTTTAAGATGATTTAAAAATTCACTAGAAAGGTATTCACCTCCTCGATCAGATCGAAGAATTTTAATACGCTTTCCAATTTGTTTTTCAACCATACTTTGATACTTTTTAAACTTATCAAAGGCTTCGAATTTATGTTTCATAAGATACACATATCCAAACCTTGATAAATCATCAGTGAATGTGATGAAATAAGAGTATCCACCTCTAGCAGGAGTTGTCATAAGACCATATACATCTGTATGCACAAGTCCTAATAACTCACTTGCCCTTTCTCCATGTCCAGTGAATAGAGACTTGGTCATTTTACCCATAAGACAATATTCACAAGTTCCTAATGATTCAAAATCATAAGGATCAAAGAACTTTTCTTTGTATAACTTGTGGATTCTTGACTCATTAATATGACCTAGTCGGCAATGCCAAAGGAGGGTATTATTTACCTCTTCTCTCTTTTTTTTATTAATTTCATCAATATGATAGATTTTGTCATTAAGTGATAAAACTAGAAGACCATTTTCCATAATACCATTACAAAGATGTTTATTAGAAAAAGAAATAGAGCTACCATTGCCCTTTCCATTAATTTCAAATCATTTCTTTAACAACAAAGGAATGAAAATTACATTTCTAATAATCTTGGGCATATAATAACAATTTTCTAATTTTAGGAACTCTTCCGAAGGCAATTCCAAGTAGTAGGTTCCAACAGCTTCAGCTTGGATGGACTCTCCTCCAGCGCCATAAAGCTCGAAGTCACCTTTCTTCAAACTTCTATTTTTCTGTAGTCTATGCAAAGATTTGCAAAATTGAGAACCACAGCCGGTATCCAATACCCATGAATTTGAATTTGAAGAACTTAATGACAAATTGGCATGTAACATAAACATACCTTTTGATGCAACTCTTGCATCAGGCTTTACAGTTGCAAGAAAACTCTTGCAATTTCTCTTCTAGTGGCCTTCCTTGCCGCAATGGAAACAGGTACTTGATCCGGAGATTTTCTTTCCTTTCTTCTTCTTGATGCTACTCATAGGGTTCAACTTTTTCTTAGAATCCTTATTGCCTGATTTCTTCCTTGGGCCCTTATAAACAAGAAGGATCGGACCCTTTTCCTTCTTGATATGGGTCTCAGCTGTCTTTAACATATTTAACAGCTTAGGCAGGAAGGCGTTCAGCTTGTTCATGTAAAAATTCACAACAAACTGAGAGAATGATTCAGGTAGTGATTGCAGGATCAAATTCTGACTAAGCTCACTGTCCATAGCAAAACCTAACTGACTTAATCTGGTGTTCAAGTCTGTAACCATAAGAACATGGTTTTGCACTGGAGTTCCTTCATTCATTCTAGCATGGAACAACTGCTTGGATATCTTATATCTAGCAGTCCTGCTTTGCTTTCCATACAACTCTTTTAAATTTAGAAGTATGGATAGAGTGTCCATGCTTTTATGTTGCCTTTGTAACTCATTACTCATAGAGGCAAGCATCATACATTTGACAGTCAAACTGTCATTCTTCCACATCTTATGTGTGGCAACCTCCTCTTCAATAGCATTATCTCCTATATCTCCAAGATCAGGGGTTTCAAGTATATAGAAAATTTTCTCCTGAGTGAGTACAATTTTTAGATTCCTCAACCAGTCCACATAGTTTGGACCGGTCAACTTATTGGCATCTAAGATGCTTCTTAGTGAAAGTTAAGAAGCCATTTAATGCAGGATGATTCTACATAAACAAGAACAAAACTAACATAAGCAGACTAATTATGATGACATATATACAATTAGACAATGATTTTATCTAATTGTTGCTCCTACTATTTTATCGAATATCATAGCCCTCTCCTATGATAAACGAGAAAACCTAATTTTTCTTAGTAGGATTGAGATCCTAATTCATCATAAAAGCCTTGTAGTTGCACAACAAACCTTTATGAGTTCAGAGGTAGGAAACTCTTTCCAATTGCATCTCATGCAATTCTCAACTTTATCCTGTCCTCTTAAAATACTTATAGCATTGTGGTTACACAATAAATTATAATATTTTAGTTAAGTCAAACTCTTCATTTTCATATAGTCATATTCGAATAATATTATCCTTGTGGTTGCACAACAAAGCAACATATTAAAATATGCCATAAGCATCTCTATGCACCAAGACAATATAACATCAGCCCCTATTGCAAGCCTTGTGGTCGCACAACAAACTAGCATGGATCGTGACATAATAATGTCGAGGCATGAAGGAAGGCTAAGATTAGTGTTTTATCAACAGTAAGCTTATCCATAATAGGCAATCAAATAATTGGCCAGGTAAGCAGGTGGGAGGCTTCCCTTACTCAGAGAGTAAGATCCTAATTAGATAACCATCTTTAGTGCTTTCCTAGACACCAATTAGATTAATTATTCTAGAATGAGTCAACTCAAAGTTTTTCAATACTGACTTAATATAATTTTTATTGAGGGCATACTAGTTTCATGCACATTCTATAATTGCAACATTTTTAACATGTTAATGTATATGCCATAATAAACTATATATCTATCTCAGAGCATATATAAATCATAACTAATTGATTGAATCAATTAACATGCTTCAACATATCTTCATATGAAAAATTCAGATCATGACATTTTATCATATATCATATCATATATGAATCATACAATTTAGAATTTCTATAAATATGTGACATTACTATCTCATAGTAAATTAACAATCATACATCATGCATAATCATTTGATTGAATCAATTAAGGGTGGCTCTGATACCACTGTAGGGTTTTATCATGTCATAAGGGGCAGGAAGCTAGAGATTTTAAAAATTTCTTAATAAAGTCCCTACATGAAATCCTATTAAGCCAAGATTATCGTAATGGTAACAATCAAAAATATAATATAAATACAGAAATAGAAGAATACCTCTAATGCTAATCCAATGTGCATAATTTTTACTAGGTGCCCAAATGTTCACCCTCCAACGTTGATCCACACGAAAACTTGATTCAAGACTATAGCTCCAAAGACTTTGATTCTTGATGCAGAATTCTTCTAAAGAACTCTAATGGCTTGCTTTCCTTCCTTTCTATTTTTCTTTCACCTTCTAAAATCACTTCTAATCCTTTTGTCCTAAAGAAGGCCACCTTGTTTTGGCTTAGGACACACTAGATGTAATGCTAGAAAGAAAAAAACTGATGTAAGAAGAAAGGGATAAGAGGATACAGTGAGTTGGGATGGAATGAAACCCGGGAGTAGAGTTGGGTCACGGGTTTCTGGCCCGCGGGCCGAGCCCGGCACGGCCCGCTTCGGGCCTGGGCTGGCACGACCCATAAGGGCCTGGGCCGGGCTGGCCCGCGGGCCTGGCCCGGTCCGGGCCTGGGCCGGGCCAGGCACGGCCCGTCTCCATAAAAATTAATGCTTCATAAATTTTTTTAATAAATTAATACATATTGAAAACTAAGGATTTATTAATATAAAGCCACCTTAATGGTGGGGGGTTTGGCATAGACCCCTACCAGTTTATTAATTTAAATTAAAATGGTACATGAAGGAAGGTTTGGACCTTGGTCTGACCTCCAGAATACAATAAGAAAGGGCCGAGGTTTGGATCTTGGTCTGACCTCCAAAATACAATAAAAATGTACAATTATAAAAAATTAAGAAATCTTACTAATCATCAGTGATTCAGTGAATCAGTATTCACTCTTCAGTAGTGTTTGTATCATCATCATCAGAGGATGTTGTATTATGTCTACCTTTATCTTGAAGTCTTGCCTCAGCATCCAACCAATCTTTGAAGCAGAGAAGCATCTCCACCATTTCGCCCGTCATCCTACTTCTCTTTTCGTCAAGAACACGCCGACCTGCACTAAAAGCGGATTCCGATGCTACCGTGGACATCGGCACAGCTAAAATATCGCGTGCAATTGCAGACATAACAGGATATTGATTTCTAACACTCTTCCACTAAGATAATACATCTAGATTCTCTATTTGATTTTCATCATATGTAGACTGTAGATCATTTCGTAAATAAAATTCTAGTTCACTACTTAAAGATGAAGAAGATGAAGATAAACTTGAAGCATGTGTGTGTTTTCTCTGTGCAATGAATGAAAAAATAGATGACGAACGAGAACTACTAGAAGAAGAAATAGAGGTTTGTACGGAAAATCTAGATCCACGAATTTTTTCATCATATATAGCATAAATATCATAAAGAAGTTGTTTTACCTCATTTTTAGCAGGTTCAGGATCTTGATTCATATTTTCACAGTATGCATCAAGTAAAATTAGCACGCCATTTAATTTAACTCTAGGATCAAATACAGCAGCTAAGTTATGCATAGGACATATCTTGTCCCAATACTCATTCCATTTAGATTCCATTAGGTCAATAATAGGCATTAAAACATCATCATATTTATGTTTTGCAAATTTTTGACTAATTATATATGCTTGTTGTAAAAATGAATATGAAGTTGGATAATAAATACCAGAAAGAACATTGGTAGCATTATAAAAACTAAGCAAAAAATCTTCCAAAATTTTTCCTTTATTCCAATCAGTTTCAGTCAATGTAAAGCCTAATCCACGATCATTAATATATGCACTTGATAAGTTTTTATATGGGTATGCATCATGTATCATGCTATATGTTGAGTTCCAACGAGTAATTACATCAAGTTTAAATTTTTTAAAACATTTACCATGATTTATACATAGTTCCTTAAATTCTTGAAGTCTTGATCTTGAAGCATGAATAAAAGAAACTGCATTTCTAATTTTTGAAATCACATCTTGAATCATGCCCATGCCAGCTTGAACAGAAAGATTTAAGATATGACATGCACATCTAATATGCAATAAATTTCTATCTAACATGAGATGCAATGAGTCTTTTAATAATGCAACAACAGAATTATTATTAGATGCATTATCAAAAGTAATAGACATAATTTTATCATTAATATTATATGAACATGCAGTTTGATAAATGACATTTGAAATTTGTTGCCCAGAATGTGGAAAATCAAAAGCACGAAAAGCAAGAATACGTTTATTTAATTGCCAATCATTATCAATATAATGAGCAGTAATGGCAATAAAATAATTACTACCTACAGATGCTGACCAAATATCAGAAGTTAATGAAATTTTTACATTTAAAGTAGAAAGTGTTTCAATTAAACTTTGTTTCATTGCTAAAAAGTTAGTCATAGCTACTCTTCTAAATGTACGCCTACTAGTTCTTTTGTAAGCAGGTTGTAGGTTTAATTGAACATATTCTTCAAAATTAAAAGATTCACATAAACTAAAAGGTAATTCATCCTTAACTATCCATTTTACAAGTGCTTTTCTTTGATTTTCATGATTATATGCAAAATTACCTACAAGTAATCCCCTTTGTATATTAAGGGTACTTTGAGTTTGAGCATGAGAATCATGCATCCTATGACTCTCTTGATGTCTTTTTAAATGCCCTGTTCCCCCACTACTACTACAACTATAAAGTTTGGCATATTTTTTACATTTAGCTTTCCAGACTCCATCAACCATAACTCTATCAAATTCATTCCATACAGTACTAGTCCTCTTACGAGAAGAGGTTTGATCTTCACTCGGTTCACTAGTTCTAGAGGAACTAGGAACATGGGGTTGGGGATTAGTTTTTTCTCCCTCAGAAACAGGAGGAATGCCAAACTGACTTTCCTCAAAAGATGACATATCTAAATTGATGAATTCAAAAAATAAAAACTAACCACAAGGAGGAATTGAGTAGAAGGTCGGAGGGCAGAGGCAGAGCCGAGATTCTGAGCTTCCTCTTGTGCTCTCAATAGGAGTGACCTTCTCTTCTCAACAGGAACCTCCTCTTGTGTAGCACTTGAACACTTGCTAAATGCAAACTAAAAATTAAATTGCTAGAAGAGCACTTTAGAAGAGAGAAATAATAGTAGTAGAGAAGGAGAGAATAGTTGGTTTGGTGTGGTGAGAATGAGGGAGGAAAGGGCTATTTATAGAAGCCCAAAATTTTTTTCCCAAAATATCCCTCAATTTAGCCGTTTTTGGACTGTTGGGAGGGGCAAAATTGGAATTTTTCCAAAATAGCCGTTGGAAACGGCAATTTTTCTCCCCCCTTCTCCAGACGGGCCGTGCCAGGCACGGCCCGTTTGGAACCGTTGCGGGCCGTGCCAGGCACGACCCGTATCGTGCCGTGCCCGGCCCGGCCCGCCAATAGACGGGCCTGGGGCCGGGCCGGGCACCTGTTCTGTGCTGAACGGGCCGTGCCCGGCACGGCCCGTTTAGACCTCGGGCCCGGTGGGCCTGGGCCGGCCCGGCCCGGCACGGCCCGACGCCCAACTCTACCCGGGAGCACTTCTATTTATAGATGGCGTACGGATGCTTTGCCAAGGATGGATCCCATCCATTCATGCACCAAGGGGGGCATGGGATCCAAGGGATGTGTCTCCTGATGAGAGGGCATATCATGATAGGGAGGTTATGGAGAGATGAGATGTAATCCTTATCTGATAAAGAGATAAGGACGCCTTATCCGTAACTAATCAAGAAAGCGCCTCTTCATGTTACGCTCTTTCCCTTCATGCGCTCTACTCCTCTTCACGCCATCATCATCACACCACCAGCCCATGTGAGGGTCCATCACGCCATGAATCCCATTTTTAAAGCATCATCATATGATCCAAGGGCTATAAATCAAGGCGCCATAAGGAGAGGGAATTATGTCATCATCCAACGGTTCTAGGATGATCCAATGTTCCCATTGCAAGGCACCATCATCATGATCCATTATGTCTTCATCTAATGGCTTATGAAGATCAAATGGTCATGATTAAAGGCCCTATCTAACCCAATCTAATTGAGTTCAAACCAACTCACCATTATGTCTTCATCCAACGGTAGACGAAGATCTAACGGTCCAAAATGAATGATTTATCAAATCTAATCCAATTAGATTCAAACCAAGCCAATTAGGTACCAACTCTTGGCTAACCCATATTAGGATATCATCTAATCTAATTAAATCAATTAAGAATCAGATTCGAATCCAATTCGAATTAGGAGCTAAGGTTTGTAACATCCGCTAGGATGTTTATCTTGCAAATATGATCTAATCTAATTAGACTCTTGATCAGTTCCCTTGTGTGTGACCCATTACGTTCCATACTTAGCCAGCAGTAGGTGTGGGTTCGAGTTGACCTAACCTGATAGAACTCTTCTAATCGATTTAGGTCCAAACTGCGCAAATCCGATCTTAACAATTAGAATCCTTTCTAATTGGTGATCGAATTAAATTCTTTAATTCGATCAAACCTACAAGACAAGATTGACGTCTAGCGACGTGTCACGTGTACCCGAAAAATATGAAATTTGGTAGAAATACCAAAAATACCCTTCAGTGGCAAGTTACCATGCAATTCAATTCTTCAATCAAACTGCATCCCGAATATGTATATGAGCATGAATCTATGTCAAACTCAATTATATATTCATGTTTCTCTTAATCTTCTAATAATAATTCGAATCATGAAATATTAGAAACTCTTTCTAATTTTCATTCTGCTTTGATCAAAGGCTCCTTGAATTATCATATGATTAGAATAAATGGGATGCGATCTTCTCTTACTAGAAGTGATTGATTCCATGTTGACCTACTCATAATCTTCGTACACAATCCACCATATCCAGAAGACCTCGTACGCAACTTATTGTCATGAATGAGTGTAAACCAAAATATGGATTTATGTGCACAAGATACCATGGTGATCTCAGGTCAAAGGATCAGTTGCACAACTTCCACTAAGAGAATCATCTTTTGACATGTAAGTAAGACTTCATAAGATATTCTCTTGGCAGGTCAATTCAGTGAACTCATTCCTCTAATGAGCTTCCACATCTTTATATTAGTGTCTCCACACAAGTGATTATGAGGTCAATCACCCTCTGCATCGAGCATACATAAGATGTGTCAGTCTTTTCGGTAACATTGATCCCCGACTCAATGTATCAACGACTGGAAATACTTAAGATTAGAGTTTAGGATTTTACGTCTCACTAGTATGATCTCATCATAGCCCTAAAATCATTGCCCCAATCTAAGAGGTTCATCACAAATATAATAAACAGCGTATGATGAAACACAATGCCTTTATTCATAATTAAATGTCATGTACATGATTTAAAAAATCAAAAGAAAATCCTTCGCAATGCATATTGCGATTGGCTTGTAGGGCATCTATTCTTTCAGCGACTGCAGGATCTATCGACAAAGTCGTCCCTCAAGCTCGGCTCGGGATGCCCTGCTGCATCGATCGAGAGCCAAAGGGCCTCGCGACTGCAAGATCAATCGACAAAGTCGTCCCTCGAGCTCGGCTCGGGACGACCTGTAGCATCGACCGAGAGCCAAAGGGCCTCATAATTGCAAGATCTATTGACAACGTTGTCCCTTGAGCTCGGCTCGGGACGCCCTGCAGCATCGATGGAGAGCCAAAGGGCCTCGCGACTGCAGGATCTATTGACAAAGCCGTCCCTCCAACTCGGCTCGAAAAACCCTGCAGCATCGATCGAGAGCCAAAGGGCCTCGCGACTATAGGATCTATCGACAAAGTTGTCCCTTCAGCTCGGCTCGGGACGCCCTGCAGCATCGATCGGGAGCCAAAGGGCCTCGCGGCCGTAGGGTCTATCTACAAGTGCGCCCCCGATCTGAGTGGGTGGCGCCCTGCGACGTCAATAGAGAGCCGTTGAAGAGCACCCCCATCCACGGTATTCTATAAGTGCGCCCTCGATCTGAGTGGGGGGCGCCCTGCGGCGTCAACGGAAAGCCGTTGAAGAGCACCTCCATCCGTAGTATTCTACAAGTGCGCCTCCGATCTGAGTGGGGGGCGTCCTGCGGCGTCAACGGGGAGCCGTTGAAGAGCACCCCCGATCGCAGTATTCTACAAGTGTACCTCCGATCTGAGTGGGGGGCGCCCTGCGGCGTCAACGGGAAGCTGTTGAAGAGCACCCCCGTCCGCAGTATTCTACAAGTGAGTATTCTATTGGTACGCCCCGATTCCGGCAGGAGGCCCCTTTGCGGTATCTACAAAATCGTCCCTTAAACTCGGCTCGAGACACCCTACATTGTGTCAATCGTAAGCCGAAGAGGTTCCGCGACCGCAGGTATCTATGACAACTCCTCTTGAGTTAAGATCAGAGCGTCCGACGTTATATCAATCGCGAGCCAAAAGAATCTCCCCCGGCTGCTGCTACATTAAGGAATGTATCATCCAAGCCCGATCCGGAAAACTCGGCAACTGTGGGATCTATCTACAAAGTCGTCCCTTGAGCTTGGCTCAGGATGCTCTGCGGTTTCGACTGGAACCCGAATACCTATGCGATTGCAGGGCTCATCTATAAAGTCTTCGCCGGCTCCGCAGGTGTTGCATGGCAACACAGAAACCGAGATAATCCCTAAGCTACGCAGTGCGGGTCTTACTAGTTAAGCACAAAGACTCAAGTCGACAGGGCCATCGAATAATCTCCATTGGCGAAGCCAAATCATAGCCGTACTGAGAATACATACATATGAGATAAATTTCATAATTTAACCACTCATATTTTCTGAATTTTATAACATAAAAAAATTACTATTTTAACAAAAACATTCGTGACCCATTTCAATCATATTCAATAAACTAATTATTATTTTATCAAAATTCGAAAAACATACTTTGAAGCATTATGTTATTTACCTCTACTTGCTTCAGAATCCCACTTATGTTAGACGCGCTACATTTTTCTATTTTAATATTATTAAAATAATATTAATTTATCATTATTTTAGTAATCAGGCAAAGTTATAAATTAAAATGCTATTAGGGAATACGGCCTTATGCCCAAATCAGCAAGAAGGAAAGGCAAGATCAAACAGGGGCGATGCATGGGTTGGTTTGAACGGGGTGAGCTAAACTGATCAAGAACTAATAGTTTTTCTTTAATGGAGATGCATTTCAAAGTAAATCAAGAACTAATATGCAACCTGAGATAATCTTATACATTTTTTCATGGAGCAATAGAGTTTTGTAATAAAAAGAGATATATCATTTATTACTGCTAAATCTTAGTTCAGATGACATAATATTTTGCCACTTAAGCAAAAGGCAGAGGTTTGATTTCAAATATCGCCGAAACTTCCTTGGACCCTTCATTTTGCTAAGCCCTACTCTTATAAACGTGGCTCGATTTATCTAAGCTTTGGGCTCTTTCCTGAAGGGGACATGGTGGGTATAGAGTAGTGGATTGGAAATATAGCCCATCATAGAATCAAAAAAGAAAAATAGAGAGGGATAATGCTTTTCTCCAAAAGGTTATATCATAATCATCATTACCACCATGCAGTCGTATAATAATACCTTTTATGAAATGGAGCACCTGCAGTTACTCGTTACACTAATTATTTATTAAAAGATTGACAAAGCAAAATTATTAAACTTGGATAGTCACCCAAACCCCACCAAATGCTGATGGAGCATCCGCTCTCGTGTGACATGCGACGAATGTTACGAAAGTGCCAGATCAGATATGTCTTTCAAAAAACGAACCAAACTGTTGACTGGATCAGCTCGTTTGTTTCTCATCATTCTGAAGAATTTTTTTGAACTCAGCCGTCCCTGTTTTTTTTACTTTGTATAGGCTTATTGCTTCTCATGTAGCGGGTAGTGCTGATGTTAGAGCAGCATAAGCCGCGGACGCACCCCCAAAAAAAAAAAAAAAAAAAAAGAGAAGAAAAGTTAAGTCACTGGCTCATTGGCGCAACCACCAAATGAAGCGGTCAGACTAAATTAAGCTTAAAAATATAATAAATATATATGCCGCTGCCTTGAAAAGAGTGAAAGTGTGGAGAAAAAATATCTCTATTTATTATTTTACTGACAGGGGCAACGTAAGCGATGACGAACTCCACGAGGTCAGTGGATACAACTGGACAAGCAAAAACACTGTTTGAATAATAAGCACAAAAAATCCAGTTATCCACGTACTTCGCTGCCACCGTCCTTGATAACCTTCGCCAGCTCCACCCACGCCGCCTCGGACGACCCTCCATCCTTCCACGCCTCCTTGGCCTTCTCTGCCATCGCCGCCGCTCGCTTCCTCAACTCGCTCCCTCCCTCCGACTCCATCACCCACCTCACCTTCGCCTCCACCTCCTCCGCTCTGACCAACTCTTTATCGTATCCCTCCACCGCAACCGCCAGACCAATATCCTGCACCAGCGTCACTTTATTCATCCTCTGCTCCGCGTACAGAGGCCACCCAATCAACGGCACCCCGGCGCACACCCCCTCCAGCGTCGAGTTCCACCCGCAGTGGGTCACGAACGCCCCCACCGCCTCGTGGGCCAGCACTTCCACCTGCGGGGCCCACGACTTCACCACCAGACCCCTGTCCTTGGCCCGTTCCAGAAACCCCACGGGCAAAATCGCCTCCAGATCCGGTTCAAGCCGTGGCCCGGGAAACTTGGCTGCCTGGTCTCCGTTCCGTGGGGCCCGCACCACCCACAGAAACCTGTGTCCGCTTCTCTCTAATCCGGTGGCCATTTCCTTGAGCTGCTCCGCGGCAAAGGAACCCATGCTCCCGAAGCACAAGAACACCACGCTCGCCTTCGGCTGCGAGTCCAGCCACTTGATGCACTCGTGCTTTTCTGATGGTTTCCTTTCGGCAATCAACGGCCCGATGCAGTAGGTGGGAGGCATCGGACGGCCAGGAAGGCAGACGCCGTCTCGGAGAGCCGTCACCGCCCGCGGCTCCAACGACTCGAAGGTGTTGATCAGGATGCCGTCGAATCTCGGTAAGCGCTCGAAGTGGAAGAGGAGACGTTTGTAGGACTCTTCGTTCCGGTCTTGGAGTTGAGCCGGCAAATCGGACGCCGGAATCGGCCAGAGGCCGGGGAAGTTGATCGGGGCGTTGCCGAGATCTTTTATGTTGCCGGGAGTGGCGGAGTGGAGGAGTGGAAGGTAGAGGAAGGCGGCGAGGTTGGAGGCGCCGGTGGAGAAGAAGATATAGGAGGGGAGACCTACCTCGGCGGCGACGTCCAGGGCCTCGGTGCAGAAGAAGTCGACGACGAGGGCGCGGACGGCGGAGGTCTCGGACAGGGAGGTGAGTACGGGGCGGAGGTGGGTCGTGGCCTGGCGGAGCATGTCGAACATGAGGACCACAGGGTCGGTGGGGGGGTTGGGGGGTAGGGAGACGGGAGGGAGGTGGTGGAAGGAGAGGGAGGGGTGAGCGGAGGCGGCGGCGGCGATGAATGAGTCGTCGGAGCCTTGCTTGAATGGGGTGTTGATGACGAGGACGGTGACGGCCATGCCGTCGCGGAGGAATAGCTTGGCCAGCTCCACCATGGGCACCAGGTGGCCCATGCCCACCGCCGGGTAGAGCACCACCCTTTCCTTCATCGCTAGCTAGCTTTTTTTTGGCCTCCGAACTGCCGGAATTAGTGGCTGACAGGGCTCTGTGAGAAAGATAAGCGAGAGGTGGAGAAGGGATTTTAAAGAGGCGTTCTGCTTCCTTGAGCTGAAAGCCTTCTGAACACTTCAGACAATTTGTTAATTAATCATGTCTGATCTCCGGTCAAAGGTGTATTATTTATTAGGTTATCCTATGTCCGTAAAGTATTTTATCCTTATCTCATTAATTATTTCACTCTATTGCTGAATTCTTGCTCTTAATCTTGATTTAAAGAATTAGATTATTTTACTTCTTCCTTAGGTAAGCCTATTATTACAATACTATTTTTGCAATTGGATAAATAAATAAGTTTATTTAAAGCAGCAATTTAGAAGAAAAAGGAATAATGTCTAACCCTTGTAATGTCCCTTATCATTGCGTTTTGATTCTTCCCCATCTATCCCCTCTCTTCTATTGAAAACAATTCCAACTAGGGTGCAATTTTTACACCATAAACAGACAAACTACAGTACCATTATGGATAGATGTTATTGTTGCTGGAAATTGGACCCAGGGGCTGCCGCGAAGCCGGGGAAGGAGGAGCTTCGCTGCAGGGACGGTGGTCGGCGGCGCGCCGACTGGTGACGTCCTCCTGAAGGGGTGTAAGTCCTGCAAAAAGCCGGTGGCCGGGCTCCCCGGCGCCGGCCCTCCGATGCTTAAGTCAGAGGGGGCAGATATGTGGAGAGAGCAAGGAAGAGAGTATATGGAGAAGACAGCAGGAATATTTTTATAAGATGAAGAAGATGAAGAGGGTGATATCCTCTATTGTGTCTGTGCTGTTTGCTTCTTTTCACCCGGTCCAGGAGGGTTCTGTCCGGGGCCCTCCATCCTTTTTCCCCCAGGTTTCCTTTTATAGAAGGATTTTTGTTACCTGGGAGGTGACAGGAGGTTTGTCCTCTTTTGTAATAATTGGGCACGATTTGGCCCATTAATGGCGTAGTGGAGAACGGAACCGAATCGGACCGGAATCAGGGAGTTGTCACGGTCGATCGGACCTGTTGGAGTGGTTGAACCGCCGGCTGTGGTGGGCCTGGGGTCCGTGAATGGTAAGTGCATTTATTACCGAATGAACCAGCAGTCAGGAAGAGCCATACGCTCTGATGGTTCAGTGATCCGGAGATCGTCTTGGGCCGTGCTCATTAAATGACTGGGTGCATCGGAGACTTGAGGGAGTCTCATGCATTAATGGCAGGTCGTGCCAAATACATGCAGAGATCTTATGCCTTGATGGCTTGGAGATAGTGGCAGGCTATAGTAGAGTCGCGTGTATAGCCACCGGACCTTTCGAGAAAGCTTGGCGGGGAGGAGTATTAGTTAAGGCATCGGCTCGGCAAGGGTGTCGAGCCGAGCTGGTCGCCCAGAGGGGCGCCCTGTGGCGGGGTTGCTTCGAGTACTCCTGGTCGGCGCCCTTTGGGCGAACACCTTCTAGCCGAGCGCCTCTATTTGGCGCTGTCTCTAGTCAGCGCTTTCTAGTTGAGCGCTTCTCTGGTCGGCGTCCGCTGGTCGGCTCTTCCTATCCGAGCATCTCTACTTGGTTATTTTGATTGGGCGCCTCTTGGCGCTCTCTCTCTGGTCGGCGCCCTTTAGTCGAGCGTCCTCCTGGTCGGCATTCTTTGGCCGAGCATCCTTCTGGTCGGCGCTCTTTGGCCGAGCGCCTTTCCGGTCGGCGCTCTCTAGCCGAGCGCCTCCGTGGCGGTATGACTTGGGGTTTTTCCCCCAACACTACTCCCGACTTCCGAGTTCCAGTTGGCTACCAGCTGGAGCGTGGGAAGTAGCTTTAGTTGGGGCATTACAGATTCCGAAAATCCTAATTTATTAAATAAACGGGTACCTGGTACCGTATGCGTCCTTGCGCCGAGGCGACTAAAACATTCTGCTCAGAGTCCACTCTTTGAGGACGTCGGCAGAGAAATCCAAAACATAATGTAGAAACATTAAATGAATGGGTACCTTGTACCGTGTGCGTCCTTGCGCCTAGGCGACTGAAGATGCTTCTCTGCTCGGACTCCGTTCGTCGGCAGAGATCCAAGAATAGAATAGACAATAGAGACATTAATGTAGGAACATTAAGTAAACGGGTACCTTGTACCGTGTGCGTCCTTGCGCCAAGGCTACTGAAGACGCTTCTCTGCTCGGACTCCGTTCTTCGGGACGTCGGCAGAGATCCAAGAATAGAATAGACAATAGAGACATTAATGTAGGAACATTAAGTAAACGGGTACCTTGTACCGTGTGCGTCCTTGCGCCGAGGCGACTGAAGACGCTTCTCTGCTCGGACTCCGTTCTTGTACCGTATGCGTCCTTGCGCCGAGGCGACTGAAGACGCTTCTCTGCTCGGGGTCCGTTCTTCGAGGACATAGGCAGAGAAATCCGGCGATGGAGAACGAGCCGAGCTCGTCGGCTAAAGCCGGCGGGCAACGAGCCGAGCTCGTCTTGGTCAATGAAGACCGCATCCCAACGCATCGGGGCATCCCGATAAACCGGGGCATCTCGACGTCTCGAGGCATCCCGGCCGAGGTCGGGGTAGGAGCACGAGCCGAGCTCGTCCGGTCAGAGAGGGCCGCTACTCATAGTCGATGGAGCACGAGCCGAGCTCGTCCGGTCAGAGAGGACCGCTACTCATAGTCGATGGAGCACGAGCCGAGCTCGTCCGGTCAGAGAGGACCGCTACTCATATCTCGACGTCTCGAGCTTTCCGGTAACCGGGGCATCCCGACGTCTCGGGGCATCCCGATAAACCGGGGCATCTCGACATCTCGAGGCATCCCGGCCGAGGTCGGGGTATGTCGATGGAGCACGAGCCGAGCTCGTCCGGTCAGAGAGGACCGCTACTCATAGTCGGTGGAGCACGAGCCGAGCTCGTTCGGTCAGAGAGGACCGCTACTCATAGTCGGTGGAGCACGAGCCGAGCTCGTCCGGTCAGAGAGGACCGCTACTCATATCTCGACGTCTCGAGCTTCCCGGTAACCAGGGCATCCCGACGTCTCGGGGCATCCCGATAAATCGGGGCATCTCGACGTCTCGAGGCATCCCGGCCGAGGTCGGGGTATGTCGATGGAGCACGAGCCGAGCTCGTCCGGTCAGAGAGGACCGCTACTCATAGTCGATGGAGCACGAGCCGAGCTCGTCCGGTCAGAGAGGACCGCTACTCATAGTCGATGGAGCACGAGCCGAGCTCGTCCGGTCAGAGAGGACCGCTACTCATATCTCGACGTCTCGAGCTTCCCGGTAACCGGGGCATCCCGACGTCTCGGGGCATCTCGATAAACCGGGGCATCTCGACGTCTCGAGCTTCCCGGTAACCGGGGCATCCCGACGTCTCGGGGCATCCCGACCGAGGTCGAGGTAGGAGCACGAGCCGAGCTCGTTGGTTGATGGAGAGCGCACCACGAACTCACGGACATCTTCAGGGAGTCCACGCAGGTACTCCATCATCCCGAGGCATCGGGGCATCCCAACCGTGGTCAGGGAAGAAGAATAAACCTGATGCCATGAGATAATCAAGAAAATTGGTGAGCTCGGAGTAAGTTCGCAAACCGTCAGTTTATTGTGAAATGAAATTCATAGAATGAAATTCAATGGTTGAATAATGGAGAACCCCTTAGGGTTCTACTGGTGGTACACGCGGAGATTTTCAGAGCTCCAGCTCCGCGGAATGGGATTCCCATCTAGAGACTCCAATTGATAAATTCCGGGTCGGCGAATGCGCGTGACTCGGTATGGTCCTTCCCAATTCGGGGCCAGCTTCCCTTGCTCAGTTGGTCGGGAGGCTTCGGCTCTTCTGAGGACTAGGTCCCCTGGTCTGAAAGATTTGACTTTGACCCTGGCGTTGTAGTACTGAGCTGTCTTTTGCTGGTACCTCGCCATACGCACTCGGGCGACCTCCCTTATTTCCTCGATCAGGTCGAGGTTGCCTCTGAGCTGCGAAGAGTTGGAGCTGGCATCGTAGTGCTCGACTCTTGG